>NC_136432.1:52768013-53368013 GCF_052849685.1 Lactuca virosa
GAATAACTGAAATAAAATCAAACTATGTAATAATAAGAGTCTGCCATAATGCTTTTATATGAGAAATAATAAAACAAACTTTAGTAATTTTAATAAAATGCATACCACATGGTCAGATATAATCATCGTCCTCATGTTGTGTTCTTGAGTCGGAAGTGTGTAACCCAACCAACCAACAGATTTCTGTAAAGGAATCCATGTCATTTGCATACAGAACATACTTTTTATAATATATATAAAAATAAAGAAGGGAAATGGTAAAGCCAAGACCTTTTATAAGATCCAATTAGTAGAACATATTCCTTTGTTTTAACATTGTATAAATGGGACCATATGCATGAGAAAGTACCACATAAAGTTATATGTAAACCCCTTACTACATTATTAATCATTCAAAACCAATTAGATTAATAAACAATGAAGATTATTTAACTAACTACAACCTTAATTACCAACTCATGACAATGTCTCTAGAAATCATCTTAAAAAGCATTTTCCATAGATTAATGGAAAAGTGGGTATGTTGTTGGTAACCTGAAGCAGAAATTGAAGATGAGTAGAGCAGGAAAGAATAATGCAAGAAAGAAAACTGAAAATATGAAATTACCTGAACCAAGCCTACTCACATGATCCGATTGAGAAGTAACCAAACCATCCTTCCCAATATCTTTTGTATAAATTTCATTTAACCGTTTCCTTCTTTGTATGAAAAAATGAGACCGGATACAAATACATACCTGGAAAAAAAATCAAAAAACTCAATAATCGGTTTAATTTTTATACCGATACATGGACCTTGACCTCCAAAATATTAATCATCTAATTCACAAACTTGATAAAAATTTTAATTAAGATGAATAACACCTATTGAATCAAAAATACCTTTTGTCATCAAGTTGTTAATCAAATATAACTTTGAATCAAATATCAATCTGAATATAACATGAAAAAGTTTTTGATTTTGGGGAATATGCAACAGAGGTTCATTACCATTCAAAAAAAGAAATAAAATTAAAATTCATTACATTTCCTACTGTTTCACTTATTTGCATTTGTATAGAATATAGGAGAATTGTCATTTTCCATTAAAAATTTAAAGAAAACAATATAAAATTCAACTAATAATGAAACATGGTTATCGGAAAAATACCTCATCATGTTTAATTTTCTTCATAACAGAAACATCAGAATCCAAACCCTCAGTTGCAATTTCCATCTACCCACTTAGTGATTAGAGGGTACGTAGAATGATGGCTAAGAATCTGAAACGAATCATGATTTGTAGAATGGAAAGGTCACTAACAAATTCGAGAGGGGGAGAAGAGAGGAAAAAAGCGAGATAATAGAAGAAGAGATAATAGAATTAGCGATACAGAGCTGGTGAAGCCAAACGCCAAGCTGAAGAGGAAACCAAACAAACAGGCAACTACATGTCGGAGAAGGCCGGAAAGTCAAAATAGAAGGCGTCGCATATGGGTCAATCTTCAAAAACAGACGGCGGAGGTGGAGGTTGTGATGGGCGGCGACCGGTAGCGAGGGGTGACTGTTGACGAACGGCGAGTAATTGTTTAAGAGTGTTTGGCTGATAGATAAAGGGGATAAATTTAGGGTTAGAAAAAGTGAATTACTTTTTTCATAATTACCTACCTAATATAAAGGATTTAATTTAGGATGAATATCAAAATAAGTTAATTAAAAATATTAATTAAATGTTATATTACAAAATAATCCTTTTGAAATGATTGACTCACAATCATTCCTACATCCACACAATAATTAGTTAAAATACATGAACCTAACTCACTCTCTCTCTCTCTCTCTTTATATATATATATATATATATATATATATATATATATATATATATATATATATATATATATATATATATATATATATATATATATAGGGTTAGGATCAAATGTGAACTACACATATTGTGTGAATGTATGACCAATCCTTGTCCATTGGATTAAAAGAATGAAAGATTGAGATATGAGGGTAAATGTTATTAACATGGGATAGTATTTATCATATAATTACATATATTTAATTGTAAGGGTAAAATTGTAAGATTGATTAAAAATATATATATGGAAGGTGGGATTTTCCTGGGATATCAATTTAAATTTAGATTTACGTACTACAATGTTTATTTTACAGAGTAATCAAAAAACATGAAATATATTTCATTCTATAAGAATTATGTTTTCTTTCGTCAATACCTATAAAATTTGATTTTTTTCTTGATCATAAGAACAGAATTAAATTTTGTAACTTATTTTATTCCATTCTTATGTTTAAGAACTATTGGCTTTTAATAATTCTCATGATTGATGATAAGAATGATATAGAATGATATTATCGTAAGACATTAACTAGATGAACATAGTTGACATTCTTGAAGAATATTTTAACATTATTAAATAAGAGTTTAAAATTCTCAAAGAATAAGACATTATTTCCTAGTGCATGTCCAACATTCTTGAAGAATAACACATAAAATAAAATAAATAACTAAAATTCAAATATAAAAATTTGACATTTTTATAAGCATGAATATGGTTTACAATTGCAAGCCTAACATTCTCATGAGAATGAAAATTAAGCGTAATTACATAAAACTTATGACTCAATATTTGTAATGTTTGTACAATATGAGGAGCTGACAAATACAATGAATGTGTTATATGTCTCTATTTTTCTCTTTTCAGAAGGTGGATAAGGAACTAGAGGGCGTAGATCTCTTCCTTGTTTGGTAAGAGGAGGATGGTGAGAAGACTGTCCAGTGGTCTTTGTTGAAAACCTAACATCTCGCCTTCAAGCCCTAATCATCATGCTCCCCTTCATGCACCATTTATCTCTATTATCTTCAGTCCTTTGGTTATAACATTTTTTAAGAATATAAACCATGAAACCAAATTTTGTGAGATTAACATTACGTGAAAAAGATTGTTGTGAGACCATAAGCTTTTAAGCCCATGTTCATAACTTGCAAAAACATGTGAAAAGAAAATAAATAAAAAAATAATTGTTGAGAACGATAATGAGTAAGAATGCATAAAAAAGAATAAGAGTAAGTAAAAATAGAAAACAAATCTGACAGAATTGAACATGTTCATATTATCAAAACAAACCTACATTTGGGGTGATTCTAAAAGAATACATGAAAGTAAAAATAAAAAGAAAAAATGAATTATAGAATGTAGTGTGGTATTTAGATAAATTTACTTAAAAGATTTGGCATACAAGAACACATTATGTACAAGAATATACAAACATCAATCAATTATCATGCTTCATCATGTTTAAAAAAAGTTTGTTACAATATTGCTATATCTCAAAGAATCATAAGATATACCCATTTTGGAGTGAGATCTTTACATAAATACTAACAATTTCCCTTCATTAAAGCTCTTCTTTCCTATCATTCAAGAGATATTGACATCAAACCTTGTTTAACATTAAGAAAATCATGACTTAAAGACTGCAAAAACCCACAAAAAAGACACTTTATTATGACCAAAAGTCATATGTCAATCCATAGATTACTGTTTGATCATATACATAATAATTTGGGTTTTTCATGATTCATCTCATATGTATCTAATAATTCATCAAGCATTAGTAAAGGAGAAAGAATTTGAAGTAGAACTCAATTATTTTCTCTATACTAGTAACCAAGAAACTTAAAGTAACACATTATACAATCATAATATTTTTATATGAAATTAGCTTCCACTTCTTAATTATAAAAAATGGAAGATTGCGATGATGATGATTGAATTAAGGGTAGTGTAATACCTAGAATCAACGAGCCTATTGTGGACGGCTTTTTCTTCATCTTCATCTTCTATTCCATAAACATATTTAACATATGTCGAAGATCGATGATGGAATGTGAACCCAAATCAACACCGGGCGCCTCGACAAAAACACCGCAACTTTGAATCTCATTAGATTGACAGATGAAATCGTATGGACGGGCTAAAGAGGTAACTGATCAAGACGGGATGGAGGTTGTATGATCGTAGTGAAGTTGGTGGATCGTCAGAGGCGGGGTGCGATATCAAATATTTTACATGAAGTCTCTGCGGTAGTGGGCTGCCAGAATTGGGTGCGATATCACAAACCCTAGATAGACTGAAATCACTACCGATCAAAATGGAAGATGACATATATATGGATTATAAGTTTTTTATATTTAGCTATTCCTTAATTATAGTTTCGTTTATTTTAGGTTATTTAATATCATTACTTGACATTAAAAGTCAAATTACCATCATGTCATTTTCTGAGTATTTGAAATCAATGGATGAGATTTGGTCATACATTCACAGTATAAATAGGGTTTATATATGAACCTAAATCTCTCTCTCTCTCTCTCTCTCTCTCTCTCTCTATATATATATATATATATATATATATATATATATATATATATATATATATATATATATATATATATATATATATATATATATATCAGTGTTGTAAATATCGGCCTAGGCGCTAGACGGTCTGCAACTGATTACGATTAGGAGTGTTTGGCGTAAATTGGTCAATATCGGTCAAACTCGGGCTAGGCGGTCATCGGCGGTCCTTGGGGGGGAAGATTTTAAAAAATTCAAAAATTCAAAATTTCAAATATTACACCAAAATTTACAAAACTTCAAAATTTTAAATTTTTAAATATTCAAATTTTCAAATATTATACCAAATATTTCAAAATTTCAAAATTTAAAAATTTTAAATTTTCAAATACTATTTTTTCTTAGGATATATTAAGTTTTAAAATAGTTTTATTAGTAATTTATGGTCCCCGATTAATCCCCGCCAAACCGATTAATCGCTTGACCCAGTCGACCGTCGAGCTACCGTCAAACGATTTTTACAACCTTGATATATATATATATATATATATATATATATATATATATATATATATATATATATATATATATATAGAGAGAGAGAGAGAGAGAGAGAGAGAGGTAGGTAGGTAGGTTGGTTCCATTGAGATTCTAGAAAGAAAAAATATCTTAATATTCAACCTCAACCATATATTTTTCATCCGTCACGTCAGGGCTACAGTGTACTGGTGCGATATGAGAGTTGTATTAAAAAATGATTATGTAATACCACCCGTTTTTTTTCCCGCCACCTTCCCCACCATTACAACCGCCACCACCACTACCACCACCATCTTCGCAACAGCCGACCCCACAACTGTAACCTTTGTCGCCTCTAGCATTGCTACCTCTGCCACCACCACATCCTTCGCTACCCACAACCATAATCGTATATGATTTATCACTTTGCGAACAAACATATATGTATAATCATTTATGTTGAGGCATATAATGTGTCTGAGTTCGTAGACAATAGTGCTAAATCGCACCATATGCCATTTTATTATTAATCGTTCATATAATAATACTAGAGTTATAAGTGTGGTTTTGTGGTTCTATGAGTTTTTATTGGTTCTATAATGATCTCTCTCTCTCTCTCTCTCTATATATATATATATATATATATATATATATATATATATATATATATATATATATATATATATATATATATATATAGAGAGAGAGAGAGAGAGAAAGAGATCATTATAGAACCAATAAAAACTCATAGAACCACAAAACCACACTTATAACTCTAGTATTATTATATGAACGATTAATAATAAAATGGCATATGGTACGATTTAGCACTATTGTCTACAAAATCAGACACATAAGAGGGTATAATGGTAATTTTGGGTTTTCAATTCACATATGTTTAATTTTTTCTCCTATTTTCTCTCATTATTTCCAAAATTAAAGAATTAAAAATAAGAGAATTAAAATCAAATAAAATGCCACCTCCAATATAAAAAACAGGAGAGGCAGTAACAGATTGCTCTAGTGTTTAATTTAAGGAGATAAAGCAAAGTAAGTGGGAGGATTGTTAAAAAAACAGTGCTCCTGAGTTTAATTATTGGAAGGAAGAGAAGAGAAAGAAAATGAAGATTTATACTAATTTACAAGAAAAGAAAAGGAGATGAGCTCCAAACCTCCCAATTATAATTCCCGAGATTAACCCTATGTTTTATCTATAGAAACACCATTGATTTGATATCATTCACAAATTTGGTAGGGGAAGTGTACTACTTGTTGAAAATCCTGACATTTCTAGCCCTCCAAATGCCCCAAAGCACGTCGTAACACATTGTAATCAAAAGTTTCCAGTTCTTTGGGCAACGACTCCAGTTATCAGCATGTTGTAGGAAATCACGAACATTCACCGCCGAGTTTGGAGTCACACCAAACCATTTCAAAACCTCTTCTCTAATTGCACGGGCGAAAGGACATCCAATCAAATTATGGTTACCGCATTCTATGTTCTCACCACCTAAACCATAGGATGAAGAACTGACTGGAACACCCCGTCTAATTAGTACACCTGAGAGGGGGATTCTACCCATGATAGCACGCCAGATGAAACATAAGACTTTAATCGGGACGTCTCTGAGCCAAGAGATTTTAGGACAAGATTCAATCAACAACTTGCCATCAATTATTGACCTTAGAACATCAACCGTATACTTGCCATCAGGTGTTAATATTTCGTAGGGTTTGTTTCCATTCCCAAGTGATGCAAGTACTATTGATCCTATCAGCCACACGATAGCCTTTACTCCCCCTCAGTCATATATAGAGATGGGTACGACAATTTTAGTGCTTGGTTACCCACCCATCTATCATGCCAAAAATATATTTTGTCCCTTGAATGAGTTGTTAATTTCAGATGCTCTTCAAATTCGAGCCCGTCTTTTTGCAAGTCTTTACTAATGTTTGCACTATTGTTCCAAATGCCAAATACAGTCTTTATAGATAGATGAGTCATTGGTTTACCCGATAATCCATGGATGCCCGATATTACTTTACACCACAACGAATTTGGATCGGTCTTCAATCTCCACCACTATTTAACAATCAAGCCGATGTTTAGGGTTTGAATAGAACAGACGTCAATCCCTCATTTGTCTCTGTGAGCAATCACCTTATCCCACGAGACCCAATGTATTTTATTCTTCTCATCTTTGCCTCCCCACAAGAATTTCAAGCGCATTTTCCCAAACTCTCTAATACATCTGATGGTGCTTTGAATAGATATGTAGGGAGATTCCCGAATACAGATTTGATAAGAGTTAATTTTCTGCCAAATGAGAGAGTCTTCGATTTCCATAGGGATAGTTTGGTTTGAAACCTGTCAACAATGGGCTTCTAAATCTTTTTTAAGTTCATATTGGCACCAACTGGAACACCCAGGTATACAAAAGGAAGAGAACCTGCTTCACAACCAAGTAGATTGGCTAAGTTCATGGTTTCACTATTTGGAGCACCAATGCCAAACACTTGTGATTTCCTAAAGTTTACCTTTAAGCCGAATGAGACATGGAAGCATCTTAGGATGCGGGAAAGGTTTTTTATATTTGAGCGAGACCATTCACCCACGAATAAGGCGTCATCGGCATAGAACAAGTGGGAAATAGTTGTGACGCTTTTTGGGATGTTAATCCCTTTGAAGATACCCTTCTCAATCGCAATTTTTAAAGCATCGTTAAGGCCCTCCATAGCGATGATAAACAGAAACGGAGAGAGAGAGAGAGGGTCTCCTTGATGAACTCCTTTGTCACGTCGAATTCTTTAATCGGAATCCTGTTCACAAGAACTAAAGCTCTAGAGGAATTAAGACATCCATGGATCCATGATCTCCATTTACACCCAAATCCCATTCGTGATTGCATCGAGTCTAAATACTCCCATGTAGTGTTGTTAAATGCCTTGTCGAAATCTACTTTAAATAACAAGACCTTCTTCTTGGAACATTTCGACCATGAGCAGCTTTCGTTTATGATCAGAGGACCGTCGAGAATGTTTCTACCATCAACATATGTGGATTGGACTTCATCGACAACTCCCCCAATTACTGATTTCAGTATAGGAGCAAGCAATTTGGTGATTATTTTGTAGATACTGCCAATAAGGCTAATGGGGCGATAGTCACAAGTGTGATGGTGTCTTTTTTCTTGGGCACAAGAGTTATGAAAGATGAGTTACATCCACGTGATAACGTGCTGTATTTTTCAAAGTGTTTAACACAGTTCATAACATCACCCCTTAATGTGTCCCAGAAGGTCTTGATGAATTTAAAAGTAAATCCATCGGGACCATGCGCCCATACCCTCCTGCATGCCCACACGGCTGATTCAACTTTTAGATACCTATCTGTCCTCACTTCAGGTATCTAAAATACGTATTTTTTGGATAGTTATGTCAATATGTATAATTATTGTTATTGTTTCCATCATAAAAGTGTATAAATATTGCAACGTTATATTTGTAATCAATTTTGTTCTGTGGTTTTAAGTTTAATATTTTACTTTTAACAATCTTACTGTATGTTTATATGGTTAATTATATATGTATATTTGTTATAACAATTTTGTGTATGTAATTAACTTTTAACATTCATTTCCTACGGTATGTGTATGTGTATGTTATTCATTATATGGTTTGGTTTTAACTTTTTGTTGTAATTGCCTCAATTTTGAGTAGATTGTTATCCCAAATTCGACTAATATTGGGAAATTTGACCTCATCTTATCTATTAGTAATTTTTACTAAACAAAATAGCTTAAATGGTCTACCATATTTATAAAAAGTTTGAATGCTCCCCATGTAATTTCATTATTTCAGCCTTTCTTGATATATGTTCGATTTTTAGGATCCATGGTTTATCTGATTGTATATTATTGCTTGTATGAGAGTCATATACACTTCGAAAGACACTTACCGCTAAATTTCAAATGTTTTACAGACAAAAAAAAAATGAAAGATTGAAGATAAAGGAGATACAATTATTAAATTTTATGTTAAAGCTATGGAACTTTTAAAGACGACACAAGAGATCGAAAGTCAAGATGAAAGCATTGTTTTAAGTTCTTTCTTTTTTTGCATTTGTACATCATTTGGTTTTACATGTCCATTTATGAACATATGTGCTTTGATGAACATAGGTTGTAATACTGGTTTTAATCATGATTTTGTATAATATGCAGTTATAAACATGTATGATTTTGTATCAACATGTATGATTTTTGTATAAATGTTCAATTATGACCATATATGAATATAAATGTCACTTACGAACATTACCAATTTTTAGAGTTTGTATAATATTATAATATTCAGTTATGAGCATATATTATCATATGTCGCACAAAGATAATTTACAATTATAGACATTTGTTTATTCATGAATATATGTCCATTAACCGATTTGTTCATATAATTTTTCGTTTTTTGTATAAATATTCAGTTATGAGCATGTATGATCGTAACTATTTTATGAATATTTGATAATATATAAAAATGTGCATAAATGAACATTAATATGACAGTTCAATTCATGAGCTTTTGTATAAATGTTCATAAATAAATGTACAACTATTCATAAATGTTATATATTAAGGAACATCATCAATAAACTATATTTTATTTTTAAAATAAAATAGTTATTTTACCATCGTAACCTTTTGGTCCTGAATTGATCTAATGGTCAAAAATACAATTTTATGTTTTTAAAAATAAATTGGTTATATATATATATATATATATATATATATATATATATATATATATATATATATATATATATATATATATATATATATATATATATAGAGAGAGAGAGAGAGAGAGAGAGAGTCAAGATCAAATAAGAATGAAATTTTTGGTAGGAAGGTAAGAAGTTTTTTTTCTACATATTTTTTTCGCGAACAAACAAAATGAATCATTAGATGATTCATTTGTAAGATGATTCACAAGAAAAAATTCTCAAAAAAACATCTCGATGATTCATTTATACAATGATTTTGTTATTATTCATTAAAATTGTCATAAAAGTGAATTTTTTCTTAATTTACTTAAAAATGAATCATAAAGATGTTTTTTTGGGAATTTTTTCTTGTGAACATTTTCTTAAATTGAGAACATTTGAGAACAATTTTATTTGAATAGGAAAAAAACGCGTTACTTTTAATGAATCAAGGGTGTATAAGTAATTTTGTTATAGTTATTACATTTCAGTCACAAGCAACACGGATGGTGGAGATAAGAACTGAAGCAACTATGCGTCAAATTGAAGATGCCGATCTTCACCATTTCTCCGATCTTCGTTCTCTCTACGATTTCCGATGCTACCTGAATTTCACGATACTCTAGTGGATTGGTTCATCCGCCATCGGCCAGGTCTCTAATTTTGCAAACCTACTGATCAAAATTTTTTGATGTTAATCTTTGTTTCTATTCATTTTATCCCAAAATAACTTAGATGTATTAAATTAATAAAACAAAACATTTTCGACTAATATAGTTCAATACATATCGATTGAAGGCAAACGGGCAACAAGCTGCGCCGATAGCTCTCTCTGGATGGCAAAACAAATTCTTTTGAAAACAACATTTGTGGATATAGGAGATATGACATTAGAATGCATGACCCATTGGACTCCGTTGATGAGCTCCACCGCCTCTGGTGCGAGAAAACCAAATGTATCGAATGCAAAAGGTACAAACACATGTTGATTTTCTATACATGCATTCTCATGCTTTACCACTTTGCACACAGTGGCTTTCAAAGCGGCATGCCCTGCTGTGAAACCCCCGCTCCCCAAACCAACGAGAGGAGAGACCCCAGTAAGATCCACGCACACATGCTTCCCTCCTATCCACCCAAAGACCAAAATGTCAGTCGGTCTAAGTGTGGACCTTCCATCCTGCGGGTCCGTCAAAAAGTTCACTGATCCATTAAACATAATTTGTTCCAGTACTACTTCAATGTTTTCAAATCCGCTTCAGTATCATCAACAAGGGTAATGATGACACATCGTTTGCACCAAATTGGATTTCGTCGTTCCATTACACCACCCGCATCGATAAGATTTCTTCGATTTTCTCCTCCATCGACTTCTCTCTGAACGATTTCTCCGACTCCTTCATTATCATCAGAGGTAAGGTCATTATCCAATCGATTTTCCTTCTCAACAATATGTATTTAATTTCAAAAACTTCGCTTATTGATTGCGTTCGTCTATAAACCCTAACATTTTTGGCACAGACTGTTATATTATTCTGTAATTAGAGTTTATGGTTTATAAATAGTGATGAAGAACTACATGTTTGATTGTTAGATGCGCTTTTTTGGTTATCTTTGATGTTAATTTTTGTTGCCGCGGTGGATGAGAACATCAGATAATCACTTTCACAATACAAAATGAAACACCACATCTTATACATCTTTGGCTGCCTCCTTTGTTTGATTAATTAGAGACTATAAAAGTGCCTTTTGTGAAGGCAATTCAGCAAGGAAAAGTAGGGTCTGAGCCCATCGAGCATATCTCCCATATTTTTCCACAAATGCATCTGTCACTCTTCTACAAAGCTTGGGTGTCAATTTTGTGCTAGCCAGCACTGGCATTAAGTATCTGGTTGCAATCTTTTTTTAACCCATGCATGGAAAAATACCAATATTTTAGTAATAATTTTTCATGAAATAAACTTTATTATAATTTCAATTATTTTAATCAATGTGAACACAAACCAATGCCTGTATTTCCCTCTCAAAAAGCCATCATAGGTTACTGATCAAATTTGATTTTTCAAAGTTCTATGTCTTCTTAAAAAAAATCAATGACTGTGATTATGCACTCCAGGTGTTCGACATATTGCCACAACCATTTTTGTTCTTCAACATTAAGCATCTTCAGTCGTTTAACAAAATTTGAAGCTACATAGGAAGGGGGAAATAGAAGTTCAAGTACTCGTCTAAACGACTCTACATCCTTACTAGTTCTCTTTTTTCCACAGATAAACCTCATTATAGTGTTGTAATTTGTAAGTTTCATCCATTGGTATTTGGTTTTTTTAATTCCTTTTATTATTATAGCTTGAATGAAATGGGTTATTGGCATCATTATACAATTACCATGTTTTAGTTACCTTTTTTTTCAGTTTTACTATATAGGTGTAGCTACCTTGTTGTATTGAGGTTAGAAAAATGATAGAAGATCTTGTAAGTAAAAGAGAAGCAAGAAATGGATTGCACAATTGAGAATTGTATGCCTGTAGTATGGTCTGATATGAAAAGTGGAAGAGATAAGTATGTGTTTCTTTTTTAATTTTTCTTTGTTATTGCTCTTTGGAGCGCTTTGGCTACTACTTGCAAATAAGTGTTGTCAAATTGTTGCAGAATCACATGTGTTTGTAAGATTCAGGATGTGTGAAGACTTCTTTTTTCTTTTTCTTTTCCTTGTGATACTGATTACCACCTATTTGAATGCCAAGCTACACAAAGTCTTTCGTTCTAAACAACAACAAACATAAACACCCGTAGCCCACAAAAGTAAGTCAAATAATAACACCCTATTTGCATTTTGTAATCATAGTTAAATAAAATAAGATAAAAAACTAAACAATGATAATGTATGAAAACTACAAACATAAGTGCAATGAAATTTAGTTATGAGAGTTAAATTCAAACATTTTTTGGAAGCATAATGAATAAAGGTGTAAAAATTAGTACTACATAGTTTCAAAATAGTCATTGTAACTGAAAATAAGGAAATAAAGGTGAAAGAAATAGTACTACATAGTTTCAATAGTTGTTGTTTGTCAACTTTAATCATATGTGATTACATGCATATAATCACATATGATTAAATACACGGGACCAAATAATGAATCGAAAATGCGAAAATGAATATTGTTCATATAAATCACATGCGATTAAAACGTATAATCAAATGTGATTATGTATGTCTAATCACATATGATTTATGTGGATAAGATTTCCTTTTGTTATTCTCATGTTTTTAATCACATATTCTTCTATGTATCTAATCACATATGATTTATTTAGACAAAAACCAGTCTTTCCCATATAAATCATATGTGATTAGATACACATAATCAAATGCGATTATATACGCGATAAAAACGATTAAATTAAGAACACGAAAACAATTTTTTCCACATAAATCATATGTGATTAGATATATATAATCACATGTGATTAAATACACGAGACCAACCATTGAATCGAAAAAGCAAAAGTAAATATTGTCAAAATAAATCATATATGATAAAATACGTACAATCACATATGTTTATATGTATCTACTCACATATGATTTATGTGGACAAGTTTCATTTTCGCATTCTTGTCTCAATAGTTGTTATTGTATTTAATCATATGTGATTATACGTATATAATCACATATAATTTATATGGACAATACTCGTTTTACATTTTTGATTAAGTATAATCATGTATTTAATCCCATATGATTATATGTATATAACCACATATGATTTATGTGCGCAAAATTTGTTTGTGTGTTCTTGATTCAAAAGTTGTTCTTTGACCACATAAATCATATGTGATTATATACGTATAATCACATGTGATTATATGTATTTAATCACACAAATCATATGTGATTATATACATATAATCGCATGTGATTATATGTATTTAATCACATATGATTTATGTGGTCAAAGAACAACTTTTGAATCAATTACACACAAACAAATTTTGCACACATAAATCATATGTGGTCATATACATATAATCACATGGGATTAAATACATGATTATACTGAATCGAAAGCGTAAAACGAATATTGTCCATATAAATTATATGTGATTAGATACATATAATCGCATATGTTTATGTAGTAATTTGTATTTAAATACACGAGAACAACTACTGAATCACATATGATTTATGTGGACAAGATTCATTATCGCGTTCTCGATTCAATAACTGTTCTTTGTCAACTTTAATCCTATGTGATTAAATACACCTCATCACATGTGATTATATGTATCTAATTGTTAGATTAATGTCTAAGTCCATAACTATATTTGGTATGTACTTGACCCGACCCGACATGGTCCATTTGGGTTGCACTTCACCGGCACAATTTATATGGATAGTCTTTTAAGAATAGTATATTTATGATTTATATTAACATATTATAAGTTCTAATATATTAATATGGAATCATATTATTTAATTAGTATTGATCAAGAATTAATTTAGAATTAATTAAGTGATAAAAAAGAACTAATTAAATATGGACTCTTATATATATGGAATGGGTCAAGTTCATTTAGGTTGGGCTAAACTTTCATGGATGGTCCATGGAGCTTTTAACCCATGGATCCTATGTAAATGAAAGGTCATGGGTATTAGGGTTTACATGGATGTAACCCTAATCCTCCATAATATATAAAGGGGTCATTGGCTCACAAAATTGGCACAAGTGTGTGAAAATAAGAGTGGGCCGATTTTAGTGTGCATACATATTCTCTCAAGTTCTTCCAAGGTGTTTTGGTGATTTGTGATTCCATTTGAAGCTTCCACACTATTGGGGCTAAGCTCTTAAAGCTTGAAGACATCAAGATACATCAAAAGGTATGTCATCTAACTAGAAATTTGTAGTATAGGTGCTTCATAATATGCTAGTTAGGATGAAACCTTGGAATAGTTAATATTTGCATGTATAATAGAGAAAACATAGATCCAAGGTTTATAGGGTTGCATGTACACCATAGGAGTGTTAGAATGCTCAAAACCCAACAGTGGTATCAGAGCCATGGGTTGTTTTATGTTATATTGATGCAAATGTTTTATTTTCAAGTTGAAAAAAAGGAAAAAAAAACATGACGTTTGTCAAATTTTAAGATAATTACTTGTTTTGTGAAAAACGAATTATTTGTAAAATTTGAATCATTTGTTATATGAGTTGAATTAGGTCAAATTTAGTAAAAGATAAAATGATATGATTATTTTATTAGTTTTAAAAGTTTGATCTAAATGTTTTAGGAGTTACATATTTTGTCATAAAATTTTGGAGCTCAAAAGTTTTTTTAAAGTTGTGATCTTAAGGGTTTTTGAAACTTCCATAAGTTATGGATATGAAAGTTTTTTTTTTTAAAAAAAAAAATTTGATTCAAAGTTTTTATGGAGTTACAAAATTTGGTGTTAATGTTTTAAAGAATTCCATAACTTGTTCTTAAGTTATGGAACATGGAAAGTTTCATCATAAAACACAATTAATTCCATAAGTTATGGAATCCAAAGGTTTTCAAGAATTACAAAACTTGCCCTCAAGTTTTGGAATTTGAGAAAAGTTTTTTATGAAAAAAAGAATTGAATTCTAAAACTCTTGGGTTCATAACTTAAACAATTAATTAAATGGTTTTAATTTTGAGTTTAATAATTGGAATTATGATGTTTTGTTGAATAGTTCAAATTAACTCTTATGGACTTTATTAATAGTTAATTAAAGCGTTTAATTAAAAGAGTATTATTAATCCATAAATATATGGTTTGAGTTTAATTAAATTAAAAGTCTAGTTTAATTAATAGATTAAACCACCAAGTATTTTAAATGTCTAAAATACACTCTTATACTATTATAATATTAAAAGTTTAATATATTATATGTATAAGAGCAAGTCGTCTTACCATTAGTAGGCTTCATTCACGAAGCCGGTCTATAAGGGGGGTATAAGGTTACTGCCTATAAAATGCAGTTTAATGGGTGTCCACTCTCACTCACCGCTTCCTTGACCGGTGGAGGGTCGTTAGCCGAACAGGTAGGACAAGGACTATAATTCTCCCTTCATTATAAGTATAATGATAAATACTAAGTAACTAAACACTTATAAATTCCCAATCTTAGTTACTTAGGAAAATGTGAATAAGGTGCTAATCCATGAAATTACACTTTGCACTTTGTTTAAGCTGTTAGTGGAGCGTGTGTGGTTAACTGGCACACTAACCTGGACTTAACCGGCACATCGATTGAGGGGTAAATATTAAGGGTACCAAGTATATTTGCATGGTTACTTCACACCTTGTTTTGTGATCCTCGGCATCCCAGTCACAAAACCTGAAGGGAACACTCGAGATTGAAACATGCCATTGAAAAGTTCAATGAATCTCAAAAGAATCTAGGAGTTTCAAAACCAATTAAAACCTAATAATACATTTCGTTTATCTTGGTGGAAATTGGTGAATCGTCATTCACCTACCTTCAAATATTTTATAGCTTGGATTACGGCATCCCTCTTCCAAGTTATAAAATAGTTTGTTGGGTCCTAGCCTTAATATATCATATTGGGTGTTATATTAAGGACTTAAATCAACTTTACGTGAATTTCTCCCATTGTTGATGTCTGGTTTAGACAACAATGATCTTCCCAAACCAAGCTTTCCTAATGAATATGACTTCCCGAGTTTGGCTCATGGAAGTCATACTTCTCTTCCTCCACCTCCTCCAATTATTCTCCCTAACCCACAAGTTCAAGGTCACTCAAGCCCTAATGGCAAGCAAGGTCTATGTGTGATCACATCTTAGAGATGAAGTCACATATTGACAAGTCGGGAGAGTTGGGTATCAAAGTCTTGAGAAAGTTGGATGTTCAATCACTTTCTAAGTCACATAGTGAGTTCCTTTGGGACTACTATGAAACAGACTATGACATGAACCTTAATGATCATATCTATTTGCTTGGTGCTGCTGAATCAGCAATGATTTGGAACGATAGTAAAGCAAATTTGATTAGAAGATCAACTTCCCAAAAACTTTATGGACAGCGACAATGGTGACACTGGAAATCCAGAAAAAGCATTCTCTTCCCAATGGAAAGGGATTGGCCATAGTCAACCCGGTTGACCAAATGGTAAAGAGAAAGGCTAAGTCTGAGATAGTACCATTACCAAAGGGTCCATATGTTTATTTTTCCAAAGGAAGGGGTGTTGATTGCAAAGCTGCCAAATTTACCTAAGGATGTTAAAGTCAATAAGTTTGACTCTACATCAGATAGAGCCCATTATCTAACTCTGTTAAGTTCTATTCTGAGATCCTCATTACATGATGTGACTGGGTCACATGTTGATGTTTTAACAATCAAATAATAGAGAGAAATCTTAAAGGAAGTATATGCTGATTCTGATCGCGAAGATGGATTTCGATCGCATCAGAATTTTGAGCAGTTGCTTAAGAAGTTATGATATATTGCTAAGGAATAGATAACAACAATTTTCCATGTGGATTGTAAGGATAGGTTTTTCCGCAAAGTTTTAAAATAAAAGAAAATTGTTTAATTTTATTTATTTGAAGTATCCTTACAATGGCATTTGTGGAAAATTGTTGCTTATATGATTCCACTGACAGCAATATTGGAAAATGGATTTGATTCTTTCATTTGTGGTAGTGTCTAAATTTACCAAATCAGGAAAGTTCCTCATCGCCCAAGTTTCAATTGGACCGAAACATGGAATCATGCAAGTTGAATAGTATGATGAATGAGAACTTTCAAGCATTGGAAAATCAAGACTAATTACTTGTTCACATGGATGTGTGAGTCAAGTGAAGGACTAAAGGGATCGATTACACATTCTTGTGCACTGGTCATGTCCACCACAAAGCTCGTTAAGACTATTTGATTTACTAAAGTTTAGTAAATATGGTTATACTTACAAGTTTAAGTATAATTCTGAAACATTGGAAAAGTCTCAATGTATGGCAGAACGAATGGGAAGAATCAAATTAGGCAGAAAGATAAAAGTTTCTCAAATCTGAAAAGATGGGAGAGTACTTTAGTATCATGTTTGTGATCATCTTAATGATTTAGAAATCATATCACAATTAGTCCTCTAAAGGTCATCTTAGTGCATTCTTATGACTAAGAAGAGGAGTCATGAATTGTTGAAATGGTTAGATCAGGAAGATGAGTCATACTTCGTTCCAAAACAATTCTTAGAGTCATACTCCAAGATTGTAACTTGAGTGACATATCTTAAAGAAAGGTTTAAAACACTTGTCAAATGTAAGAGTAAAAGTGTCCTACTCTTGTACATTTGAAATTGGTAAGTTGTGATGTTTTGGATAAAACAAAGACCAACTAAGGCCAATTGTGTGAAGTGTTTGTCTTGATAAAGAATCCGCATTATCTCTTGAATATTTGGCAAGATAGTCTTATATGTCAAGAGGATAGTGGGAGTCTTAAAGATCCTAAAAAGAATTTCAAGAACTAATCAAGAATAAAACCTGAGGTTCTTCACTAGCACACAACTTGAGGTTTATAACCTATCGTGTTGACATATTCTGTGCCCATTCCAGTTAAAGTTGGCTTTGCATAGGAGTTCTGAAAGTTCTCAATTGGTTGCATAACAACTTGGAAGCAATGGCAGGCCCTGTACTGCCAGGTGGCAAGAAGTTAAGATTGCATAAGTTTAGTCCATATGAGTTTGGATTTGTCATTATCCTTGTCTTGTGACTATGGTTTTGACGATTCACATGGATAAGAACACATACACCATAAAATCTAAGGGTCATAAGGTTTCTCTCCGATTCATGAAAATGATGGTGAGGAAACACTTCCACCAAGTAGATTTGAAGCAGATGGCAAAAGGTCTAAACAATTGAGACTATGATTACGGCATCCCTTTTCATAGTTCTGAAATTGTTTAGACACACATGCATGATATCTAAGGAAAGGTGTATGATTTTGATAAAGTTTTATCAAAGCATCTCGTATCAGAAATCTGAACTTTGGAAAGAAAGTCAATAAAGTATTGATTTTTAGAAGTCCAGCTGATTTCTGAGTACATGTCAAAGCTAGTGGGAGCATAAGTGTTATGCTAATAATCATCATGTTAGTGGGAGCATGATAATTATTGTTAGTGTTGCAAGTTAGCAATGTTAATTATAGAAAACAAAAGTTTCAATTCGTGAGGCTGCAGGGATTGAAAAAGTTGTTTTGCTATAATTAAGGGAGAGGATATACTTCATTTCAGTTCTAAAGGCTTAGATTGAGACCTTAATCATCTTTAGTCAAGAATATATATATGAATTTCATGTTGGATTGGTTCAACTTAAGGAAATTCTATATATTGCGTTCTCAAAATTCGATTATGATTACGGCATCCCTCTTCATAGTCAAATTTTGAAAACATGGCAAATAAAAATATTGTAGCAAAAGACTGGTCTAGAATCATGTATTTATGTGAGACATCATGAATCGTGTACCATTTGCTTTGGGTACATGATCGATTGCATGTGCTATAATATTTGTCATTTCTAAATTTTTCCAAATGCCCAGAGGCATTAAGAAGGGAAAAGGTCTAGAATTGGATATGACTAAAATGATTAAGCAATTGTCGAGGACAATCTGAGGTTTACCAAAGATTGGTTGCTCAGGGACAGTTGGAAGTATAGTGCTAATTTTGGAAGGACCATATTGACATATTCTGAAAAGAGGCATCTCTTATTCAGAAGTGATAGTCAAAATGAGAATATGGAGTTGTCTCCATAGGTGGAAGTTATCTGTGTAAGATTAGAAAACTTAATGCAAGAAGCATGTCCAAAGCAATGTACTTTGAATATGAGACTTAGTTTCCATGGAGTTGATCTCCATTGGAATACCTTATAATGACTGTTGACAAGTCTTTATGACTTTGTACATATTCATTACAGGAGGGTCAATGCATATAAGTTTAAAATCTAAATAGATTTCGATAAATGATAGGAATTTGAAATTCTCACATTTTTCGATAAGGATTTGGGAGTGTGAAATTAGAATCATTGAAATTATGTTCAATTGGTTTATTTCACAAAGTAAGGATCATAGACAAACATAGAGTGCATACTTGGTGTATGGCAAAGCTATTGTTTAAGAAAAACATAGTGTACATGCTTGGAGCATGGGACAACTAGTGTTTTTAATTCAAGTATAAAGTTGATAAAACCGAAACAATGAATAATGAGTAATCAGTATGGTGATAAATAAAAGTGTTTATTTATATTCATAGGGTTTGATAACATATTTGATTCATTTATTCTTGTGTTTCACTTTGCATGTTTTGACTTCCAGAATAACTAAGTCGCTCTTCCTGAATGATTAAGTTATTCAAACCATCCACAGTCGGTCATATGTTGGAAGTAGATATGAATCAAGACTGTCATGGGTTGGTTTGTAGAGGTCCAAGTTGGTGGACAAAGTGGTGCTACAACACTCATGAGTGCTCATAAGTTCTGAGTATTGGATTCAACCCGCGCTCATTTGAATCACTTCATGGATTTTATCACGAGTGATCATGAGACGATAATATCTTATATTCTTCAAACCTAGAGATATGAGTTGTTACTATGAGTTGGTTATACATTGATTGCACGAAAACGCATTGGTAACTCGATGTTATAAAACGTGCCTTTGTGTATGATTCAACAAGTAGTAGAACAAGCCATATGAGTCGAAGTTTATCCATTCCTTTTACCTTCGAGATAAAAGCGATATCTGTGGGCCCCTCGATGATTTAGCGATGACACATGTGAGTGCTTGGCCAAGCCAGGACTGATTTGATTTGTTCAATCAGTCAGTCATCATAAATCGAAAATCGGGAAACAACAAATGGACAGAGAGAATGATTATAATCCATGTCTCAGTCCATATGATATCTA
The DNA here is from genome assembly GCF_052849685.1 of Lactuca virosa. NCBI lineage: Eukaryota > Viridiplantae > Streptophyta > Magnoliopsida > Asterales > Asteraceae > Lactuca > Lactuca virosa. The sequence continues at coordinate 52,788,611 of NC_136432.1, forward strand.
GAATGGGGGAATATATGATCCCTTATCTAATGGACAAGTCATTGACAAGGTCAGAGTTCGACAGCGGCTTTAAGAGCTACGATTGCCAGTTAGGTTTTGAAGTCATACTCAATAATAGTTTTAGACTTATCCAAGTGGGAGACTGTTGGATTAATGTCTAAGTCCATAACTATATTTGGTATGTACTTGACCCAACCCGGCATGGTCCATTTGGGTTGCACTTCACCGACACAATTTATATGGATAGTCTTTTGAGAATAGTATATTTATGATTTATATTAATATATTATAAGTTCTAATATATTAATATGGAATCATATTATTTAATTAGTATTGATCAAGAATTAATTTAGAATTAATTAAGTGATCAAAAAGAACTAATTAAATATGGACTCTTATATATATGGAATGGGCCAAGTTCATTTAGGTTGGGCTAAGCTTTCATGGATGGTCCATGGAGCTTTTAACCCATGGATCCTATGTAAATGAAAGGTCATGGGTATTAGGGTTTACATGGATGTAACCCAAATCCTCCATAATATATAAAGGGGTCATTGGCTCACAAAATTGGCACAAGTGTGTGAAAATAAGAGTGAGCCGATTTTAGTGTGCATACATATTCTCTCAAGTTCTTCCAAGGTGTTTTGGTGATTTGTGATTCCATTTGAGGCTTCCACACTATTGGGGCTAAGCTCTTAAAGCTTGAAGAGATCAAGCTACATCAAAAGGTATGTCATCTAACTAGAACTTTGTAGTATAGGTGCTTCATAATATGCTAGTTAGGATGAAACCTTGGAATAGTTAATATTTGCATGTATAATAGAGAAAACATAGATCCAAGGTTTATAGGGTTGCATGTACACCATAGGAGTGTTAGAATGCTCAAAACCCAACACTAATCACATACGATTTATATGGACAAAAAAGAATCTTGTCTATATAAATCATGTGGGATTAGATACATATAATCATATGTGATTATATACAAGAGAACAACCATTAAATCAAAAGTGCGAAAACAATTCTTTGTTTACATTAATCATATGTTATTAAATACATATAATCATATATGATTAAATAATGAGAAAAATTATTGAATGGAAAAACATAAAAACTATTTTTTTATATATATAATTTATATGTGATTAGATACATATAATCACATGTAGTTATGTGTATTTAATCACATATGATTTATGTGGACAATATTTATTTTTGCATTTTTGATTCAATAGTTGGTCTCGTGTATTTAATCACATACAATTTATGTGAAAAAAGATTTATTTTCACGTTCTTGATTCAATAAATCATATGTGATGAAATATATATAATCACATGTAATTATATATACGAGAACAACTATTGAATCAAGAACATTAAAACAAATTTATGTCTACATTAATCATATGTGATTAAATACTTATAATCACATGCAATTAAATATACAAGAAAAATTATTGAAACGAAAACTCAAAAATGAATATTGTTCATATAAATCATATGATTGAATACATATAATTACATGTGATTATATGTATCTAATCACAGATGATTAAAGTTGACAAAAAATAATTATTGAATCGAGAACGCGATAATGACATATGTAATTAAATATATCTAATCATATTTGATTAAATATATCTAATCACATGTGATTATATGTATCTAATCACAGGATTTTTATGGACAAAAAGAATATTATCCATATAAATCATATGTGATTAAATACATATAATCACATGTGATTATATACACATAATCATGGGTGGTGCTGATGGGTGGTGGTGGTGTGTAGTGATGTTTAGTGGTGGTAAGTAGTAGGTGGTGGTGGTGGGGTGACATGTGGGGTGGTTATTATAGTGGGTGGCAGGTGGTGGTGGCGAGCGGTGGTAATGGGTGTTGGAGACGGGTGATGGTGATAGGTGGTGGTGGGAGGGTGGGTGGGTGGTGGTTGGTCGTTAGGGTGGTGATGGTGTATGTTGGTTTTGGTGGGTGATGGGTGGGGTGGTGGTAGCGGGTGGTTGTGATAGGTGGTGAAGGTGGGTGGTGGGTGGAGGTGATGGTGGCAGGTGGTGGTAGTCGGTGGAGATGGGTGGTGATGATGGTGGTCTGTGGAGATGGGTGGTGGGGGGGGGGGGGGCTGGGTGGTGGAGGTAGGCAGTGGTGATGGGTGGTGGAGGCGGGTTGTGGTGGCGATTGGTGGTGATGGGTTGTGGGTGGTGGTCATAATGGTGGGTAGTGGGTGGGTGGTAATGATGGGTGGTGGAGGTGGGTGGGTGGTGGTTGTGGTAGATGGTGGTTTTGGTGGGTGGTGGGTGGGGGTAATGGTGGTGGTCGTTGGTGATGGATGATGGTGGTGGATAGAGGGTGTGACGAGTGGTGGTTGGTGGTAGTGGTATAATGGTGGGTAGTGGCTAGGTGGTGGAGGTGTGTTGGTGGTGGGTGAGGGTGATGGTGGCGTGTGGTGGTGGTGGCAGGTGGTGGTGATGGGTGGTGGGTCGTGGTAGTGGCAAGTGGTGGTCATAGTGGTGCGTGGGTGGTAGTGATTGGTGGTGGAGGTGGATAGTGGTGGTGCTGGCGGGTGGTGGTGGTGGGTGGGGTTGGTGGTGGCAGGTGGTGATGATGATTGGTGGTGGTGGATGACGGTCGTGGTTGGCGGTGACAGATGGTGGTGATGATGTTAGGGGGTGGTTTTTGTGGGTGATGGTGGTGGGGGGGGGGGGGGGGTGGGTGGTGGAGGTGGGTAGTTGAGGCGGGTGGTGGTGGTGATTGGTGGTGATGGGTGGTGGGTGGTGGTTGGTGGTAGTGACAAGTGGTGGTCATAATGGTAGGTAGTGGGTGGGTGGTAATGATGGGTAGTGGAGGTGGGTGGGTGGTTGTTGTGGTGGATGGTGGTGATGGTAGTGGATGGTAGTTTTGGTGGGTGGTGGGTGGGGGTGATGATGGCGAGTGGTTGTGGTCGATGGTGGTGGCAGGTGGTTGTGATGGGTGGTGGTGGTCGTTGGTGATGGATGATGGTGGTGGGTAGAGGGTGTGATGAGTGGTGGGGATGGGTGGTGGGTGGTGGTTGGTGGTAGTGGCAGGTGGTGGTCATAATGGTGGGTAATTACTAGGTGGTAGTGATGGGTGGTGGTGATGATGGTGGTTGGTGGGTGGGGGTGATGGTGGCGGGTGATGGTGGTCGGTGGTGGTGGCGGGTGTTGATGATGGATGGTGGGTGGTGGTAGTGGAGGTGGTGGTCATAATGGTGGGTGGGTGGTAGTGATGGGTGGTGGAGGTGGATGGTGGTGGTGGTGGTGGCGGGTGGTGATGATGGGTTGTGGTGGTGGAGGTGGATGATGGTCGTGGTTGGCGGTGGCGAATGGTGGTGATGATGTTGGGTGGTGGTTTTCGTGTGTGGTGGGTGGGGGTGATGGTAATGAGTCGTGGAGGTGGTTGGCGTTGACGGGTGGTGGTGGTGGATGGTATTGTTTGGGTGGTGAATGGTATTGGTTAGTGGGTTTTTTTTAAAAAATTTTTTTTACTTATTTTTTGGTTTATATTAATATTATATGATATTTTAATTTAAAAAAATGATATGGTTAAAATTTGTTCTCAAATGTTCTCACAATAAGAAATGTTCTCGATTGAACGCTCCACTAAAAAATCGTTTTGTGAGACCGTGAGATGCAATGTAAAAATAATTTTAAAATGCAAAATAAAAGGAAAAATTCGAAAATTCTTTTTTTAATTATTATGTTTGTAATTTTCTTTACCTAAAAAAAATAAAAAAAAATTTACCCTTTTTTTATAAAAATACATGAAATATTATAATAGAATATTACAATGTATTTAGAATGTTAGAATATTCTAATATTCTAGTAGATTTGTCAGATATGTAAAATATTTTAATATTACTAGAATATTCTAATATTCTACTAGAATATTTCACAGATATTTCAAAAAAAGGGTAATTTTTTTTTAGATAAAAAAAGTTACGAAAATAATATTTTAAAAAAAAATTTCGAAAATTTTCAATTATATTGAATTTTAAAAATGTTTTTTATCTACAAAATAAGTGTTCTCACATGAATATATATATATATATATATATATATATATATATATATATATATATATATATATATATATATATATATATATATATATATATATATATATGTGTGTGTGTTAGATAAGCTTTTAGAATCTGTATTCCAAAACCAACACATAAAGTCTCTTGAGCAACAGGTTATGAGTTTGATTATCGAGTTACTGCTTACAAAATGTGTGTATTTGGACCATTTCACCAAAAGAATCCGCATTCTAAAGAGAAGGTTCATGAAGGATAGGATTTTCGATAGTTGATAGGACCACGTACACTCAACAGTTTTCTCGTGACCATACTTTTGATCACAAGAATATTTGTGAGTTTCTTCCTTTTCCTTTTCAAAGGTCAAGTGGGGGGTGGGGGGGAGTAGCGGGGGTGATCCTCAAAGCATGGAACTTTTTCAAGCTTGTAACATTGCTGTAATCACATGCATAAGGGGGTTTTCTCTTTTAAGGCTAATCAGGTTACAACTTTTTGACTTGAGAAGAAACGAATGGAGTTTGTTTACGTAATTGAGCATTGTCAATGTTCCTTTGGTTAATCTTACAAGAGATTGATTACATTTTGAGTTTTTAACCTATGTATATCTAAAAGAGAGATGTAAAGCATATTATTTATCTTTTTTTTAACGGCAAATTTAATCCTATTTCTAAACTACACCTAAATTTCATCTATGTCCGCAACAGGATTTGAACCTTCAACCTAAAAAAAAAAGGACAGATACCGCTGAGTTAGAAGTCATTTTGTATATATTTATTTATCAATTGACATGTAATTACTATCGCCAATAAGGATTGATGACGAAGCATTTCAACTAATACAAACATGTTATTTACATTGTGTTGTGGGTTTAATAAATACAAAACTTCATAAATGGTCCCTGTGGTTTCACGAAATCTAAAGTTTCGTCCTTAATTTTCAAAAATCTCACAGATGGTCCCAATGGTTTCAAAACTTTTGATGTTTGGTCCTTATTATTGACTCCGTCAAGTTATTTACATTGTGTTCCTGGGTTTAATAAATGAAAGAAGAGAATTGGAATGGAAATCTACTTATCTTAATAAAAGACTCTTTTTTCTCCACATGTACCTTCCACATTTATTTTCAGTCAAAAGTGGTTTTACCAAAACATCTTTCATGCATTTAATGTGTTTAAGTCATTCCTTAATTAAAATAACAAATTACTGAAATGGTCTCTATGATTTGCACAAATTTCGTGTTTGGTCCCTATAGTTTATCTTGCACGTTTGGCATCTCTAACATTTTCTTTTAATACGCGTTTGGTCCCTACGTCTATCTTCCGTTAGCCCTCTTAGTTAATACACCCCACGTGCATGGTACGCCAAGGGTATTTTTGTCCTTTTAAAATAAAAGCATTTTAAGAACGGTTTTCAAATACGAGATGAATCCATTCTTTCTTCCCTACGCCTTCGACCTCTACTCTTCTTATGTGTAACTCGTTGATTTCAGAAATCGATAAAAGCGATAAGGCGTGATTGTGGTTATCCAACTATTATACGAACTTCAACGACTAAGAAAAACCCTGGAAAGTGATTCTACTGTTGTAGTCGACAGGTAATTTTAGGTTTAATTGATTCTACTGCTTGCTCTTAACACTTAATCAAAGTTACACCTAATTACTGAAATTGCAGGGACCACGATGTGGGTTTCTATGTTGGATTGATGAAGATAGGTCCGGTCATGACGACTTAATGGAAGAGCTTTAAAAGGAGAACAAAAGGTTGAGGTTTTTGCTACTGTCCAGTTGGGTTTTTTTTTGTGGCAATTCTAATTCACAAATTGTAATGTAATTGCAATGCATTCGCTTGTAGTTTACTGGAATGGAATGTAATTGTAGTGGAATGAAATGGATTGTAATTGACTTGTAATGGAATGTAATCGACTGGAATGGAATGTATTTTGGTTTTATTGTAAATGGAATGCACTTTGGAAGGTAATTTGGCATGATTGGAATGTAATTATGTATTGATTGTAATTGGAGTGGAATTGTGTAATGCAATTGGAAGGTAATTTGGCATGATTGTAGAAGGAATGAAATACAAAAGATAATAACAAAAATATCAACACATTACAAAAGATCATCATAATGTTAACAAAAGTTAAAGATGTTATCAAAAGATCATCATAATGTTAACATAAGACCATCATAATGCTAACAGAAGATCATCATAATGTTAACAAAAACATCAACACATTACATAGCTAAAAAGCCATTACATTAGGCCACAAAATAAAACAAGTAGGATGCTTTCAATCTGTTTTCTTGCCCTTCTTCATAGTCACACTTGGTCTCCTCTTAGCAGCACTAGTTGTACTTAGCAGCACCAGTTTCACTGCTCTTCCCAGCCCCACTTGGTCTCTTCTTACCAGCAACGCTTACAATAGTTGCTTTCCTTTGATCTGCACCACTTGCACTGCTCTTCCCAGCCCCACTTTGTCTCTTCTTATCATCAACACTTGCACTGCTTTGACATGCACCAGTTGCACTACTAGCTCTATTTTGACATGCACCACTTGCATTGGTTTAACCTGCACCACTTGCACTACTCTAACCTTTGCAACTCCTTTTTTTATGCCCAGGTTTTTTCATTTTGAGCATGTGACAAATTTCTCTTTCCTTGTAGCCCTACCACCTTGCACCATCTCTTCAAGTTTAACCATAGACTTCCTTCTCTTCTTCTTAGGTCTACCAATGGGAACATGATTCTTGGGAGGAAGCAATGTTGTAGGACAATCATAATTTTCCAACATCCTTCGTCCATTAATAGGCTCAATCTTGAAGGAATACATCTCCCTCCATGTGCTCAACCAGTAAGTAGGATGCACCCAAGTTTCGGGTAAACCAACATCTTTCTTGTTTTTTCACATGTCCCAAATTTCCACCAATGCATGTTTACAAGGAATGCCAGTGAGTTCCCATCTCCTACGTGAGCATGTGTGTTTGTTCATGTCCACCATTTATTGGTCCATCCTTGGACCTGTTACTTTATACTTTTCATTCCTACAGTTGACACCTATGCACTTTGTTGTAGCTTTTTTTATTTTTCCCAATATAGTTGTAGCAGTTGGAGTCAGAGGCCCAACTTCTTTATAAATTTCTCTTTGAATAGTCACAAGCCTTACCATGAGGTACCCTCTAATGAATTCAAGACAACTGATGATTGGTTGACCACGACCTTCCTTAAAATGGTTGTTAATAGTCTCATAAAGGTTATTCAAAAGACCATCACAATGAGCCCTACCTATATAAGAATTACAAATTCAAAATACATATGTAAACTAAGTTGATGAAAATAAAAATCTAAGCTATGAAATGAGACCTTGTCCAATGTTGAGGTGGGATAGTTTTGAGACACTGGAAGAAATCATTATTCATTTTGCTTAACTCTTGCATTTCATGGTTGAATTCTACTACTGTGGTTGTAGTAGCACAATTCCATAATGCATCCTTAAAGACATTAATCTTCCACTTATCTTTCATATTCTCTTGTATATGACATAAATAAAACCTGTGTTCTACACATGGAAGTGTAGTAGCAATTGCTTGCAACAATTCCTACAAGAACCAATTGATATTGATACAATAATTTTGACTGAATTAAGAAAGTTAAAAAGAAATATGTACAAAATGTACTTTTTGTCTGTCTGATATCAAGGTAAAATTGGAATTCCTATAAAGGTTGAGGTCATCAACTATGCAACTTAAAAACCAAGTCCATGAATTTATATTCTCAGATTCTACCACAATGTATGCCAAGGGGTATGTATAACTATTTCCATCAAGACCCTAAACAGGTTTACCCAGTATGAAAAATAGAAACAAATACATGTTAGAAACAAAATGAAATAAACAAATTTAAATAATAGCCAAGCATACCACTTTAGTGAGGATCATTCCTGGATATGACCCCTTCATAGAAGATCTATCCAGTCCTAGATAATCTCTTTTACCAGGTGCAAAACCTGTATTTAATGGTCCAAGGCAAACATAGATCCTTTTGAAAGTTCAAGTTTCAGAAGCAGGATTTGGTTCAGTTTCCACTTCAATCTTCACTGTTGTCTTAGGGTTACGAGTTTGAAGTTCCAAAACATAGTCTCTAAGTAGTGCATACTATCCTTTATAATCTCCCCTTACCTGATTCATGGCCTTAGTTTTAGTCCTAAACACTTTCATATTTGAAAGGTCTACTTGGTATTCACGTTGAAGTTGTGCATGTAAAGCTCTTGTAATTATAGTCGAGTTAGTTTCGACATTTTATACTATTTGCTTTCCCAAGAACTTGTATGTACGAGCCTTCACACTCCTAGTTTGTAGGCATCTATGCTCTTTCACATAGGTTCTAACCTCCCAAGCCACATCTTATTTCCACTTCCTTGCATAAAGGTTCCAAGGACATTTCTGTTCAACATGGTCAAATACACCAAGATCTGGAATGGTGCCTTTGGAAACGGCCCTTATCCTATTTTTTTCATTTTTTTATAAAATATATTTCCCTTTTTGTCTCAATTGCATCCTTTTGTTATCATTTCTTTCAGTTCTTCAATTGTAACAAATTTTTGATACACATAAAAAGGATCATCAACAGGATCCTCATTTCTTTCATGTACCATTCTTATTGCCTTTTTCTTCTTTTTTATGTTTTTACTCCCACCTTCATCAGATGAAAAATCAGATGGCAGTGCATCTTGGTGTACTATCTCAATGTCACCAATATCCCTACTACATTGCTCCATACCAAGTGACCCTGACTGATTACCCATCCATTCTAAATCCTTGTCAATGTGTAGAAAATATTCTTTCATATCAACCTTAGGTTCATCTATAATGTTATCGTCATCAATTAGAAAATCACTATCATCACTATCAGATAATTCCTGAGAATCCCCTCCACTGTCTTCAGTTCGATTTCCCTCATCTACATCAACATCATCACCATTAAGATGAAACTCAATAGTTGGTGCTTGAAATTGAACTACGTCAACAGTTGGTGCTTGAAATTGAACGCCATTAATGAAATCTTCCAAATTCAAGTAATCACTAGCTATAAAACAGGGAGTTTGAACTCCATTAATTGTAGCAGGTGGTGTTTGAACTTCATCATCATCCACTGTTTGGTCAATATGGGGTGCTTGTTCTTGATCATTAGTCTCAACATGTGGTATTCCATTCTTAACCCCTTAGCTACACCCCATTGATTAATATCCCTTGTTTGGACTTGATCCCCTATTTCGACATGATACCCGGTTTGGAATTGATCCCCAGTTTTAGAGCTTTTCCATTCAAACATTAGCCTTTTACAAGGGGGTTCAACAACTTCTTTTATCCTAACTATACTTGGGTTGGGGGACCCAAAGTATGTGTGCAACATAGTTTTTCCATGCTCAGTATAAACATCTATCAATTTGTCATTAGCCACGAACACTAGCCAAAGCATACAAACCAACATTCACAAGAAGAAGGCTCAGAAATATTGTTTCCAACCATCATACAAGAAGTCCAAGTTTTACCACACAAGTTTTAGAATTCGATCTCGCCACTACTATCCCAGAGGAGTCTGTTCTAATGTCTCCTCTTTAATTTTATGTTCTTTAAGTGTTTAAGCATGCAATGGGAACATTGCATCAATTAAGTGTGGTGTAGGGGGTCATATATAGGAATGCAAGCATACTGAGAAAAAAATTGAAAATAACTAGAAATTTAAAATATTATTAGAAAGATTTGAAAGAATAATCTAAAAACTGAATCTAGTTAAAAGTTGTTGTATTGTTATTGTTAGGGTCAGGATCTCAGAATTACATTCAGGATGCTCAAAGCTCAGGATCCTTAAATATACTTTAGGATCCTGATTATTATCATTTTTTTTCCTAACATATATAACGGTTATATGCTTCTTTATTTTTCTCATATGTGCAGAAATAGTTAGCTAAAGACTTATTCTCGACGAAGAATCATCTTGAACAGCCTCTCATAAAATTTTGTTGATTCTTGCTTGTTCATTTTTTGACCAAAACAATTTAGTGCCCACCGTGGGGCCGTGGTGCTCAAAATCCCTCGAAAAATTATGTCTACACAATCAACCCTGTCCTCTTCCTCAATTCCTCCCATTTCCTCCAAAAACCTTCCACCACCTCCAACTGGAGCTCCCAAGAAAGCCTCAGAAGCACCAAAAAAAATACCTCTATGGTCGTTACCCCAGGACTCCAGGATCCTCTTGTGCTGATTTCCAATAGTGAAATATTCGCTATGGTGAAGAGACTAGAAATACAAGTTACCTAACATCAGGAGGATAAGAGGACAATTCTCAAAGGAGTGGAGAGAATGAAAATAGAAATCCACAAGCCTCAGGAAGCAACACCCTTGATCTTGCAACCCAAGATCATGAACTATGATAATAGAGGATCCTCAGCGATTCGCCGCGAGATAGGATGCTCAATACCGATCTCTGTTCCCGCCTGGGGCACGAATCTAAGAAAGCAAGCCCACACGACCCAGGATCCCAACGAAACCTTTGTTACTCCCAATAACAAGGATCCTGGTAACCCCATAAATAATAATATCTTTAGTATTAACTCAATAGATCTTGATATAGTTTTAAGCCTGATCATGGCTAAGGAGCTCCAGCAACTAAGACAAATGATCCCGAGCGTGCCTGGAGTAGTTCAACCTGTACCAGAAGTATCCCCCACAAGCCACAGGATCTCAAGATTTGTTCCTGCAGTAGCTGACATAGAAGTACCAAAGCGCTTCCAAACCCCCATCATGAAGCCTTATGACGGGACTACGGATCCTGAAGAGCATGTGGCACAATACCAGGAAAGGACGGAGATCATTCCCATCCCCACTCACTTGAAAGAAGCTTGCCTATGCAAGGGTTTTGTTTCAACCCTCACAAGATCAGCTTTAAAATGGCTCTTAACGTTCCTTCTTACTCTATTACATCGTTTTCTCATTTAATAAATGTGTTTAACAATCAATTTTCTTGTAGTAGAACATTCGAAAAGATCACTAGTGATCTCTATCGAGTGGTTCAGGATCCTAAGGAATCCCTTAGGACTTTTGTGAATAGGTTTGGAAGAGAAGCTTTAATTATCCCAATATCAACATGGCAACTGCAGTTGAAGCCTTTAAAATGGGCCTAAAAAGGATTCACCTTTCTATGAAGACCTCGTGATGACTCCATGTAGGAGGATAGACAAAGTCAGAAGCAGAGCACTAAGGTTCATAAGGCTTGAAGAAGACAAGGAGATCCAAAAGAGGAGGAACCCACCAAGTTCTTACGATCATCCCAATAGAAAATCAGACTCCCCGGCCCAAAGATCCTATAAGTCAAAACCATATTTCAATAATGCCCTTGAAGATGAAGGAGAGGAAGAAGATTTTTCTAAAATTACTGACTATTGTTTTTCTGTGGATATTTCAGGTGTAATATTTGCTATGCAGGATCACGGAGACAAAGCAAGATGGCCAAGGAAAGGAGAAAAATACACCGCTTGGAAAGACAAGTCCAAATGGTGTGCATACCATGAATACTTCGGTCATATCACAGAGGATTGCATAGCTCTCGGGAATGAGATTAGCTATCTCTTAGGAAAAGGATACCTCAAAGAGATCCTTGGAAGAAGAAATGAGAGATCAAAAGAGAAAGATCAGGATCCTCAGAAGATCCTCGACAGACCACGATCCCCCCTGATGCGCCAAGGTAATCAATGTGATCTTTGGAGGATCTGACATTTGTGGTACCTCTTATTCTGCAGCAATGAGGCACACCAAGGTATCAAAAATGGAGAAAGAAAAAGGACCACAGAAGAACACGTCAATCACAAATGAGAAGGAGATCACCTTCGACAAAGCAGATAGACAAGACATCCAGGATCCTCACCATGACGGATTGGTGATCACTCTCTACATCGCCAACCATTTCGTCAGAAGGATCCTCGTCGATGGAGGATCCCCAGTCAACATTATACTCCTGGACGCATTAAAAAATAATGAACATACCAGAGTCTGAAATAGTTAGAAGATCCTCAGTGTTTATCGGATTCAGCAGCGAAACCAAACACACCGTCGGCGAGATAAAGCTACTTATCTACTTAGAAGGGGTAAATGTTGGGTTTTGAGCATTCTAACACTCCTATGGTGTACATGCAACCCTATAAACCTTGGATCTATGTTTTCTCTATTATACATGCAAATATTAACTATTCCAAGGTTTCATCCTAACTAGCATATTATGAAGCACCTATACTACAAAGTTCTAGTTAGATGACATACCTTTTGATGTAGCTTGATGTCTTCAAGCTTTAAGAGCTTAGCCCCAATAGTGTGGAAGCCTCAAATGGAATCACAAATCACCAAAACACCTTGGAAGAACTTGAGAGAATATGTATGCACACTAAAATCGGCCCACTCTTATTTTCACACACTTGTGCCAATTTTGTGAGCCAAGGACCCCTTTATATATTATGGAGGATTAGGGTTACATCCATGTAAACCCTAATACCCATGACCTTTCATTTACATAGGATCCATGGGTTAAAAGCTCCATGGACCATCCATGAAAGCTTAGCCCAACCTAAATGAACTTGGCCCATTCCATATATATAAGAGTCCATATTTAATTAGTTCTTTTTGATCACTTAATTAATTCTAAATTAATTCTTGATCAATACTAATTAAATAATATGATTCCATATTAATATATTAGAACTTATAATATATTAATATAAATCATAAATATACTATTCTCAAAAGACTATCCATATAAATTGTGCCGGTGAAGTGCAACCCAAATGGACCATGCCGGGTCGGGTCAAGTACATACCAAATATAGTTATGGACTTAGACATTAATCCAACAGTCTCCCACTTGGATAAGTCTAAAACTATTATTGAGTATGACTTCAAAACCTAACTGGCAATCGTAGCTCTTAAAGCCGCTGTCGAACTCTGACCTTGTCAATGACTTGTCCATTAGATAAGGGATCATATATTCCTCCATTCTAGATAGCATATGGACTGAGACATGGATTATCAATCATTCTCTCTGTCCATTTGTTGTTTCCCGATTTCCGATTTATGATGACTGACTGATTGAACAAATCAAATCAGTCCTGGCTTGGCCAAGCACTCACATGTGTCATCGCTAAATCATCGAGGGGCCCACAAATATCGCTTTTATCCCGAAGGTAAAAGGAATGGATAAACTTCGACTCATATGGCTTGTTCTACTACTTGTTGAATCATACACAAAGGCACGTTTTATAACATCGAGTTACCAATGCGTTTTCGTGCAATCAATGTATAACCAACTCATAGTAACAACTCATATCTCTAGGTTTTAAGAATATAAGATATTATCGTCTCATGATCACTCGTGATAAAATCCATGAAGTGATTCAAATGAGCGTGGGTTGAATCCAATACTCAGAACTTATGAGCACTCATGAGTGTTGTAGCACCACTTTGTCCACCAACTTGGACCTCTACAAACCAACCCATGACAGTCTTGATTCATATCTACTTCCAACATATGACCGACTGTGGATGGTTTGAATAACTTAATCATTCAGGAAGAGCGACTTGGTTATTCTGGAAGTCAAGACATGCAAAGTGAAACACAAGAATAAATGAATCAAATGTGGTATCAAACCCTATGAATATAAATAAACACTTTTATTTATCACCATACTGATTACTCATTATTCATTGTTTCGGTTTTATCAACTTTATACTTGAATTAAAAACACTAGTTGTCCCATGCTCCAAGCATGTACACTATGTTTTTCTTAAACAATAGCTTTGCCATACACCAAGTATGCACTCTATGTTTGTCTATGATCCTTACTTTGTGAAATAAACCAATTAAACATAATTTCAATGATTCTAATTTCACACTCCCAAATCCTTATCGAAAAATGTGAGAATTTCAAATTCCTATCATTTATCGAAATCTGTTTAGATTTTAAACTTATATGCACTGACCCTCCTGTAATGAATATGTACAAAGTCACAAAGACTTGTCAACAGTCATTATAAGGTATTCCAATGGAGATCAACTCCATGGAAACTAAGTCTCATATTCAAAGTACATTGCTTTGGACATGCTTCTTGCATTAAGTTTTCTAATCTTACACAGATAACTTCCACCTATGGAGACAACTCCATATTCTCATTTTGACTATCACTTCTGAATAAGAGATGCCTCTTTTCAGAATATGTCAATATGGTCCTTCCAAAATTAGCACTATACTTCCAACTGTCCCTAAGCAACCAATCTTTGGTAAACCTCAGATTGTCCTCGACAATTGCTTAATCATTTTAGTCATATCCAATTCTAGACCTTTTCCCTTCTTAATGCCTCTGGGCATTTGGAAAAATTTAGAAATGACAAATATTATAGCACATGCAATCGAGCCTGTACCCAAAGCAAATGGTACACGATTCATGATGTCTCACATAAAGACATGATTCTAGACCAGTCTTTTGCTACAATATTTTTATTTGCCTTGTTTTCAAAATTTGACTATGAAGAGGGATGCCGTAATCATAATCGAATTTTAAGAACGCAATATATAGAATTTCCTTAAGTTGAACCAATCCAACATGAAATTCATATATATATATATTCTTGACTAAAGATGATTAAGGTCTCAATCTAAGACTTTAGAACTGAAAGAATTTTGAGAACGCAATATATAGAATTTCCTTAAGTTGAACCAATCCAACATGAAATTCATATATATATTCTTGACTAAAGATGATTAAGGTCTCAATCTAAGCCTTTAGAACTGAAATGAAGTATATCCTCTCCCTTAATTATAGCAAAACAACTTTTTCAATCCTTGCAGCCTCACGAATTGAAACTTTTGTTTTCTATAATTAACATTGCTAACTTGTAACACTAACAATAATTATCATGTTCCCACTAACATGATGATTATTAGCATAACACTTATGCTCCCACTAGCTTTGACATGTACTCAGAAATCAGCTGGACTTCTAGAAATCAATACTTTATTGACTTTCTTACCAAAGTTCAGATTTCTGACACGAGATGCTTTGATAAAACTTTATCAAAATCATACACCTTTACTTAGATAGCATGCATGTGTATCTAAACAATTTCAGAACTATGAAAAGGGATGTCGTAATCATAGTCTCAATTGTTTAGACCTTTTGCCATCTACTTCAAATCTACTTGGTGGAAGTGTTTCCTCACCATCATTTTCATGAATCGGAGAGAAACCTTATGACCCTTAGATTTTATGGTGTATGTGTTCTTATCCATGTGAAT
This sequence comes from Lactuca virosa, assembly GCF_052849685.1. Classification (NCBI taxonomy): domain Eukaryota; kingdom Viridiplantae; phylum Streptophyta; class Magnoliopsida; order Asterales; family Asteraceae; genus Lactuca; species Lactuca virosa. The sequence continues at coordinate 52,804,015 of NC_136432.1, forward strand.
CGTCAAAACCATAGTCACAAGACAAGGATAATGACAAATCCAAACTCATATGGACTGCACTTATGCAATCTTAACTTCTTGCCACCTGGCAATACAGGGCCTGCCATTGCTTCCAAGTTGTTATGCAACCAATTGAGAACTTTCAGAACTCCTATGCAAAGCCAACTTTAACTGGAATAGGCACAGAATATGTCAACACGATAGGTTATAAACCTCAAGTCGTGTGCTAGTGAAGAACCTCAGGTTTTATTCTTGATTAGTTCTTGAAATTCTTTTTTGGATCTTTAAGACTCCCACTATCCTCTTGACATATAAGACTATCTTGCCAAATATTCAAGAGATAGTGCGGATTCTTTATAAAGACAAACACTTCACACAATTGGCCTTAGTTGGTCTTTGTTTTATCCAAAACATCACAACTTACCAATTTCAAATGTACAAGAGTAGGACACTTTTACTCTTACATTTGACAAGTGTTTTAAACCTTTCTTTAAGATATGTCACTCAAGTTACAATCTTGGAGTAGGACTCTAAGAATTGTTTTGGAACGAAGTATGACTCATCTTCCTGATCTAACCATTTCAACAATTCATGACTCCTCTTCTTAGTCATAAGAATGCAGTAAGAAGACCTTTAGAGGACTAATTGTGATATGATTTCTAAATCATTAAGATGATCACAAACATGATACTAAAGTACCCTCCCATCTTTTCAGATTTGAGAAACTTTTATCTTTCTGCCTAATTTGATTCTTCCCATTCGTTCTGCCATACATTGAGACTTTTCCAATGTTTCAGAATTATACTTAAACTTGTAAGTATAACCATATTTACTAAACTTTAGTAAATCAAATAGTCTTAACGAGCTTTGTGGTGGACATGACCAGTGCACAAGAATGTGTACTCGATTCCTTTAGTCCTTCACTTGACTCACACATCCATGTGAACAAGTAATTAGTCTTGATTTTCCAATGCTTGAAAGTTCTCATTCATCATACTATTCAACTTGCATGATTCCAAGTTTCAGTCCAATTGAAACTTGGGCGATGAGAAACTTTCCTGATTTGGTAAATTTAGACACTACCACAAATGAAAGAATCAAATCCATTTTCCAATATTGATGTCAGTGGAATCATATAAGCAACAATTTTCCACAAATGCCATTGTAAGGATACTTCAAATAAATAAAATTAAACAATTTTCTTTTATTTTAAAACTTTGCGGAAAAACTTATCCTTACAATCCAAATGGAAAATTGTTGTTATCTATTCCTTAGCAATATATCATAACTTCTTAAGCAACTGCTCAAAATTCTGATGCGATCGAAATCCACCTTCGCGATCAGAATCAGCATATACTTCCTTTAAGATTTCTCTCTATTATTTGATTGTTAAAACATCAACATGTGACCCAGTCACATCATGTAATGAGGATCTCAGAATAGAACTTAACAGAGTTAGATAATGGGCTCTACCTGATGTAGAGTCAAACTTATTGACTTTAACATCCTTAGGTAAATTTGGCAGCTTTGCAATCAACACCCCTTCCTTTGGCAAAATAAACATATGGACCCTTTGGTAATGGGACTATCTCAGACTTAGCCTTTCTCTTTACCATTTGGTCAACCGGGTTGACTATGGCCAATCCCTTTCCATTGGGAAGAGAATGCTTTTTCTGGATTTCCAGTGTCACCATTGTCACTGTCCATAAAGTTTTTGGGAAGTTGATCTTCTAATCAAATTTGCTTTACTATCGTTCCAAATCATTGCTGATTCAGCAGCACCAAGCAAATAGATATGATCATTAAGGTTCATGTCATAGTCTGTTTCATAGTAGTCCCAAAGGAACTCACTATGTGACTTAGAAAGTGATTGAACATCCAACTTTCTCAAGACTTTGACACCCAACTCTCTCGGCTTGTCAATATGTGACTTCATCTCTAAGATGTGATCACACATAGACCTTGCTTGCCATTAGGGCTTGAGTGACCTTGAACTTGTGGGTTAGGGAGAATAATTGGAGGAGGTGGAGGAAGAGAAGTATGACTTCCATGAGCCAAACTCGGGAAGTCATATTCATTAGGAAAGCTTGGTTTGGGAAGATCATTGTTATCTAAACCAGACATCAACAATGGGAGAAATTCACGTAAAGTTGATTTAAGTCCTTAATATAACACCCAATATGATATATTAAGGCTAGGACCCAACAAACTATTTTATAACTTGGAAGAGGGATGCCGTAATCCAAGCTATAAAATATTTGAAGGTAGGTGAATGACGATTCACCAATTTCCACCAAGATAAACGAAATGTATTATTAGGTTTTAATTGGTTTTGAAACTCCTAGATTCTTTTGAGATTCATTGAACTTTTCAATGGCATGTTTCAATCTCGAGTGTGCCCTTCAGGTTTTGTGACTGGGATGCCGAGGATCACAAAACAAGGTGTGAAGTAACCATGCAAATATACTTGGTACCCTTAATATTTACCCCTCAATCGATGTGCCAGTTAACCACACACGCTCCAACGATACTATGATAAACATTAAGTTACCCTTTGCCTACCTTGTTAAGTCCAGGTTAGTGTGCCGGTTAACCACACACGCTCCACTAACAGCTTAAACAAAGTGCAAAGTGTAATTTCATGGATTAGCACCTTATTCACATTTTCCTAAGTAACTAAGATTGGGAATTAATAAAAGGTTTAGTTACTTAGTATTTATCATTAATACTTTTAATGAAGGGAGAATTATAGTCCTTGTCCTACCTGTTCGGCTAACGACCCTCCACCGGTCAAGGAAGCGGTGAGTGAGAGTGGACACCCATTAAACTGCCATTTTATAGGCAGTAACCTTATACCCCCCTTATAGACCGGCTTCGTGAATGAGGCCTACTAATGGTAAGACGACTTGCTCTTATACATATAATATATTAAACTTTTAATATTATAATAGTATAAGGGTGTATTTTAGACATTTAAAATACTTGATGGTTTAATCTATTAATTAAACTAGACTTTTAATTTAATTAAACTCAAACCATATATTTATGGATCAATAATACTCTTTTAATTAAATGCTTTAATTAACTATTAATAAAGTCCATAAGAGTTAATTTGAACTATTCAACAAAACATCATAATTCCAATTATTAAACTCAAAATTAAAACCATTTAATTAATTGTTTAAGTTATGAACCCAAGAGTTTTAGAATTCAATTTTTTTTTTCATAAAAAACTTTTCTCAAATTCCAAAACTTGAGGGCAAGTTTTGTAATTCTTGAAAACCTTTGGATTCCATAACTTATGGAATTAATGGTGTTTTATGATGAAACTTTCCATGTTCCATAACTTAAGAACAAGTTATGGAATTCTTTAAAACATTAACACCAAATTTTGTAACTCCATAAAAACTTTGAATCAAATTTTCTTTTTTAAAAAAAAAAAACTTTCATATCCATAACTTATGGAAGTTTCAAAAATCCTTAAGATCACAACTTTAAAAAAAAACTTTTGAGCTCCAAAATTTTATGACAAAATATGTAACTCCTTAAAACATTTAGATCAAACTTTTAAAACTAATAAAATAATCATATCATTTTATCTTTTACTAAATTTGACCTAATTCAACTCATATAACAAATGATTCAAATTTTACAAATAATTCGTTTTTCACAAAAAAAGTAATTATCTTAAAATTTGACAAACGTCATGTTTTTTTTTCCTTTTTTTTCCAACTTGAAAATAAAACATTTGCATCAATATCACAGAAAACAACCCATGGCTCTGATACCACTGTTGGGTTTTGAGCATTCTAACACTCCTATGGTGTACATGTAACCCTATAAACCTTGGATCTATGTTTTCTCTATTATACATGCAAATATTAACTATTCCAAGGTTTCATCCTAACTAGCATATTATGAAGCACCTATACTACAAATTTCTAGTTAGATGACATACCTTTTGATGTAGCTTGATGTCTTCAAGCTTTAAGAGCTTAGCCCCAATAGTGTGGAAGCCTCAAATGGAATCACAAATCACCAAAACACCTTGGAAGAACTTGAGAGAATATGTATGCACACTAAAATCGGTCCACTCTTATTTTCACACACTTGTGCCAATTTTGTGAGCCAAGGACCCCTTTATATATTATGGAGGATTAGGGTTACATCCATGTAAACCCTAATACCCATGACCTTTCATTTACATAGGATCCATGGGTTAAAAGCTCCATGGACCATCCATGAAAGCTTAGCCCAACCTAAATGAACTTGGCCCATTCAATATATATAAGAGTCCATATTTAATTAGTTCTTTTTGATCACTTAATTAATTCTAAATTAATTCTTGATCAATACTAATTAAATAATATGATTCCATATTAATATATTAGAACTTATAATATATTAATATAAATCATAAATATACTATTCTCAAAAGACTATCCATATAAATTGTGTCGGTGAAGTGCAACCCAAATGGACCATGCCGGGTCGGGTCAAGTACATACCAAATATAGTTATGGACTTAGACATTAATCCAACAGTAAACTCTATACAACGTTTTTGTGTAATCGATACATTATGACCTTATAATGTTATACTAGGCAGACCATGGATCCACGAAATGAAGGCCGTTCCATCGACGTATCATCAATGCGTGAAGATGAAGATGCCTACCCCATGAGGGACAGTGAAGATCATAGGAGACCAACAAGAATCCAAAGAATGCTTCAAGACTTCGATGAAAAAATCGATAATACCACGACAACCATAGTAATTAAAGCGGGAGGCACAAGACATACTGGAAACAAGAGAAAATGATATAAAAGAAGTTCCCTTGAACCTTGAGAATCCTGAAGCCAAAGTTCTCATAGGATCCTCAATGCCTGAATAAATCGAACATGGTATGATAAAGTTCCTTAAAGCTACAAGTAAGACGTTTGCATGGAAGCACCAGGACATGACAGCTATAGACAAAAATATAATAACCCATAAACTTAACATTAATACATCTTTCAGACAATAAATCAAAAAAGAAGGAAATTCGCAGCAGAGAGAAACCAAGTTATACAAGAAGAAGTAGAAAAACTTCTCAAAGTTGGGATGATCAAGGAGGTGAAATTCCCAAGGTGGCTAGCTAATGTAGTCATAGTACAAAAGAAGAATGGTAAGTGGAGAGTATGTGTCGATTACACGGATCTTAATAATGCTTTTCCCAAGGATCCTTTCCCTCTAGCACACATAGACTCCATGATAGATGCGACAACGGGTCATGAATTATTAACATTCATGGATGCATCAACGGGATTCCAACAGATCCAGATGGAACCATATGAACAAGAGGATACGGCGTTCATAACTCCAACAGGTATCTATTGTTATATTGCCATGCCATTTGGTATTAAAAATGCAGGTGCAACATACCAAAGGCTAGTCAACAAGATGTTCAAAGAGAAACTGGGGGACACCATAGAAGTATACACCGATGACATGGTAGTCAAGTCCACGAAGGCTGAATATCACCTCAAGGATCTTGAAGAAGCCTTCGACATACTAGACGAATATAACATGAAGCTAAATCCCTCCAAGTGCTAGTTTGGGATGAGATCAGGAAAGTTCCTTGGATACATGGTGACCAAAAGAGGAATTGAAGCAAGCCAGTAGAAGATCAAGGCCATCCTCGATCTGAGATCACCATCCTCGATAAAAGATATCCAAATACTAATAGGAAGAGTGGCAACCTTAAACAGGTTCATCTCAAGATCCTCATAAAGATGCAAGCCTTTCTATGAAATTTTGAAGAAGAACAAAAGATTCGAGTGGACCAAGGAACATGAAGATGCTTTCCAGGAACTTAAAAAATATTTAAGTTCAGCACCCCTATTGGTAAAACCATTAGATAGGGAACCACTTCTTCTCTACCTCTTAGTATCCTCAAACGCGGTGAGTGCAGTACTGGCTAAGGATCTTAATAGGGACCAACATCCCGTCTACTATGTAAGTAAACGCGGTGAGTGCAGTACTTGCATTAGTAACTACTTTTACTAAATTAAGACATTATTTCGAAACACATTCTATAACTGTAAGAACTAATCATCCCATTAAGAATGTTAAGAGAAAACCAGGAATGTTAGGAAGGATGGCAAAGTGGTCCATGAAATTAAGCACATATGACATAAATTATGAGCCAAGATCCTCTATAAAGTCTCAAGCATTGGCCGACTTTGTGGCTGACTTTAGTGATGATCTACGAGATGAAGTAGAAATAGAAGCCAAACAAATTCTAGAAGAAGAGAACATAGGAAGATGGACACTATTCACAGATGAAGAATCAAACCAAAGAGAAACTAGCCTAGGGATCATACTAAAATCGCCACAGGGGGACAACCTACACCAAGCAATCAGTTGTAAGTTCAATGCAACCAACAACGAAGCAGAATACGAGGCACTAATCATGGTATTACAGTTAGCCAAGGATCTTTAGGTATTCTTCGATTCTTCATTATTGACTAACCATTTTAATGGATCCTATGTAGTAAAAGGAGAAAGATTAGCAATATACCTCAAGATCCTCAAAAACTTAGCCTCATAATTTGAAGCATTTAGCATAAACCATGTTCCTAGAGAAGACAATGTTGAAGCTAATGCTTTAGCCAATCTAGGATCTTCTATTAGGATCCTGCCAGAAACCAGGATCCCAATAACCCACGTTTTGATCCCAGCAATCGAGGATCCTGCCAAGAGAATGAAGGATCCTAACGATCACGTGGAAACTACTAACATCGCTACAATCAAAGATCTTGATCCTCTACTTCCTTATCATGATCCTAACATCAAGGATCCTTCTCCAACCTCAGGATCCTAGATCTAACCCATTATGGAAAACATCAAGAATGACGTGATCCCTAAAGAAGAAAAAAGCGACAGAGCATTCAGAATAAGGGTCTCAAGGTTTGTTATAATCCAAGGTAAATTATATAAAAAATCTATGGCAAGTCCATATCTTAAATGGTTAGAAGATCATGAAGCCGCAAAAGTTCTAAAGGATATACATGAAGGAGATTGCGACAACCACACTGGGGGCAGATCCTTATGCTCCAAACTATTGAGGACAGGTACCTACTAGCCAACCATGAATAAATATTACTTCCTTCTTTCTCAAAAATGTGACGCTTGTTAAATACATACAACATCCTGCATCAACCAGCAGAACATCTACATCCTATCATCTCCTATTGGCCATTCATGAAATGGGGGATGGATATAATGGGGAAATTGTCGATGGCTCCTGGAGGAAAGGTTTTCATGATAGTGATGACTGACTACTTCTCAAAGTGGATAGAAGCTGAAGCTTTCATCCAGGTAAGAGACAAATACGTATTTTCCTTCATTAAATGCAATATATTGACCAGGTTCGGGATCCCTGCCGAAATCATATGCGACAACAGATCCCAGTTCATAAGCAAAAGGACAAGAGACTTTTTCACAAGTTGGGGGATCAGGATGGTAATGTCCACTCCTGTCCACCCTCAAGCCAACAGTTAAGCAGAATCAAATAATAGGATCATAGTCAGTAACTTGAAGAAAAGGCTGGACGAAAAGAAAGGAAGATGGGCAGAAGAACTTCCTTTCGTAATGTGGGAAGATAATACCACCTCTAAAGTAGTCACAAGCCAAACCGATACTCTTTGGTGTTTGGAGTTGAAGCAATGATTCCCACTAAAGTGATGATCCCAACGGCAAGATACCTGCTTCAAAACCAAGAAAACAACGACAGGATCCTAGACCAGGATCTTGATACTATAGATGAACTCAAGGATCTTGCCAGGGTTTGCATTGCTGCTCATCAACAGAGGATCACCAAGGCGTACAGCAAAAATATAAAAGTTAGAAGGTTCCAAATAGGAGACTTGGTATTAAGGAAAGCATTCCAAAACACCAGGGATCCTAGTGCAGGTAAACTGGCACCTAAATGAGAAGGACCATATCTTATAGATGGCGAAGCAGGAAATGGGGCATATTGGTTGGCTACCCTCGATGGAAATATCCTGCCAAGATCCTGGAATGCTATACATCTTAAAGCTTATTTTATGTAAGTAAGATTAGTCATTCTCCAACACACTCAAGGTACACACGTTCTTTACCTTTGACCCTTTATTTTTATTACTATTTGCTCTTTTCGAATACCATCAACAACTTAAGCATCAGAGTGGCGTTAGCTAGACTAACGCCCACCCCTAGCTATTGTTTGATGTGCCCAGGGACTCAAGGATCGTAACACTCAAGGATCCTGACATACCAGGATCTTGGCATATGAAGATTCAAGGATCCTGATAAACAAGGATCTTGACGTTTGAAGACCCGGGCACCTAAGAATCCCATAGCTATAATGTCCTATGATTCATAATGCAAGTATCCTAATAATAGAGACTAATCATCTCTCCTACGAATAAGGATACTTAATCCCCTCTAAGGTTTAAAGAGTTAATTACCTCTTTCACACGAGTTAAGATTTATACACCTCGCTTGGACGCACATTATCTAACTATGGGATGTTGATAAAGGGATCATTTCACGATGTAGTGACTTAGAAACCCTCCTATTTTTTTAACATAAGTTTGGATTCTAAAGATAATTCCTAAGGTTTAAAACATTTTCATGTTATCTCAAGTTGGGATCCTCCCCAGATAATTCCTAAGGTTTATAACATTTTCATGTTATCTCAAGATGGGATCCTCCCGAGATAATTCCTAAGGTTTATAACATTTTCATGTTATCTCAAGTTGGGATACTCCCCATATAATACACAAGGTTCAAAATGTTTTCGTGTTATCTTGAAATTAGGAAGTTCCCCAGAAAATATGCAAGACTCGTAGCATTATCATGTTGCAAAACAGGTTGGAGCCATTTTCCAATTGATCCTTAGAGAGGGACCCCCATTAAAATTTACTTAGAGAAAGACAATCAAGGATCCTCCTTGATGAACAAGGTGTAGGGTTTTGAGCATTCTATCACTCCTATGGTGTACATGCAACCCTATGTGCATTGGATCTATGTTTTCTCTATTATACATGCATACATTCAAAATTCCAAAGCATCATCCTAACTAGCATACAATAGAGTATCTATACTACAAAAGTCTAGTTAGATGACATACCTTTTGATGGAGCTTGAAGTCTTGAGCCTTTAAGAGCTTAGTGCCCCAAGTGTTGCACCTCAAATGGAATCATACAACACCACCAACAATTGGAATAACTTGAAAAGAGGTTACTTGGTTCACTCTATGAAATCGACTTTTCCCTCTTTGTGTCTCCACTAGTGTCATTTCATGAACCATGGGGTCCTTTATATAGTGTGGCATGTAAACCCTAATGTGCATGACTTTCCATTTCCTTCATGATCCATGGGTTTTAACCTCCATGGAGTATCCATGGGTTACCACATAGGTTAAGCCCAACATGAAGGACTATGGATCACAAGCCCACATATATAAGAATGAATGATTTAGTTAATCAATCCCCATATATTTAATTAGTCTCTTTTGATCACAAAATTAATTCCAAATTAATTCTTGATCAACACTAATTAAATAATATGATTTCATATTAATATATTAGAACTTATAATATATTAATATAAATCATAAATAACCTTTTCTCATTTGTCTATCCAATTGTTCCAATGCCATGCAACCCAAATGGACCATGCTACTCTCGGGTCGATTACATACCAATAATAGTTATGGGATTAGACATCTAATCCAACACAAGGAACCTTCCATGTACAAACTTTAGGATCCTATGGATCGTGACTTCATGCTTCTCCTAAAGTGAGTCCTAAAGGTCACGAAGCCGGAGGATAATCAGGTTCTGTCTATCCTTATTTCTCAAAAGTTGTCTTTCTTATATAATGATCGAAGATTTATCCTACATGGATCTCAACTATTTTGGGATCCTAAATGATTATTCGGATCCTGAGAGTTCTTATAAACCCCGAACTCCTTAGGATCCTGATTATAAGGATCCTCGAAAATCCTAATGCTACAACCATGCAATTTAATCAAGCATGCAAAGAAATATTAAACAACCATAACATTAAGGGGTTGCCCACCAACCCGACAAACAAAAAAAGAAAAAAGATAGTAATATTTTCTTACATCCCTTAAAATCAAAAACTACTTAAACCAAATTTTTGCAGACCTAAACCATTAACTGGTTATCATCGCCTGTGGTCTTCTCCACATCATACACCCTTGATGGATCCCCTTCGGGATCCTGACTGGTATTTACAAGCTTACCAGTCAATTTGGCTAAAGCTTCACACCATCCCGCCAGGTCCCACGATCCTGCATTGGCGACGTCCTCAACTAATTTGATCTTGGTTTCCTAGACGGCCATAGCAGCACTAGACTTCGCCTCCGCAATCACCTCCTCCATCTCCGCAGCATGCTCTTCCTCTTTCTCAGCCTCTCCTTGCTCAACAGCTCTACAATCTTTAGGAGATCCTCATTGGTCGCCTTCCACTCCTTCAGGGCTCGCTTAACCCCCTCAGCCCGGATCCTTAGATTGGCTACAGACTGGGAGACATGAGCAGAAACCTGAAACAGACGTGTCATCCATAAAAGCAGGTAAGATTCATAAACTAAAATCACACGGATACTTACAACTTGGGAAAAGGAAAGAAACTTTTGAAGAACCTCCTCGTCTCTAAGATTCTCCAGGTTCAAATCTGTGACTTTTGAGGTCTTCCTCTTCCGAGAGCTTGGGGTCTTCACAGTATGATCAATCTGAGATTTCTTGAGAGGAGGAGGAAAGGAAGTATTTTCCTTCTTGACTACAACCAGGTCGTTGGACATATCGTCTTCAAGATCAAACAAACCAAAATCGGGAATTGGAGTGAGTAACCTTGGATCCTATACATTACGCAGGATCCTCATTAGTTTAGGATCCTTATCAATTCTAAATCATTACAGACAAAATAAGAATTCTTACCGGTAGCCATTGACGCAGTGGCGGAAGAACCTTCTTAGATATTGGAGAAATCAAATTTGAAAGAACTATCAGCTATAGAAACACCGAGGAACTTATCTATTATTGCTACCCTTTTTAACCCAGGTCTTCGGTAGGGAATCCCCACCAAGGATCGAATCACAAAAAAATAGTTTTCCTTCCAACCTCCATCATCGTGTTTTGTTTTCATAACGAGAGGGGACTTGTGGGATTTGAGTCTGAAAATAAAACGAGAGCTTCCAAAGGTAGTAAGATCATACACATGAGCAAACTCAGCTAAAACTATGTTTAGGTCTTTGGAATGGTTCAATCTGTCGATCCAGAACAAGATCCTCCAAACAATATGCATGGATTGGATGTAGGAGGTTTTAGTAACCTCAAAGAACTTGGAGATGATTCCAGAAAAGGGGTACTTCAAACCCAAAGTAAAGGGGTATTATGGGAAGCAGACCCAATAGGAGGAAAGGAAATCAGGTTGATATTTCGGGTTGCAAGGTTTGAAAGTAGCATCATCGGAGAAAGCGCCAGTATATTTCAGCGACTCGATATCATCCTCATCAAAAGCAAAGATCTCGTCATGCGACAAGATCTTTTGATCGATAAAATCATCCTTATGAGGAGGTTGAATGTTCTTTTGAGATATAGTCATTTTCTTGCCCATGGTTAGTGACAAGAAAACTAAGGAGAAGAAGTGAGAAGTGTACCTTCGAAGATGACTGGTAAACCCTTGGATGAAAGGTAAAAGAAAGGTGGAAGAATAGCTCAAATCGATTGCCTCTATTTATGTTGATGGCAGAAGAAAGAGAAAGGTCGATTTGACCGGTTAATGATGGTTATTGAACAGATAAATTCTATCCGTTAGGGTTTAAAATTTAAATCCATTATCACTTTTATTTCTTTTTTATTTTTATTTGAAAATTATCCTTTTAGATATTGGCATACTAACTCCAAAATATTTCGCAGGAATAATTTGGATTAGGGCTATGATCCCAGAATTACATTCAGGTTCCTCAAAGCTCAGGATCCTTAAACTGATTTCAGGATCCTGATTATTATCATTTATTTTCCTAACATATATAACGGTTATATGCTTCTTTATTTTTCTCACATGTGCAGAAATAGTTAGCTAAAGACTTATTCTCGACGGAGAATCATCTTGATCATGCAAAAGACCTGGGATACCAAGTCAAATAACGTCTATAAGCTAATCTCGGAGGATCCCGGAATCACCAGACTTCTTGTTATTTCATTTAGACTATAAATAGCACTTGTATTACACACACAACATACACGATTAGCTCATCTACAATACTTGTACTTGCTTTTCACACACTCATCTCTGTAATCGACATTTTCAATCAATAAAATTATCAAGGCAGGTGATCATTATCACTTCCCAATGTTTTGTGTCGGAGATCCTAGCAAGGATCAAGGGCTTTCCTTGTAAACCACTTGTGTCACTTTGATCATCATTTTATACTTGTTTTATTCTAAACATCACAGTCTCTCATACAATTTGGTTGATTCTTGCTTGTTCATTTTTTGACCAAAACAGTTATGTTGAGATCTAGGTTGCTAGCGTTGTGTGGGACGATTCGATGCAAGTTTCAATGTTTATTTGAGCCAATATGTTACACTGTTTTTGTGGCTTTCATATCCTAGTGAAATCACAGAACAAAAACACGACCTTTCTTAGTTTAAGGGCCATAATATGTTTAGCATAATGTACCATAAATGTATCCAGAATAGCATATGTGGTCATTGCACCTTAGACTAATTCCTCTAACCAATAAGGGTTGAAGTTAAGTTCCCTTGCTTAAGCATATGGCCTTTTTAGGATTTTAGTATTGAGTGAAAAAAGTGAGAATAGGAAAAGAAAAAAAATTGAAAAAAAAATAGAAAAAGAAAAAAAAAAGTTGCAAGAGTTTTAGAGAATAAAAGTCTACAAAGCTATGAAGATCAAGGAATATCATGAAGAAAAGTTCAAAAATCGAAGACTCGAGAGTAAGGAAACTTGCCAAGTTATTTATTGCTTTTTTTTCTAGGTTATTTTTCCATATGTATGTTTATGGGCTTAAGAAAAAATTACCTTGAGGTTAAGAAAGTTTTTTGGGGATGGATTCGGAGGGATGCATAAAATGAGTGTTGTTCAAAAGAAGTGGAGAAGTGTTTATGAAGATTGTGAGTATTTAGTATTGGGGAAGTTCTTTGAAAAATTTAGACACAAATACATGCATTGCGGTCTTGATGTAATGGAGAGGCTCAAAATGGATTGTCTTGTGTGATATTGGTAGCTAGGGTTTTAATGTGATGGTATGACAATAATAAAATCAATTTTGCTTGAGGGCAACCAAAAGCCAAGTGTGTGGCATTTTGAATGTGCATATTTAATCACATATTTCATGCATATTTCTAATACTTTTAGCTACAATCATGCTTAGTTTTGGAAAAAAGGTAATTATGTTTGAAATCTATTTTGTAGTTGCAAAGACATGTTCGGGACAAAAAGGAAGCAAACAAGGAGCTGGAAGCAGGAAAACAGGAGCTAGTACAAAAAGAAGAAAAATAGACTTGAAGACAGAGGACCACGACATGGTGATCATCCACCACGACGTGGTAAACGAATGATTCTTGACCAATGAGCTTACTTGGAGAATACGAGATATGCATGAATACCACGATGTGATGCCTTTCAACCACAACGTGGTGGTCAGATAAATGGAAACTATAAACATCCGAATATTAGGTCGAATGAAGGGACATCAGGCCGATTTTCTAAAGAGAATTGCAACTAAAAACCTCTAGAAACTCAGAAGAAGACCGAGAATCCATGGAGCTCAAGAGTTAAAGAAAATTAATAAGAATTCTACCTAGATACATTCGGTTTGCTAAATATACTTATGTCTAGTCTAAGTTGCATGGATTTTGTGTGTTTTTCGGCTACTATGAGAGGCCAAAAACCTTGTACTTCTATTTGGTGAAGATGAACCCGATCTTATAGTGTTGATTTCGATTTATGGATATTTGATATTGATTTTGCTTATGTTTGATAATTAAACCCTAGCATGTTCTAGTTCTAGTTTATATTGCTTATAAATCAAATTTTGTGTGATAGTAGATCATTCTAATTGCATGAATTTGTCACCTAATTATTTATGATCATTAAATAATTAGAGCTAGGATTAATCACATCTTAGATAAATTAATTAATGCTAGTAACTTTAAATGTGTTAGAGAGCATAATTAATCTTAATTTGTGCTTGATTGATTAACTTGATCATAGGAAAGTAACTACTATCATTCATAGTCCAATTTGTGATCATTATCGATTTGGTGTTTAACTTGTACTTGATCATTGCATGGTAATTCTTAAATTGATAAGTCTAGATATTTGATCATAATAGCTAGTTAATGAATTGGTAATCAATATATTCTATACACTAGAAATCAACCATAGGAGAAGGTGAAATTAGATCTAAGCAGAAATACGCTTTAAATCTTGATGTGTATTCGTTTTCTTTGTTTGTTTAATTGTTTAGTTGATAGTAATTTTAATTAAGTTCTCCTGATCTTGTAAAATCAGTAAGAACCCTCACTTTAAGTTTGTCTCTCAGTTTAATTAGAAGTAGTTAGATTAATTATTTAAATGTCGTTCCCTGTGTTTGACACCCGACTTACCCAAGCTATTCTATAATCCGACTAGGTACACTACCTATAGGTGCATAATTTAGTAAAGTTAGTTAGGTTATAAATTTAAAATAAGTAGGTACTTTTGTGCACATGAAAGGTTTTGGCGTTGTTGTTGGGGATGACTTATTTCATTTATAGTTTATTTGCTTTTATTTATTCGATCCTTTTTGTGGGGTAAAAACCGCAAAAAGTTATTTTTCTACATTTATTTTCTCTCTGAGCTGCAACCACGTCGTGATTGTTTTGGCCACGTTGCAGTTACGTCTTAGTAAGGTTTTAGTTTAGTAATTTTTATTCGTTTTATGCGTTTTCATTTTTTTTGTTTTTATTTCAGTACTTTATGACCCGAGGATTTAAAACTCCAATAGTTCCACCACTTCAAGATCCAAAATCGGATTTTCATAAAAAGAAGGACAAGAAGATCAATGTGTAACACCCATAAAAATCAAGCCAATTTAAAACTTTTTCAAACATCTAAAACCATGAGTTATTACAAAAAGGTTTCCAAAAATAGTTTCATATCAGAGTATCCCAGAAATCCAAATCATAAAATGTGAGGATGTGTACGGTCACGCCTTCGCCTTCCCGCAGTCATCCGCTGTACCTAAAACAATAATCGATAAATGTAAGCTCGAAGACTTAGTGAGTTACCCCCAAAATACCAATGTCATACAGATATAACCATATCATATAAACAAATAAGCAAACATTATGCATAATGAGCCTTCAGCCTGGCTGGACCGCCACGCAGACCTTCAGTCTATCTGGACCACTCTCTGAGCCTTCGGCACGTCTGGACTGCTCGTCGGGCCTTCGGTCTGACTAGCATACCCTCCTGGGTCTGTAGAATATCCGGACCGCCCTGGGTATGTTGGCCTTCAGCACAAAGCAGGACTGCCTCAACCCAACCCCCAATCAAGCAAACATGTGCACATACATATCATACGCTAGCATAATAACAGTCAAACTGATCTAGCAGATCAAATAGCATAGCAACATCCTATAACCAGGATACCGACCTAACCAGGTCACTAATACAGTATAATCCTATAACCAAGATACCGACCTAACCAGGTCACTAACATAGCATCATCCTAACTACCAGGATGTAAATCAATATACATATCATGCAATAACCCGGATACAAATCCGATAAGGGCCGGCATTGGTGTCGTAGACCCTGTCAGTATAGTGAGGAGAACTCACCTGGCACTGCTGAAGTCCCGCGGATGAACTCCAGCTGTTGGTTGACAGATTCTCGAACTGCCAACATCAAACAATACCCAATTAATAATTGGGTTCCAAGCCCAAGGTCCAACTCACACTCCAAAGGCCAAAAACTCAATTAATGGGCCAAAGCCCAACATATGGCCCAATTATGGCCTATCTATGGTCCAATTTTCCAAATTGGTCCCAAGCCTCTCACATGGGCCTTATCCTAAAGCCTATCAATATTCCAATCAACAAAGCCCAATAGGAAGGCCCAACTCAACGCCCAAGTGAAAATAGGGTTTCACATAAAATAACAATTAGGGTTAAGTGCTTCTCACTTAACCCCGTTAAGGACTCAATCCATTAAGTCCTTTACTCTACTAGATAAATGATATGGGGTAATTGGGCTTAATACACAATCCAATCCCAATGGCCCAAAAGTGGGTCCCAATAAGTCCAAGGCCCATAAATCCAATATTAGGGTTTTCTAAAACCTAATTAGGGTTTCCCACCCAATGATATCCTAATAGGCCCAAAACTAACTCTTTAAGCCCTTTAGGGTCTCATTAGATTAATTAGGGTTTGCTAGTGGGGCACCACCCACTACCACCTCGGGTAGTGGTGACCAACGGCGGCTCACGACGGCGGCCACCACCTTACGGTGGTGGTTATGGTTCTTTTCATTATTCTTTGCTAATTACAATTACAATGCTTTAATCCAAAAATAAACACACACACACACACACAGCCACCCTAATGGTGGCCAGCGGTGGCTGTTCTTGGGAATTCCGGCCAAACAACCCAACACCACTTTACTAAAATAAACACATACACTCTAACTGATCACAAAACAACCCCAACCACCCACCTGGTGGCACACGGCGGCAACAGCAACACAAAATGGCGGCAGCAGCGGTGCTTCCGGTAGCCGCAACGGCGGTTTTCCGACTCCTCACGAGAAAACACTCACGCCGGCATTTCTTTCCTACTACAGCCATACGACACATCCCCGTCATGATTCCATGAGCTCAGCCACCCTTTCACGGTGGCAGAAAAGCATTCCCAGTGACAGTTGGGTCTTCAACGAAACTGGCAGTGGCATTAAAAGCGTTTCAATGGCGAAGGAGCGGCGGCGTTCGACAGCCCTAGCAGCACCGGCGACTTAAGTTGACGACAACGATTCACGACGTCTGGCTCTGATTCTCGGCCTCACCTCTCGTCGGAAATAGCAGCAGCGACAGCAGCAAGGCAGCAAGGGCTTGGCAGTCACTTGGCGGCCACAGCTGACTTGAAAAACTTGCATGGCGGTCAGCTTCATCGGTTTCCAAATTCACGGTGGCTAGGAGGCTGCGACGGCTGGAAGGGAGGTGAGGTGAGGGTGGCTGCTGGAGGATTTCCAATGATGGCGGCTGCCTTCATGATTTAGGGTTAGGGTTACCGGGTGACGGGTCTTATATACCCCGAGCCCATGAGAAAGTTTCCCATACTGACAGATTCGACCCCTCTTTTCCCCCTTTTCTTTCAACTTAAGCCCATCCAGTCCCTGTCTTCGAACCCTTTCATAATAACTCCTAATAATTACCAAACATACCCCCGCTTCTAAAATCCTTCACAAATTAGTCCGAGAATTACATTTATTAATTTATTTAAATAAACGGGGCGTTACAACTCTCCCCCACTTAAATTAGATTTCGTCATCGAAATCATTTCTTACCATTCCTTACACGCCCAACTACTCAAGTAACATGGCCACAATCCTGGGCACACCCTAGCCTTCCCAAGGCAACCAAAACTATCCCTTGCAGGGTTCTAGAACCCGAAGATAAGCGAATTTCTTGCATTACGATCACATTACTCATTCTGAAATCTGTAGTCTCGAGATGGTCTGACTCTCCGACAGACCGCCCATACTGAATCATTATCGCTAAGTCCAGTCCACTTGTCTCTCAGCTGCCTACTCATCTTCAGATAACTCAAGGCTCCCACTAGAAAACAGAATCACAGATCCCCTTATCCCTGCGATTCACTCATACGTGGCCAAAGCTCAGATAATCCCGTTGTGAGTGACTCACCACTTCCCAATCGATCTGTTACTCTGTCCGTACATAAGATCCTAAAATACCATTACTGCTTGAGATACCGAACTGTCTAAAGCACTAAGTTGCCTGAAACAGTATGTTGCACCCTGGCTGCCTCCCAAAGTCTACCGAGACCTCCTTGGTCCCTATCCATTCACTAGTCATCTGAAATACCGAGTTTATACCTTGTTACTGAACCAAGGCCCCTAAACAGTCATCCCTCACGACTTTCGAACACAATCTTTATCTGTCAATAGTTGCTACTAGTTATTTTATCACTGTGGCTCTATAAATCCTGGGATCCCCGATCCCATGCCTTGACCTGACGGTCTCTGCCAGGTCCCACCTGTATAGTTGTTATCATACAGGCCTCGCCCTTGGGTCCCACCTAAACTAAATGACTGTCGCATACTTATCCTAAGACACTAGTACTGCCAGGCATATCTGGGTGCTGACCTCCCCTTTCCTGATTCCGATCATGCCGTGGTCTACCCACAATCTTACGAACTGGTCCACCTTGGTCTAATCGTCTGAAAGAATCCGTGAATGCTACGGTTACCCCCGCAGTCTTACAACACTTTCGCCCCAACACAACCGCAACTCGATACCTTACCCTCAATCTATCAATCCAAAACCCTCAGAGTCGAGAACACACTCGACAGAACACCCGAAATGAACTCAATTCATGACTATAACCCCAACCTGGTTCCCCAAATTTTGCTATCAAGCACCAAGAAGACGTGTTTCTCATGCTGGGGAGTTTTACCGAACCCCCACCAACACAATCCTCAGACTAAACAGCCACTTGGGCCACCTTTCTTCCTGACAAGGATGCGAAACTTATCCCAGTTTTGAAACCGATCCTGCTTCTGCATTTCGGGACGAGTCTCCCCCACTTAGATTCGACTAAGTCTTCATAATACATGAAATTTAGAGAATTCCCAATCCTTCTCACTTTCCAACGATCGATCCGATGACAACCAACTCTTTCCATCTAGTGCTCCATTACCAGCCAATCCAAAGTGATCACACACTTCTAAGAACAAACTGAACACTTCCTGAATCCCAGTGAAACTGACAGTCCCTAATACTTGAATGATCCCACACTCAAATCTTGAAGTCCAAAGGATAGATGCTCCAACTAACATCTCAGCAACGAGCTACTTCCCTTGGCGTTTTCCTCCGCCAATCAATAACGGTTACTGAACTACTGAATCCTGACAATGTTGAATAACCATCATGTGGGACCCTGTCCGCAAACCTCCCACATAATACCCTTCTTCCCAAAGTGCTCCAACAAACCTCCCGCTCTCGGCTCTAGAAATCATATCATTCAGGGTCTCGCACCCTGACTCACTCACCAGCTCGATCATCTACAGCTGAACTGCAGTAGCTGAAACAACCTCTGCCCTAATCCAGGCTACAAAATACTCCCAAGACATAGCCTCCAATCCCAAAAGTGCAATAGATCGAACAATCAATCCTTACCGCCCGATACAAAAGATCCAAGGAGAAACGGATCTTAGCTCCTACAAGTCGGAACGGTAATCGCGTACGCCTCATAAGATACGCATGCCACATCGACCCATCTGTGCTCACCAGTGCTGAAATACTGTCCCCAACCCCTGCGACTAACTGACCCCGAGCTGGAATACAAACTGATCCTGGGGTCCCAAGTCTGCTCACTCCCTCGAGCTCAAAAACTGAAAAGACGCAACCCTTGCCCTATAAAACGACATCCCGATCTATCAATTAACTATTCTACTTCCAGTTGCAAAACTCCAATTGATCATAACCATCACTCCCTTCCTGAGTCACCGCGACTCGAATCCCGGCCTCGAACAAAACGCCTGAAGCCTCAAATCCGGAAACTCATATAGTAACTTCTCCCGCTCAACTCGCGGAATGCAATGAGTACGGAACATCTCCCTGCTCCCAAGTAACTGCAGTTCTCTGCTCATAAGAATACGTCCCAGTAACAAGTCCCCACCAGTCCTTCGCCTCGGACCTCAGCAGGTTCAGAACGCGCCTGACCTTCTGGTCAGTAGGACATGAACATGTGAAGCAACATCCCTCCACGTCAGATGGCCACCTCATGGCTATAATCGGGTCCTGAATTCTATCGAAAGTTGGGGGCTTCGTGTTATCGAAGCCCTAATACTGGAAATCCTGACTGGCTCCTCCCCTACCGCCGTTACAGCTGATGTAGCTGTCACGGCAGCCGTCTCGACAATGGTTGCATAACGCTCATCAAAATACTCAACCATGGTAGTCTTGATAGACCCAAACTTCTCCGGCAACTGTCCTCGGACAACCTCGATCACCTCGTCCCAGATGATCTCACTGACACAATCCTCTGACAATACTGGCCTATCCTAGCTGCCAGCTCCCGGTCCTAACCCGGATCTAGTCTCAAGATGTCTCGTAACTACCATTCTGATAATACACCAGAAAGATCTCCAATAACCCATATAAAGACAGGGAACCAACTCCCAACCATACCCTAGGGGTTGTGACTTCCTTGCTATGCGTATGGGTCCTGTGCTTTCAGTAGTACGGGCCAATACTACCTTCCACATCTACCTATATTTGTCTCAAGTATCACCACAACACCCTAACAAAATACATGAACATAGTGAGCGCTCAATCCTCAAGGTCATGGGTTTGCAGTTGGTGAAATCTTTATATGAACACTCCCTAAGGTGTCCATGGCTATCCCCATGATGTGAGTTAGTACCGGTTCCAGCTCTACTGGTGCCACTAGCGTTGATTTGGGATAGGGCTGCTGTCACAGTCGCGGATACTGCAGCTTGGAAAACTACAAGATCGAATTGCGGTGGTGGCGGCGCAGTTGGAATTATGGGAGGATTGTTGTTGACACGCCTAATTGATTTCTGTGGCGGCATCTTTTAGCCAAAACATTTTTAAAGATGAAATGATGGTAAGAATTTAATAGTGATAATAAATCAGGAGACTTTGAACCAAATTCACACTGGTTCAATACGTATTCCGCAAAGAGTTTGAAATAGAGTCTAACACAAGTAGTAATCTGTAAAGTAACCTCAAGAATTTAATAGTGATCTTTCCAAAGAAAATAGATTGCATGTCAATTTCAATGGTATATTAGATGTATAGAGTTTGGAAAATTTGACCTTAAAGTAGGTCTACAACATACCAACTTAACGAGAAAACTTTGACAGCATACAGACCTATCGAAAATGAAATTTCGAAGTTTAACCATAGACATGAAACATAACACTAGAGTCTATAAGTAGACTTAATCTATATCCAAAAAGGTGAGTAGGGTATGCCCTACTCACGAAGAGTGTTGTTTTGCTTTGTACTAGTTTCAGCCCTGGATTTAGCCAATTGGTGTTCTGTTTCCAACACACGCCTCTCCAATGCTGCTTGGCGCTGCCGAAGTTCTCTAAACTCGGATCGGTTGGCAACCAGTTCCCTCTGTAGTGCATTAGTGTGAGTCCTGGTTAACTTTTGGTCTTCGCTTAGGTGGCGGACGCGAACTGTGTTGACTACCGTGGTAGCACCAACTTCCACGACCCGGTGGATGGTTGCTCTTGCTTGCTCGTCGTTACAAGCAACTCGGCGTACTAACGTAGGGAGGGCTCTGTCGGCTGAGCCTCCCACATTAAGGTTGTAGAAGCTTCGGTCCCCATTAAAGGGAAGTCGTTGACCCTGTTCACGACTCCACCCCTCTAAGTTCACTGCCCACTGAGGTGTCGGACCTTGGATGTTCTGTCGGGGATTGAGATTTTGGACAACTTAAGGTGGATCATAGACTTCTAGTTCTGAGTGAAATTATTCGTGAATATCCTCTTCACCCTCTTCCTCGAAGTCTTCTTCTATTGGAGCTACAGGTTCGTCCTCTGGTTCCTCTTCGAGCCATCCTCCATTCCCCTGATTGGGATAGTACAGGTCTCCCAGCAGATGAAATCCAACCATTATATCGACGCGAGAATAGGGGTGTAAGAGATATTAATAAATCTATAGATGGTGTTATCGTGCTATAAATACTCCTATAGTATTTAAATTAATGTTAAGTTCTAGTGCTCCTTTGTAGTGAGAGTTGGTAAGTTTTTAGACTTGTTACAACACCATGACCATTCCTAGGCATATGCTAATCACCTCTCGAATAGATATAGTTGATCAGGCTATATCAATCCCAGACATGATTATATATATCCCCAGGTCTACTCGTGTTGTTCAACAATCATAATACTTTTGTTTTGTTCCTGCTATAATAATGACCTAGTATGCATGTATGTATATTGTTATACTTTTTATAAAAATACTCAGATTTTAAAAGTATACTTTTAGTCAGAGCGCTTCAGCCCCATAACATTTATAGTTGTATATCTTTTTTATGGTTTGATATACTTAGTTCACTATAAAAAATGCTCTGATACCAATCTGTCACACCCCAAACCAGAACGGCGGAAACGTTCGGGGGCGGAGGACGTCATGTACAGTATCATAACAATTGCATAATAGTAAAACAAGCAACAACATCCATTGCATTTAAAATAGTTAATACATGTGTGTTCTGTGTATATTTTATAAGACACCAAAAATGTATAGCAAAATAAAAGCAGAGTCTTGAATAAGCTCCATCTTCTCCAAAACCTGGATGCGTATACCTGACTAATGGTTTCCTGAGAATACAAGTTATTTTGAAAAGAGAGTATCAACATTTAAGTTGGTGATTTCATAATATTTTAGTATTTGAAGATGCATTTGTTCCATGAAAATGTTAGTATGTTCTCCAGAAAATCTCATATATTCTACAATAAATGAAAAGTAGTCTTAGGCCTTAAGACCAAAATGTTTGTATGTTTTTGTACTCTGAAATAGTGTAAGTGTATGTTGTCCATAAATGTATATTTCCTCTGATAGAAAATAGTGTACTGCACTTGTATGAACTCTTTAGTGTGTTAGTGCTGAAAGATAATAATAGGTAGTCCTATTCCTTATAATAAACTACTGAAGTAATGTTTGTTTTGTAAACCCAATTGTTTAGTTAATGCTTAATGTGAATGAGATTATAACCATACTGAACTGACTAGTGGCCTACACGATATTCTTCAGACGTCGGAATGTTATGACATTTGTCACCCGTAGACTTGCCGGTCCAACTGTAGCTAACAGTCGAGGTGCGGGATTGTCAGTCCCGTATAGATCTATACATAAGTTCACGCTCTCCCTCCAGGAGACTCTGGTTATAAAATAGGACTTATCATTAACCTTAATAGGTACCATGAAGTAGTGTCTCACATTCTAGTATTAACTCGTTTACGTATAGTGTGTATATGTTTTCTTGTTCTTGTAAATGAATAACGTACTTGTAAATGAAAAGTAATTTGTACTTATGTACTGATTCATGTAATGTATTATTGAACTAGATAGTAATGTGAATGGATCTCAAAACTATACATATTATAGTTTACAAATGTTATGGTTGTACTGAAATGATTAACAATGTTATTGAAATAAGTTTAATACCCATATATATACTTGGCATGTATAATTAAGGGTTAACTGACAGTCGGACAGGTGATCCTACCCTAAGCCCACAACCAAACAAGGAATAGGAGTCAAGGCAAGAGCAATAGTCCTAAGTCTGTTAAATCCTAATTATACATATAGGTATATATGAATATGGTTTGATAAAAACAACAATTTAAGAGTTTGAAAAACTGTTTAAAATAGTTTATTAAGTTTATAAAAGTATTAATATCTTAAAAATGGTTTGTACTCGCATGTAAGTGTTAACACAACTACTTTGTGTTTTGCTTGTATTCTCCCCCTAAAAGCATTTAAAAATGGTAAAACATAGGGGCATGAACTCACGTTATGTGAGTGTTCGAGTGAAGATACGGCGTAATAGAGTAAATTCCATAAGTTAAATCTCGTAACAAAACTGAGACCTAATAGCATTTCACGCAATATATATGTATATAATTAGTGAAAATAGTGGTAAATATGATATGGAATAGCCTAAAAAGTAAGATAACTTACAATTAGGGGTATTAGAATGGAACCGAGAGGGTAATAGGTGATTTCAGTCACCTTTGGGTTTTCGGTCACTTGATGATTCAAGTGGTGTTCTTGGTGAAACCAAGAGGATTAAGGTGTTTTCGGTTGGGGTTTAAGGAGATGGAATGATTATTGCTTGATGGTATGAAGAACACTAGATGAATTCGGTATGATCATATGAAGATTCAAGTGTATTTCGTATGATACTTGAGAGAGAAGTAAGGATCCTCGGTTTGTGTTCTTGAGAGAAAAAGAAGTATTTTCGGTTGGAAGGTGAGGTAATGAGAATGTGTTTTCGGTCTCCTATATAAATAGGATAGAAAAGTCGATGGGACATGTTCGTTGGGACTCACAAAACACTTCAAAACCCGTGACAATTGAATAGAATTTGGCATGTTTTCGGCCGAGAACTCGCATCGAGTAAAAAGTGTTTCCGGCCAAGAATGGTTTACTGCCTTCGGACGATTGCGGTCAGAGGAGGGTTCACGGTCCGCGGGGTTTACGGCCGAAAATAGATTGCAGTGCGAAGTCTTAAGGCTTGCGAGGGATTTCGGTGGGAAGGCTCCTATGCGAGACTTCTCAGTTTGAGTGTCTTTAAATTCAAATTTTTACAACACTTTTAATAAAAGGTTTATGCATAAAAAGACTATTAATTTAACTTTAATAAATTAACAAAACACAAATTTGACTTTTATTTGACATGTTTGACTAAAAAAAATAATGGGTTGTCACAGCCCACGATGTGGCGTTGATTTTGACCAAGTTGACCGTTGACTTTTGACCCGTTTGACATAGGGTCAAACTTGGAGGATTTTGGTTGTTGATTGAGGATTTATTTGTTTAGGTGATAAGTCAGTTCACAGGATTGAGTAGTGCAAGGTGTGAGAATGTTGTTGTGCTTCTTCGGTCCTTCAGTTCAGGTGAGTTTCTCATTATGCAATGTATCCTATTGTATATCCTTTTCATGGTAGGATAGAGGTACTGTTAGAGTACAAGTATGCTAGTGGCCTAGGGTGATTTTTTGTTATGCCTTGCAGTTAGAGCACTTGGTGCTTCGGTATGCTAGACTGGTACGGTCTTGACTGTTGATCGTATGATTCTATTTTGAGGAGTTTTTGGTAGGGTAGCTAGAGATGCATTGTATGTATTATGGAATATGTGGTATATTGGGGTACTCACTAAGCTTTATGCTTATAATTGTGGATTTAACATATTACAAATCGTTCGTGAGAAGAGCTCGGTGTGACTGTACACACACATCAAAGATGTTTGTTTCCCTAATTTTGTAAATGTAACTCTGATAATGTATGGTTCATATCAAACGAATGTTACTCAATGATTTCGGAGATAAAGATTTTATTCAGTTAATTTATTATAAAAAGGAAAAAATCCCTTTGTAATTTTCGGGACGTTACAAGTTCGTATCGAAGCCTTGGTTTGAGGGATTCAGGCACGCCTTGCGGTGTGTCTGAACTCAAACTGTGGACTGAGAGATTTTCTAAATGAGTTTTTGAAAATAAAATGTTTTTACTCAAGGAAAAGGATTTTCTAAAAAGGTTTTTGCAATAATTGGAGGATGCGATGCGTACAGTCAGAGCTCAGGAAATAAATGATTCCCAATATACCAATATGAGCTTATATTTGTATTATGAATTATTATACATGCTAGAATGTGAGCTGTAGATCTGCTCAGGAATTGCATGATAGAATTGCTTGACATCTGTGATGCCTTATAGTCTAGAGAATTATTTGTTATGTGTTGTTTGAAGTCTTGATTGGTAATGTTAGTTGCTAGGTGTATGTTTTAGAGTTCTATATGATCAGGATTGCATAGCCTTAGAATGATTGATTTAGCCTTATTTCATGTTCCTCGTTTGGTTGTTGGCTTAGGGTAGAATCATTTATTCGACAATCTATTTGATCATGTATTCTGTATAACTTGCATGTACGAGGCAAACAGCGGTGTTGATGGGGGTTATAGCAGTGCAGAAGTGAGTGAGGGGAGGTTCTTAAAGAGAGAGTCTAGGAAGTATGGTATTATGTATATGGCTAGACATATGCATGCACGTGAGGAGTTTGGTAGAGTGACACGAAGTGACTCTAGAGTCTTGGAATAGTCATTTGAACGAGTATGGATAGGTGTAGAAGGTAGTATTGGGTCTGTACTGTTGAAATCACAAGATCCATACTTAGGTCAGGGAATGTTTTAGGATTTCCGAGGAACTTGTAAGTGGGTATGCATAGTGTGGGTTGCATTGTGCATTGATTTTGATGCGTTTCCATTATCTTTCAGATTTAGGATGTCGACCTTTCGTGTTGGTGATGCAAGCCTGAGTGAGAGGGATGTCTGCGACATCATCGCTGTAGAGATTTCGAGATTCATGAGAGAAGAATTTCCTCGGTTGATCAACTCACTCAGGGATGATTTGATTTTAGTGATGGATGAGCATCTTAGGGTTCTTTGGGCCGATTTGGAGGTCGATTGTCCCAGAGCTCGGGAGATTTCCTTTAGGTAGTTTGATACTTGTGGAGTTCTTTATTTCTTTGTGAGTAGGGAGTCGATCATCAGTATGCATTGGGTCGCCAATCTGGAGAGTGCCTTTCGTGCTAGCTTCTATCCGGAGAAGGGTAAGGTAAAATTTGTGACATGTATTATGCGCAATAGAACTAGGGATTGGTGGCACGAGGTTGTCCAGGGCCTCGAACCAAATGCAGTCGAGTCCATGTCATGAGAGGATTTTGTCACCGGATTTGAGAGAGAGTTCGTGCTAGCTGTTGAATTTCAGAAGCTGACTCGGGACTATCTAGCGCTTGAGCAGACTATAGAGTCGGTGGCTGAGATCACCTCCAAGTTGAGAGAGAGAGAGAGAGAGAGATAGTAATCTTTTTCCCTCAGTATTCGACTTCGTAGGAGATGAGGATGACTCACTACCATGACATGTTGAGGACGGAGATCCGAGATCGTGTGAATATATCGAGTCATAAGACTCTCTCCAGTTTGGTAGAAGCAGCCATGGAGAGAGAGCTGTAGTTGGAGACCCAACAACGAAAGAGGAGGCAGGATCAAGTTCATGCATTTGCAGCATTAGCCAAGAAGGCTCCAGTGGCGGACATTTAGTCTGGAGACCGAGAGACTCATGGGTTTTGCGATAGGTGATATTCTATAGTCTAAGTCAGATAGCCTGAGAACTCCTGGTCTAATGCTTGATTGAGATTATCTCGTCTGATTGTTCACTCTCGTGTGGATCATCTGTTCTATTGTCTATCTGATCCCTGATTACATACGACTTCATGTCTTGTATGGTTGGGCAGGGACCGTTATGTACGGTTAGGTGGGGCACGTTATATGAGTTAGGGGAGACCCATGAACTCTTAGGTTGGGCACGTTACATATGATGCATGTATTTGGTTACTAGATTTGGTTGCTCAACGCCAGAGTCGAGATCTTGTGTGGATGCACTATATGTATGATGGAATATGTGGTATATTGGGAAAGTCACTAAGCTTTATTCTTACAGTTGTGTATTCAACATTTTGCAGGTCGTTCGTGAGAAGAGCTCGGCGGGAGTGTACACACGCATCGAAGATGATTGTTTCCCCAATTTTGTAAATTTAACTCTGATAATGTATGGTTCAAATCAAACGAATGTTACTCAGTGATTTCGGAGATAAAGGTTTTAATTGGTTAATTTATTTTGAAAATGAAAAATCCCTTTTTAATTTTCAGGACGTTACATGTGATGAGTAGGAGGTGCACAGAGAAGGGAAGGATTCTCGTGATGAGGAGAGGGAGGAGGTGTGGGAAGTGAAGTGGTGTCTCCACCTCTAGTGAGGATTAGGTGGGTTGGGGGAAGGTGGAGTGGGGTGAAGAATCTAGTGAAGATTAGGTGACATATCTAAGACAGATAGAAAGTCATAGGAAGGAGGGTCGGTGGGTGTGTTTGAGTTGTCGGGGAATATAGACTCATCAAATGTAACATGACGAGAGATATTGATCTTCTGAGTGGAAAGATCAAAGCATCGAAAAACCTAGATGATGGATGGGGTATCCAAGGAAGATATACGGGGTGGAATGAGGTTGGAATTTATGAGTAGTATCAAGGCGCGGAAAGCAAATGCAACCAAAGACACGTAAGTGATCATATGTGGGATGATGATGGAAAAGGCGGTAGTGTGTAGTTTCATTTAAGATAGAGACAGATTGTAAGAGATTAATAAGATGGGTTGCCATGTGGAGAGCTTCGGGCGAAAAGAATGGAGGAAGGTGGGAATGAAATAAAAGAGTTTGCATCATGTTATTGTGTGAATCATCCGTTCTAATCTACCATTTTGTTGGGATGTGTGAGGACACGAGAAACGAAAGCTAATACCACGAGATGCGAGATGGTCATGAAAATTTTTATTGTTGTACTCCACCCCCCTCCCTTGTCACACTGTAATTGTTTAATAATACCCCCAAATTGAGTGTTGATGATGTTGGAGAGGTGTAAGAATTTTTGAAAAATTTCATATCTATTTTTGAGAGGGTATACCCAAAGATGTCCACACATCAGAATGAATAACTTCAAAAGGATTAGAAATAATAGAATCAGAAAAAATAAAACGGTAGTCTAGTGTGCTTGCCAAGTTGACAAGCTTGGCAAGTAACATTATCTTTTGGTAAACGACAAGAAATTGAACTACTAGAAAATAAATGCTTCAAGACTGGATATGTGGGATGACCGAACCGTTGAAGCCAAATGGTAGACGATGTGGAGATGAAGGCGTGATTGTTGGAGCTAGTGACATGATAAAGAGTCCCGGAGCTATCACAACAGATGAGAGGACAACGAGTCTGACAATCAAGAATTGTAAAACCATAATGATCAAAATCAATAGAGCAATTGTTATGAGTAGTAAACTTGCGAACATATATAATATTTTGGATGAAATTAGGTGTGATAAGAACATTTGGTAAATGAAGAGTACGATAAATATTTGGAATAGGAAAAATGGAATGTACCGAAGTCTTAACAGGTATTGCAGAATCGTTACCAACATAAATAGGACGAGGATAATGATTATTAGAGACGGATTTGAGTATACATGCATTGGTATGAACATGGTATGTTGCCCCTATGTCCATTACCCAACAATCATTTCCCAGATCCTTTAACAACATCGTGTTGAACAATGTTGGTAGTGAAGTGGGCCGATCGTTACCAAGCCAAGCCCACGGGAGCTGACTTGGGTCAGTCGAATGCACATGGGCTTGAGGAGTTGTGGCTGATGGTGTTGGAGGCCTACTTCCAAGAAGTCATGGCCTTTTGGATGTGGGCCTACCCTAATAATGGTTGTTGTTGTTGTAGGCCGGCTGAAGTAACGGATGGGAAGGAGACTACATTTGTTGGGTCTGGGCAAAAGGGATCGTGGAGGGAGAAGTAGCGACCGGATGTGGGAAATAAACCCACATGTACAGGGTGTTGTGCAATTGTTGACCAGCAGGAAATGGAAAGGGCGGTTTTCGCCGTTGATGGTTGTTCCGGCTACCACCACGTCAATTGAAGTTTCCTCGGTGAGAGTCGCACCTGCCCCCACGATTCGTCGACGAGGAAGGAGTTGTAGCATGAAGCAAGGAAGGCGTAGAGGTATGATGTTTGGGAGAAGAAACAGTCACAAGATAGGTACCAAGTCTCGTTTCTTCAACCACAAGCATAGATCTCATCTCAAAAAAGATGGGTAGAGGCTTTGAGAAGCAAATGATGTCGACAACACTATCGTATTTCTTCGGGATTCCATTTAGGGCATGAAGAACAATATTCTCGTCCTTGACTTTTTCACCAAGACCTTCAAGTAAATCGTTAATCTTCTTGATTTTGTAAAGATATTTGTGAATGGTTAAGTTCCCCCAAAGCGATGTTTATCAAACCGTTTTCTAATTGCATAGCTGTGGAATCAACATCATCATAGAAGAGTGTGTGTAAGTTCATCTAGATTTTGTGAGCAGAAGCTTTAATGGAGTAGGCTGAAGTGATCAAGTTCTGAGAAATAGAAGCAAATAGCCACAACTTGACCACTTAATAAAGTTCTTGCCACTTCGTGTTTTTGGGTGGAGATGTATTTAGGGAGTAGTATATACTGTAGATGTGATCAACAACACCATATGCGATGTAGTGAGCATGGAAGATATCACTACATTGTTCGTAGTTTCAAGCGAGAGATCCAAAATGAGAGGGACATAGGTTTTAATATTTGTGATATCATATGCCTTATGAGTGGGTTTTGTAGAAGAATTGCCTTCACATGTCATGATGATGAAGAAGAGAACAGCAGAGAATAGAAGGAGAAAAAGAAGAATATCGACTGGAAGATGGAGATGCGGCTAGGGTTGAGTGTTACCACTCTGATACCATGCTAAACCGTGTTTTCCCATAATCATTATTGTATTATTGAAGAGTATATAAATACAATATTATGTTATGGGCTGATACATGAAATACATACAAAGTAAGGGGCTATGATAATAAACAATGATACATAATACAAATGTGTGAATAATAGTCAACTAATAGTTTTTTTGACTAAATCTATTGTTTGCTCGCAAAATTATTTTATTATATAATGTGTTTGGCAACGAACTTTTAGCTTTTATCCTTCAAGGAAAAAGTTCGAACTAAAAAAAAAAAAGTTTCATTCAGTAATATAGACTTTTAACTTTACCTTATAAAAAATAAATAAATAAAACTTGAACTAAAAATTATTTCAAGTAGCTTGAGCTTTTAATTTTTAGTCTTTATGCACTTTTATATTTTTAAAGTTTCCAACTAGTTTGCCGAACATTTCTATACAAATAAAATCTACAATTTTTTTAACATCAATAAAATCTATAATTTTTAAACTTCAAACTTCTAGTTATTGGTTTTCACCTACCGATTAATTTTGTCAAACCAACTTACAATATATATTAGAAACGACAATAATACGTAGAATTATTAGAAAGAGTTAATATAATTCGTTCTTTCTTTTAATAGGAAATAGTCATCTTATTGATAAGTCAAAACCGAAACTTATACATACTTATCACATAATATATATTCTTTTTGGTTGGATATAATCACAAAGTACCAATTACAAAAAGGACGTGCTGATAGTTATTTCCATTTATTTAACCAAGCATTGTGTTCAATGCAAGAATTTACACAATCCACTAAAAAAGGAAAGAATATTGTATCAAATTTGTGGTTTATGCATCAAATATTGTTTATAGTATGCTTTTTGTTATTCTAAAATAAGAAATTTTGAAAAAGAAGGGTTCTTATCATAGTTTCATTAGTTGACCTTTTAGCATATAAACAAAAGAATCACGATGACTTGCATTCTTCATGTGTGGTTTTTGATGTCTTCATGTGTATATTGCATAATTCATCATTATCGCAAACACGGTTTCGTTTACGTGAATGAAAGATAGTAAAATTTTTGAAACAAGAGTTTTAAACACGAACATTGCAGCGAAAGGTTAGTTTATATTTTTGTGATATAATATGTTATTTTGAAGTTTAAATTTGACATTGTTTGTTAGATATATTTTTTTATAATGTTTGTGGAAATACATATAATGCATATAACAAAAGTTTTGAACACTAAACCACTTGGGTTGTGGTGACTTAGTAAAACTTGTAGAAGATATGGTGGATAACCTATTGACACATGTTCAAATCCTGACACCACTCAGCTTTTGTGGCCATAGACGTTCGCCTGCAGTGACTCCACAGCATGAGACAAAGTCTCATGTTTGCAGCGGGGGATTAGTCGATACACAAAAGCTGGCTCGGAAACCCTCCTTAGAGAAGTTTTTCCCTTTCAAAAAAAAAAGTTTTAAACACTAATAAAAAATAATTCTATAAAATTTTATTAGGATATATATACTAAAGTCCCAATATTTTCATCGATTTGACAAGAAAAGTTCTAAACTTTATTTTTTTACAGTAAAATCCTAACTACCGGCAGTTTTTGACACGTTTACCCGTTTTTTCCGGTTAGCCGGTAATTAGGACATTATTGTCAAAAAAAATAACGTTTATGACTTTTTTGTCAAATCGTGAATTGGGACTTTACTGTCAAAAAAGTAAAGTTTAAGACTTTCTTGTCAAATCGTTGAAAATATTAGGACTTTAGTGTAAATATCCATTTTTATGGTTAGAAGTTTAATGGTATGATAGTCTTTAAGCATAAGAGTTATTGAAACCTGCTCTGCTCACCAAGATCTTATTGAAATCCTTAACGTTTGCTTCTTGTTAAATAGTTTTTTTAATCTCGACAAACCAACATTGAAAAAAGTAGAGATAAACAACAAAGAAAGAAAGAACCAAGGTTGTGTTGGCTTTTTGCAGTCCTAAAAATAGAGAACTAAGAAATCAGAAAAAAACGAAAATGACATTCTTACATTCTCTCCACATTCACACCCTTTTGACTAGGCATGTACTGTTTTGTGTTTGTACAATTTGTCTCATCTTTTCAATTCAAGATTTAGCGGCGAACCA
The DNA here is from genome assembly GCF_052849685.1 of Lactuca virosa. Taxonomy (NCBI): domain Eukaryota; kingdom Viridiplantae; phylum Streptophyta; class Magnoliopsida; order Asterales; family Asteraceae; genus Lactuca; species Lactuca virosa. The sequence continues at coordinate 52,836,574 of NC_136432.1, forward strand.
AGAAGAAAGTTTTACAAGTCTTCTCACCCTCTCTCGCTCTCTCTTTTACATTTGTTTCCTCTAATCGTGATTGTATCAGGGTAAAGATGATAATGGTAAGAAAATTTAGTGGTGTTGGGACAAAAATCACAATTAAAAGTTCTTGGGCTACGAAAGTACACTAAAATCTCAATATTTTCAACGATTTGACAAAAAAGTCCTAAACTTTATTTTTTTGACAGTAAAGTCCTAATTCACGATTTGACAAGAAAATCATAAACTTTATTTTTTTTACAGTAAAATCCTAATTACCGGCTAACCGGAAAAAAAAGGATAAATGTGACAAAAATTGTAGGTAGTCAGGACTTTACTGTCAAAAAAATAAAATTTAGGACTTTTTTATCAAATCGATGAAAATATTGGGACTTTAGTGTATATGTCCCAAATTTATTAAGAAGAAATTTAATTTTAGAGAACGTAAAAAACAAAATTATTAACCAAAGTTGGAAAATTTTGTAAACAAAATTTGCATGAATTCGTTAAACTAGCAAAAAGCTAGAAAACAAGTATAAATACATTTAGAAAACAGATAATACGGCCACTCGGTGCGGAGTAGGTGTCTAGGTATGCTTAAAGGATCTACGATCGTGTTAGCAATGGATTAAGATGTAATGTCCCAAGAGAATGAGATATTAGCCCTTTGACCTTACTCGTGTGTGAGGGATATTAGTCTATTTTGTTACATGTGAATCAACCTTAATTATGTCTAGATAATTAAATTTGAATTTAAAGAAAAAAAAATATGTAAAACCATCTCAGCAACTGAACTGAAAATGTCTATACTTTTCTCATCAATATTTTTGGATGGGTTGTTAAGTCTTTTTTTCGTTGTAATTATAACCATTAGTGAAAAAGAATAAGTCATAAAAAAATCATTGTTAAATTATTATGTGGTACGTATTATGTAAAGGTTATGGCTTAGTCATAGAACTAATTTCATTGCGAGTATTACAAAGTACACTTGAGGAAAATGCTATTTGTTTTTTTTAGAAAACCAAAGATATATAAAAAAAATATTTTGACAACCTTTTCCAAAAGAGAAAAAAAAAATAGATTTTAATTTTAGAAAACGTTTTCTAAGTTCTAACTATATGTGATATTTCTTTTTCCTATCACCAATGTTGTCATCAACACTTCCGTTGCGGTCGCCACCACCTCCAACTTTGCCAACACCGTCATCACATCCACCGCCGCCGCCGCCACCTCCGCTACCCCTCCGCCATCATCTCTGCCACCCCTACTTTCACCCTTATCACCCTGCTAACATCAACACAACTGATTTTTTTTATGAAAACTTTAAAAGACAAATAAGTTTTTTTAGAAAACAATCTAATTTCAACCAATAAAAATACTTTAAAAACTATATAGGGTGTCTAAATGATAAAATGAGGTGTCTCTTTAGCCTAACCCTCTATGAATTGCACGATTGACCATTGTCACAAAGTGTAAAATTTTTATTATCCCTGAATACACATTTCTTATATGGATCATGCAATAATACTCTATATTTCATGATATCCAGATTAACGTGCAACCCTGGTTTATGAAGACTTTGAAAAATGGAACCAATTATTTAATGTTGATCGGGATTGATGAACTTGTCATTTTTATGAGTTTGGAATTGAAGCATATATTAAGTTATGGACATAAAAATCAATATACTTCGTGTGCAAGCAAGCTTTGAAAGATCAAAGTGATTGAGAATAAACTCTTCTGAAAAGTCGGAAACCATAGTCTTGAGTTTATAAGTTTACAAATAGTTATTTTAATGTGTTAGTCGATAACACTTTAAGAAAATGAGTTTTATAGTTATTAGAAGACATATACGTCTCAAATACCTTTTAGGTCCAATACTTACGTCACTCGTCTCTCATTCTCCCTTTAATTGGGTAACCATTTTTCATCTAATGAAACTAGGTTATGAGAGGTAATTTCCTATATGGATAGGCATTAGTGCACAAAATCATTCTCTACTGCAGCGACCGATTTTTTCTCTCGAAAGAATGGCCTCGAAGATAGCGAATGAGTTTTCAGAAATTAGCTAACAATAACTGTTTATAATTTGTCTAAATAGTGACATAAAATTAACATTGTAATAAGCAACGTTTAGCAAAACGTTAATGATGTTAGATATATGTTGAGACCTTTATTTACTCTACAAAAGATAATTTTTGAAGATAGGGGGATAGAGAGATGTCAACATATATAAAGACATATAGTACCGCAGTGCATCAATATAGGATATACAAACACTCCTTTCATAGATGGAGACTCGATTAAGATACACAAAGATGGTCAAGTCACGGAGATGTCAGACGCGGGCTCTAATATCATGAAATTTGGATTATGTTCCGATAAACATCGAGCATTCCATCCAATGGACACTTAAATACAATATAATTACAACGGTAAGCTAGAGGCTAACAATATACATACAAATATTGGGCCTATAATAAAGAAATTATGTACAACACACTAATGCATATTTGATAGGTGAATTTTTCAAAGAAAGTTTGTTTATATAGTAACTAAATGAACATGAACAAAATCTTGTGTTTCTTTAGTTAAGAGAAAAAATACCAACAAAGGTTTAGTTTGTTTATTTGCGTTTAAATATTTACGTTCCTTTATATTCATTTATATAAATTTTTGTTTTTGATTGTTTGTATTTTCCTAAGTTTTTTCTAGCGTCATCTGTTTAACAACTTGTTAATATATGTTCATTCTTGATTTGGATATTTATGTGCATTTCATTTACATATGGTTCTTGATTTAAATGTTTCAAATATATCTGTCAGTTATGTTTGTATATATTCATTTATATTCGCTTACAGTTTTAATAAAATAACGAGGTAACAGGAACACCATAATTTATAAAGCACACAAGCACGAACAAGAAAATTTATTAATTTATTTATTCAAATTTGTTTGTTTATCTGATTAACTTTAACGTACATGACCAAACATGAAAAAAGTTTGTCTAGTTAACTTATTAAAATCTCTCTCTCTCTCTCTCTCTCTCTCTCTCTCTCTCTCTCTCTCTCTCTCTCTCTCTCTCTCTCTCTCTCTCTCAAAAGTGTATATCTTATGTACCGATGTCGAAATAAAAACTTATCTAAGAAGAGTAATAGTTGTTGATGATTTTGAAAGCACATTAACCCTACTAAACACACATGGCTGTGTCTATATATATATATATATATATATATATATATATATATATATATATATATATATATATAGAGATAGATAGATAGGTTTAAGTATTCTAACTAATTATTATGTGAATGTAAGAATCAATGTGAGCCAATCATTTCAAAACCTAAATAAGGTAAATTTTTAATGTTATCTATTAATTAATTTTAGTAATTAAATAAATATTTAATTAATCCCTTTAATTTAGGCAATATATTTTAAGAATTAATTAAATAAAGTAAATTTTTAATGTTATCTATTAATTAATTTTAGTAATTAAATCTATTTGTTCAATAATTATATATTTAAGGATGTTATTTAGACTATTATTATGTAAGAATATGTATGCATCTATATTTGCATTACAATGTTTGAATATATAAGGAGCATATTATATTTCAACTGAAGGTTCAAGAATGTTGTTTTTCTACAAGAAGTTACTTCAATCAAAATATATACTCTATCAAAATATATTCTGGCATTTTCATAGAATATCGTTCTAACAGAATTGCATTCTAAAAGAATAAAATCGAGTAAAATTAAAAATTATGCTAGAATTAAAAATGAATTAATTAAAAAAATCAAAATTCAAAATTAAAATAATCAATATCCTTAAAATCCGAAATTTTCATTAATTAAACATGTGTTTCCTAATTTAAACATGTTTCTCCTAATTTAAAGATAGATAAATCATTATTTAAAATAACTAAAACCATTGGTCTACATTCATCCATACACCCCCACACAATATATATATATATATATATATATATATATATATATATATATATATATATATATATATATATATATATATATATATATATAAACGAGAACAAATATGAAATTGAAAACACAAAAACAAATGTTGACAATCCATGAATGCTATTTAAAGGAAAAAGAATTCAAATATATTAATGTTTATATTATTTAATTCTATACAAATAAATATGAATATCGATATAATATTTTTTTGTAAAAATACGATTTTTTTTAGTTTTTCTTATTGTGAGTATTAACCACATGTGATTAAACTATCGAGTATATATATATATATATATATATATATATATATATATAAACAAGAACAAATATGAAATTGAAAACGCGAAAACAAATGTTGACAATCCATTTTGGAATGCTATTTTAAAGAAAAAGAATTCAAATATATTAAAGTTTATAATATTTAATTCTATACAAATAAATATTAATATCGATATAATATTTTTTGTAAAAATACGATTTTTTTTAGTTTTTCATATTGTGAGTATTAATCACATGTGATTAAACTATCGAGTATATATATATATATATATATATATATATATATATATATATATATATATATGTGTGTGTGTATGTGTGTGTGTATGTGTGTATGTTTGTATGTATGTATGTATTTATGAAAGCATGCATGTACGTTAGTGTCATTTTCTGCATCAGTTTATTGTTTTGATTCTAGTAAAGTTATTTAATTCATAAGATCTATAACTTTTTTATGAATTAAAACTTATAACAAACAATTAATTGGTTCTTCGTTTGGATTTAATATCATTGTAAACTTGAAATAAAATGTTTTTATACTTTTGAGCTTATAAGAAGTATTGAACATTGTTGTGAATACTTGTAATAAACATGAAACTTTTCAACTAAATCTAAAAGCTTGTTTAGATTTATTTAGTAAATTTAGTTTTAGTTAAAATCTTGTTTTATCTAAATAATTTTACAAGTAAAGTGACATTATAGTTTTTTTAGTGTTTCTTAGTACCAACTTAGATTAATAATTGTTTAAACGTCAATTCATAAACAACTTGCATTATAGATGAACCAAACATGAAGCTAGAATTGTTTCTAAACTTGAGTTGTAAAACTTTAGTTTTTATTAAATGTTGGTCCTTAGTCTTTAAGATAATACAACCCTCATCCCATTCTTTTTGTCATTTATGTTATGAAAATAGGGTATTTAATAGTTTAATTGTGTCCTTGTGGATTTGGCCCCTATTTTCACTTTACTATCTTTTAGTATACATAACAGAGATTTAACTATGTTATTATACCCCCATTACTCATTTGTTAGTTTTCCAATCCAAATAATTGGTGTCATTGTTTGCGATAACAAAATTGTAAATGTTTTATGCCAAGTTCTACACGTAAAGATAAACCATTAGAGCTTGACACGGAGACAGAGACAACAATAAATAAGTTAAGGAATAAAACAAGGCTTTAAAAGAAGCCACATGGTTCCCAAACTTCTTTGCCTACGTATCAATTGTCGGCACTTGACAAAACACAAACATGTTAAGTGCAACGAACCCAAACCACATACTCCACCATCTTCTCCTACTCAAAAACATATCATCTTAAAAGAGTGTATCGGATCTCCTACCGACGTCGTCACTATATCAGAATAACAAACTCTCAAAAAATAGGCAAATCAAGATGTCACCCGACAACCACTTTACATCCATTATCGCACTTCAGAAAACCCTAAGATAAAATCCAGGATTATACATTTGTTGCCACTATTCGAAGTGCAGAAAATAAAGATCCCCATAAGTTCCTCAAGGGAATCCATTTGGTATATTCCCAAATAAAAGTACAAAACAACACAACATATCAAATCAATCTAATGTCATTCCCTTTTCTAGTACAAGACTTAATGAAATAATGGATCTATTACCTACCATAGGGATTGGTAACCACTTAAAACACACTTTCAAGAGTATTCCTCAAAAACTACTTCTTGGAATCAAAACCCTCAAGTCTTTGCTAGGAAATCATTAGCATAAAATAATCAAAAAGGGAAGCTCTTCATGCCTATTAAGAGACATTCGAGAAATTGTATGATCTTCACCCTCAACATTACATAAATAGGCATCAACTTGTCCAATATTTATGTGATTATTGTCCCTATGGAAATGCATCTCATTGGTGCCTCATTTTTTAGATCCCTACTCAATAAAATCCCCACCCAAATACAAGCATAAATATCAATTATGGTTGAAAAAACACTCGTCGTAAGATGAAGTGTAACGCCCCATTTCTGGTATGTGATTTAATAAAGTAAAATTTTCATTCTTAAGGGGTACTCGACGAGTCAGTAGCCCGACTCGTCGAGTAGAGACGGGATTTGCACGCGGTTTAAGTTGGCAACTCGACGAGTCCATATCCTCGGACTCGGCGAGTCTGCCAGTCTGGATGAAACCCTAATTTCAAGGGTTTGCACCTTATTTAAACGTTATTATGCGCCCCAAACCAGCCTCCATCACCCTCAGAACGTCCCTTACTAAACCCTAGCCTTGCTTTAAGCATTATTGGAATATTTCTCATTTTGTGGAGGATTTTGGTGCATTTTGAAGTTAGAAGAAGAAGAGAGAAGAGGAGTTCTCAAGAGAAGCAAAAAAGATCTGAGTTTATTGTGTCATTCCAGCTTCCATTAAGGTATAAAGCTCGAATCTTGGCTTGTCATCATGTAGATCTCCTTAAAAGCTTGCTAGTGTGGTTTTTGAGCCTTTTGTAGACTTTGAGGTCGATTTATGGGTAGTTAAGTCGAATGGGTTTCAGATCTAAGCATTTCAGGACTCCTTAAGCTCAAGGTTGCCACCTTTATTGAGGTAAGCACCCATTCCAAACCTAGATCTCCTCTTTTAACTCCTTATTGGGCATTTTAGCTTATCATGAGCATGCATGAACGTAAAGTTAGAAACTTTACGTGTGAAATCAGTCCTAGGAACCCAGATCTATGAATTGGATGCATTGGAATCGAGAGAAATCGACTGTATAGTAATGGCATGCTTGGGACTCGGCGAGTTGTTCTTCAGACTCGGCGAGTCAAGTCGCGAGTCCTTGGTTTTTCCCCGATTTGAGAGTTTAGGGTGAATCAGTGAGTAGAGTAAGGACTCAGTGAGTTAAGACTTGGATCTGGAAGCAGTCGGACTCGACGAGTTGTTCATACGACTCGGCGAGTCAAAGACTGGGTGCGTTCTTCTGTTGAAAGGGAACTCGACGAGTTGTTCATACAACTCGGCGAGTCGGATGAAGATTAGAATTGATGTTAGTATCGAAGAAGAAGCCGTCGAGTCTTTGCCAAACTCGACGAGTAGAAGCGAGTAGAGGATTAGAATGGTTGATGGGGACTCGGCGAGTTGGCGGTCCAACTCGGCGAGTCTGGTCAACTGAAAGTTGACTTTGACTTGGAAGTTGACTTGTTCAAGGGTAAATAGTCATTTTACCCTGAGATTAGATATCAGTTTTTTATTTAGTGTTTATGGGATTTGTAGTCGGGGAGTTTCGGAGTAGCAGTCAGGCAGTTTCAGATCTAGCATCTCGACAGCCAGCTTTGCGAGGTGAGTTTTCTTCCAGTAGGAACGGGTCTATGGCCACAATGCCGGCCCATTCGTTTAGCAGTAGTTCCAGACTTCGGTCTGATACAGTAGTTCAGAGTGCTTGATGTCTTTGTGATTCAAGCATGTGTTTGTGTTATGTGTTCTGGACTTCGGTCCGATGCAGCATGCAGTATATGTGTTTATGCTAGTAGTTATGATTATGCTATGCTATGTTCAGTCAGTTTCCGGACTTCGGTCCGATGCAGAGGGCAAGGCCCTGGTTAGTTCCGGACTTCGGTCCGATGCAGAGGGCAAGGCCCTGGTTAGTTTCCGGACTTTGGTCCGATGCAGTTTCCGGATTTCAGGTCCGATGCAGTGGGCAAGGCCCAGTACGTGTTTTATATGTTATTGTATGGTATGTGGTAGTTTGGGGGAGCTCACTAAGCTTCGTGCTTACAGTTTCAGTTTTGGTTTCAGGTACTTCCGCTAGCAAAGGGAAGAGCTCGGGTTGATGGCATCGCACACACAACAGCTTCAGTTTTATCCTGGGAGTTTTATTCAGATATTTTGATATGATTGATACAGTTTTGTTTTGACACAGTTACTATGACTTTTAAGTTACTCATTCCATGGTTCTATTATACATGACATTCGATGATGTGATTTTTAGTAATATTAAAACAAAAATTTTTGGGTCGTAATTTTGGGATGTTTCAAGTTGGTATCAGAGCCTTGGTTTGATGGATTCGGACACACTTTCGGGTGTGTCTGAACTCAAACTAAGGAAATGGTAAAGGTTTTCAAAAGAAAAACATTTTCGAAAAGAATTTTTGATAAAGAAACTTAAAAAGAAAAGAACTTTGAAAGGAGAAAAAGGGTGTGGTGCATGCAATCAGCCGAGCTCAAGTAAGTACTCCCAAATTGCCCATACAAGTTTATATTATGATTAACTGTTTCAGTTTCAGTAGAACATCATGCTAGAATAGGACTAAGGATCTAGGAGGATGCCTTATGTGCCTGCTTTATGTGCTTCAGCTTTGTATTGAGTAGACAATAGTAGGATAGCCTGTTAGGGTTATGCCTGATAGTATGAGCTTAGTATCGTATGCTAGTACAGTTTCTCGTTATGACGATAGATATGCTTGAGTAGTTTCCTGTGTCTGAATGCTGCTTGCTTTGTGCTTTGTGGGACTCTGAGTGATGGGAGTTAGCCATTAGGTGAATACGTCACGTCACATGTGATCAGGGTCGAATAATCTCAGAGTGCTGGATTTGGCTCTATTGCGCAACTCTTTTTTGAGTCTAACCGTTGTAGGGACGAGTCTTTTACTCGAAGGATTATCTGAGTCTCGTCACATGTGATGGTATTCAGGTAATGACTAATTGGCATTACAAGGAGGCTTTCAGCAGCTGAGGACTGGTTTCGGTTGAGTCAGAGATTTCCCTAGGGCAAGCCTAGGATGAGAGTAGCAGAGATCAGTAGAAGTAGTAGTGACTTGGTGGAGTCGAGGCAGTTCTTGAGGAAAGTACGGATAGATGTGGAAGGTAGTATGGGCCCGTACTACTGAAAGCAGAGGATCCGTACTTGAATCAAGGAAGGCCAAGGCGAAACCAGGAAACTTGCAGTAATAGTGATCCCTCGAGATATAACAGTATTTCTGACGTTTGTCGCTATGTGTTTCAGAATGGTGGTTTTACGCCCTAGACCAGCAGTCGGCAGTTCAGGTGCCGGTGAGGGATCAGGATCAGGCTCAGGGGCTGAGCATTTGGATGAGCAGACTAGGGAGTTTCTCTCTTCAGAGATTACTCGCATCATACTTGAGCAGACTCCTGTGATCTTTGGTTCGATCAAGGAGGGTATTTTTGGAGCTGATGGATGAGAGGTTGAGCACCTTTCATGCTGAGGTGGCGACTATGATGGGTTCGTGCACACTCACTTTCAGGGAGTTCAGAGCCTGTGGAGCTCCTGACTATCATGGGGCGCGGGACCCTATAGCGAGTATTAGGTGGTTGGCAGATGTCGCCAACGCATTCCGCACCAGCAGATGTCCTGATGGGGACAAGGTCAGATTAGCATCCTGTCTTCTGAAGGACAGGGCACGAGATTGGTGGGAGGAGATCGGGCATGTCGTCGGGGATGACGCAGCACTTGATGCGATGACTTGGGCTGATTTTACTACCAGGTTCAGAGTCGAGTTTGCATCGGTTATTGAGGTGTAGCAGTTAGCCAGGGAGTTCCAGGATCTCACCCAGACTACAGAGACAGTAGCGTAGATTACCGCCAAGTTCAGGGAGAGGGCTCTTCTCGTTCCTCAGTAAGCAGCTGATGAGGAAATGAAGAAGGCCCGTTATCATGAGATGTTGCGGAGCGATATCCGCCAGTTTGTGAGCCGGTCCAGCTGTAAAACGCTGGATGACATGATTGCGAGGGCTCGTGAGAGAGAGATAGATTTGGAGATGGAGAAGAAGAGGAAGCCAGAGGCGGCGTCTGGCACAGGGAGTTTGGGCAAAAAGCCTAAGGTAGCGGATCACAGATCCAGAGGAAAGAAGAGCCACAATAGGTGTGGCAAGTGTGGGAGATTGCACGATGGGGCGTGCAAGGCAGGGATCTCCGGGTGCTACAAGTGCGGTTGGACCGGGCATATGAGTAGAGATTGTACAGCCACCACCACCACCACAGCAGCTGATCTGATTTGCTTCCATTGCAATCAGAGGGGACATAAAAAGTCCCAGTGTCCGAGTTTAGCAGCAGCAGGGAAGGTGGCAGCACCTGCCCCTGCTACTTTGATGATTATAGACGGCCGTCAGGGCCGGGCTGAGGCGTCAGTGGCGAAGAGTAGATCTTTCCAGATGACAGTAGAGGAGGCGCGGGCGACTCCTGATGTGGTGACGGGTATGTATTTTCCTCTTATCTTTGTATTTGATATTGATTGTTTCTCATAGTTATATGTTTTCGTATAGGGTCGTTCTTAGTGAACGACATTTCAGCTAAAGTATTGTTTGACTCCTGATGTGGTGACGGATATGTATCTTCCTTTCATCTTTATATTGTTATGGATTGTTTCTTATGGTTATATGTTTTATATAGGGTCGTTCTTAGTGAACGACATTTCAGCTACAGTATTGTTTGATTCGGGGGCTACCCGATCATTTGTTTCACTTTCTCTTAGCAAGAGGTTTAGCAGAGCTCCGGGGGAGCTGGATTGTCCACTTGAGGTTGAGATAGCTGATGACAGGACCGTCAGGATCGCGAGAGTACATAAGGGGTGTTCACTTCGGTTATTCGATGAGCAGTTTTCGGTAGACCTGGTTCCTATTCCCCTGCGAGGGAACAAGGTTATAGTGGGTATGGAGTGGCTGAGCCCCAATGGGGCAAGTTTGATTGCGAGCTGCAGTTAGTGAGGGTTAGTACTCCCAGTGGGGGAGAGTTAGTGATTCAGGGTGAAAAGCCACAGCGCAGACCGATTCTTTGTTCAGCAGCGAAAGCGAGGCGTTACTTTCAGCAGGGTTGCGCGGGGTACGTCGCCTATGTTTTAGACGCCCGGGAGAAGGGCAAGGCGACAGTTAACGATGTGCCGGTAGTACGAGAGTACCCGGATGTATTTCCAGAGGATTTGCCTGGAATACCTCCTGAGAGACAAGTCGAGTTCAGGATTGACCTGGTTCCTGGTGCGGCTCCGATAGCCAAAGCACCATATCGATTGGCTCCTCCAGAGATGCAGGAGTTGTCTACGCAGCTGCAGGAGCTGTTAGACAAGGGTTTTATCAGGCCGAGCAGTTCACCATGGGGAGCCCCGATCCTATTTGTGAAGAAGAAGGATGGGTCGCACCGTATGTGTATAGATTACCGGGAGCTGAACAAGGTAACGGTGAAGAACCGTTACCCACTCCCGAGGATAGATGACTTGTTTGATCAGATTCAGGGAGCATCTTGGTTCTCCAAGATTGATTTGCGCTCCGGGTATCATCAGATGCGGGTCAGAGGTGAAGATGTGCAGAAGACCGCTTTTAGGACCCGCTATGGTCATTATGAGTTTGTGGTGATGTCGTTTGGGCTCACCAACGCTCCAGTCGCGTTCATGGATCTCATGAACCGCATATGCAGGCCGATGTTGGATCAGTCTGTGATAGTGTTCACCGACAACATCTTGGTTTATTCCAAGACTCAGGAGCAGCATTAGGAGCACCTGAGGGAGGTGCTAGAGACTTTGAGGAGGGAGAGACTTTTTGCGAAGTTCTGCAAGTGCGAGTTCTGGTTGCGCGATGTGCAGTTCCTTGGACACCTCGTCAACCAGAAGGGTATACTAGTACATCCGGCCAAGATAGAGGCCGTGATGCAGTGGGAGGTCCCGAGGTCTCCATCTGAGATTCAGAGCTTCCTAGGTTTGGCAGGGTACTACAGGAGATTCATCCAGGACTTCTCCAAGATAGCAGTTCCACTCACCCGACTGACTAGGAAGTCGGTGGTGTTTCGTTGGGGGCCTGAGCAGCAGGCAGCATTTGAGACCCTCAGACAGCGTTTGTGTGAGGCACCGAGTCTTACCCTGCCAGAGGGAGTGGATGACTTTGTAGTCTATTGTGATGCTTCGATCACAGGGATGGGAGCATTGTTGATGCAGCGAGGGCATGTGATAGCTTATGCCTCTAGACAGTTGAAGCCTCATGAGGCTAACTATCCGACGCACGATTTAGAGCTGGGGGTAGTGGTGTTTGCCCTCAAGATTTGGAGACATTACCTCTATGGGATCCGCTGTACCATTTACACGAATCACAAGAGTCTGAGGTACCTCATGGACCAGCCGAATCTAAACATGAGGCAGCGTCGATGGTTAGATGTGGTAAAAGACTACAATTGTGAGATCCTTTATCATCCGGGCAAGGCCAACGTTGTGGCCGACGCCCTGAGCCGCAAGGCGATGGCTGCACCGATCAGAGATATATGTTTGAGGATGACGGTGATTACCCCATTGTTGGAGCAGATTAGAGAGGCACAGGTCGAGGGCCTGAAGGGGGAGAGGCAGAAGTGTGAGAGGATTGTGGGCCGAGTAGCTTCTTTCGATCATGACAGTCGAGGATTGTTGACCCTTCATGGGAGAGTATGGGTGCCGTATTGGGGATGAGTACGACAGGTGTTGATGGATGAGGCCCACAAGTCCCGGTTCTCCATCCATCCAGGGGCAACGAAGATGTATAGAGATCTTCGACCCGATTATTGGTGGCCCTGCATGAAGCGGGACGTAGCCTGGTACGTAGAGTGATGCCTGACCTGCAGGAAGGTCAAGGAAGAACACCAGAGACCCCACGGCAAGATGCAGCTGTTAGACATTCCTATGTGGAAATGGGAGGATATCACTATGGATTTCATCACCAAGCTTCCCAGGACCGCACGTGGAGTTGACTCGATTTGGGTCATGGTGGATCGGCTGACCAAGAGCACGCATTTCATACCTATTCAGGAGAACATATCGGTCGAGAAGCTAGCCGATATCTATGTGCGCGGGGTAGTGGCACGGCATGGGGTGCCTGTATCAGTAGTATCAGACCGAGACGTCCGTTTTACTTCCAGGTTTTGGAAGCGGTTTCATGACGAGATGGGGACTCGTCTTCATTTTAGCACCGCTTTCCACCCCCAGACGGACAGGCAGAGCGAGAGGACGATTCAGACTCTCGAGGACATGCTTCGGGCATGTGTCCTGGATTTTGGTGGCAGTTGGGATACGTATCTTCCATTAGCGGAATTTTCATATAACAACCGTTACCACGCTAGTATTGATCGCCCTCCTTTCGAGATGCTCTATGGGAGAAAGTGTAGGACACCGATTTGTTGGGGCGAGGTCGGTCATCGAGTCATCGGGAGTACCGAGGTGGTGCTCAAGACCACAAAGTTGATCCAGCAGGTCCGTAGCAGATTGCAGACTGCGTAGAGCCGGCAGAAGAGTTACGCAGACAGGAGGCGTTCGGACTTGGAGTTTCAGGTGGGCGATATGGTCCTCCTGAAGGTATCACTCTGGAAGGGTGTTATTAGGTTCCGGAAGAGGGGCAAGCTGGGTCCCAGGTTTATTGGTCCTTTTAGGGTTTTGGCCCGGGTGGGTCGGGTTGCTTATCGGTTGGACCTTCCAGCAGAGCTTAGCCAGATCCACAACACTTTCCATGTTTCTCAGTTGAGGAAGTGTTTGGTGGACGAGTCAGCAGTTGTACCCTTGGAGGATATTCAGGTTGATAGCAGCCTGAATTATATCGAGAGACCAGTTGCGATCTTGGATCGGAAGACGAAGACCTTGAGGAACAAGGTGGTTCAGTTAGTGAAGGTGCAGTGGCAGCACCGAAAGGGTTCAAAGTGGACGTGGGAGACCGAGGAGGAGATGAGGGAGCATTATCTAGAGATATTCAAAGATTCAGCAGCAGCAGACTTCGAGGACGAAGTCTAAGATAAGTGGGGGAGAGTTGTAACGCCCCATTTCTGGTATGTGATTTAATAAAGTATAATTTTCATTCTTAAGGGGTACTCGACGAGTCAGTAGCCCGACTCGTCGAGTAGAGACGGGATTTGCACGCGGTTTAAGTTGGCAACTCGACGAGTCCATATCCTCGGACTCGGCGAGTCTGCCAGTCTGGATGAAACCCTAATTTCAAGGGTTTGCACCCTATTTAAACGTTATTATGCGCCCCAAACTAGCCTCCATCACCCTCAGAACGTCCCTTACTAAACCCTAGCCTTCCTTTAAGCATTATTGGAATATTTCTCATTTTGTGGAGGATTTTGGTGCATTTTGAAGTTAGAAGAAGAAGAGAGAAGAGGAGTTCTCAAGAGAAGCAAAGAAGATCTGAGTTTATTGTGTCATTCCAGCTTCCATTAAGGTATAAAGCTCGAATCTTGGCTTGTCATCATGTAGATCTCCTTAAAAGCTTGCTAGTGTGGTTTTTGAGCCTTTTGTAGACTTTGAGGTCGATTTATGGGTAGTTAAGTCGAATGGGTTTCAGATCTAAGCATTTCAAGACTCCTTAAGCTCAAGGTTGCCACCTTTATTGAGGTAAGCACCCAGTCCAAACCTAGATATCCTCTTTTAACTCCTTATTGGGCATTTTAGCTTATCATGAGCATTCATGAACTTAAAGTTAGAAACTTTACGTGTGAAATCAGTCCTAGGAACCCAAATCTATGAATTGGATGCATTGGAATCGAGAGAAATCGACTGTATAGTAATGGCATGCTTGGGACTCGGCGAGTTGTTCTTCAGACTCGGCGAGTCAAGTCGCGAGTCCTTGGTTTTTCCCCGATTTGAGAGTTTAGGGTGAATCAGTGAGTAGAGTAAGGACTCAGTGAGTTAAGACTTGGATCTGGAAGCAGTCGGACTCGACGAGTTGTTCATACGACTCGGCGAGTCAAAGACTGGGTGTGTTCTTCTGTTGAAAGGGAACTCGACGAGTTGTTCATACAACTCGGCGAGTCGGATGAAGAGTCTTTGCCAAACTCGACGAGTAGAAGCGAGTAGAGGATTAGAATGGTAGATGGGGACTCGGGGAGTTGGCGGTCCAACTCGGCGAGTCTGGTCAACTGAAAGTTGACTTTGACTTGGAAGTTGACTTGTTCAGGGGTAAATAGTCATTTTGCCCTGAGATTAGTTATCAGTTTTTGATTTAGTGTTTATGGGATTTGTAGCCGGGGAGTTCCGGAGCAGCAGTCAGACAGTTTCAGATCTAGCATCTCGGCAGCCAGCTTTGCGAGGTGAGTTTTCTTCCAGTAGGAACGGGTCTATGGCCACAATGCCGGCCCATTCGTTTAGCAGTAGTTCCAGACTTCGGTCTGATACAGTAGTTCAGAGTGCTTTATGTCTTTGTGATTCAAGCATGTGTTGGTGTTATGTGTTCTGGACTTCAGTCCGATGCAGCATGCAGTATATGTGTTTATGCTAGTAGTTATGATTATGCTATGCTATGTTCAGTCAGTTTCCGGACTTCGGTCCGATGCAGAGGGCAAGGCCCTGGTTAGTTCCGGACTTCGGTCCGATGCAGTTTCCGGACTTCGGTCCGATGCAGAGGGCAAGGCCCTGGTTAGTTTCCGGACTTTGGTCCGATGCAGTTTCCGGATTTCAGGTCCGATGCAGTGGGCAAGGCCCAGTACGTGTTTTATATGTTATTGTATGGTATGTGGTAGTTTGGGGGAGCTCACTAAGCTTCGTGCTTACAGTTTCAGTTTTGGTTTCAGGTACTTCCGCTAGCAAAGGGAAGAGCTCGGGTTGATGGCATCGCACACACCACAGCTTCAGTTTTATCCTGGGAGTTTTATTCAGATATTTTGATATGATTGATACTGTTTTGTTTTGACACAGTTACTATGACTTTTGAGTTACTCATTCCATGGTTCTATTATACATGACATTCGATGATGTGATTTTTAGTAATATTAAAACAAAAATTTTTGGGTCGTAATTTTGGGATGTTTCATGAAGAATGGTATGAATACACACCTTATGAGGTCAAAGAAGTAAGCACTCCACACATTGAAATTTAACTTTATTTCTAAGTTAAAAAAGTGTTTGTGAAACTTAAAAATATAGACATATTGAGCCCCTAGCTCTAGCCTATTGGCTATGCTTGCAACTCAGACATCCCACAGCATGTGCCCCATGTTGCAAGAAGACACATAAAATGAATTTTGATCAGCGCTAAAACAACCAAAATTAAGGACAACCTCCAAACCCAACTACCAACAAAGGCCTCCTCATACGCACCAACCAAGACACCATACCAAATGATGCATCATAACAAAAAAAATTAACCAAACTTCCAACCTTACAACAACAGACGAGGTAGCTCAAGTATGTATTTGGGAGACATTGTTAAAAGCTTAGCCACTAGAACTAAACCCGTTCAAAAAGACCAAGGCTAACTTTGGAAATATCTAGCAACAAAAGGATCAACTTAATAGTTCCATGAGTAAAATGGAATTTCAAGGTAATTTACTGACACAAACCAAGAAGAATCTAAAACACAACACGTATATTATCACTTCAAGAAGTAAAAAGGAATACGGAGGCATGTGTATGTTAGAGGAGGAAGAAGATATTATGGTTGAAAAGAGGATAAAATAATGAAAGAATCCCCAAAGAATATATAATCGATTCCAAGGGAGTTAAAGATTACTTATCCCTTATTCCCATCGAGATTAAGGAACACTAACCGAGAAAAAGAGGACCAAGAGATCATGGACACCTTTAGAAAGGTAGATGTAAATATTCACTTTGTTGATGAAATTAACAAATTCCTCGGTATGGAAAGTTTCTTAAGGAAATTTGCACGTCGAGGAAGATCTCATATAAAATTATATGAGAATATTTTTATTGGTTTGCAAAAGAGGATGCCCAAAAAGTGCAAGTATTCAGATTTTTTCACAATTCCTTGTAAACTGGGAAACCTTAATGTCCTGAGATCCACGCTAGATTGTTATGCTTTTACAATTTCATACTGTATTTTATCTTTAAAACGCTAAAGGTGGGAGCATTAAATAAAAATGGGGTAATAATCAAGTTGGTCGGTCATTCTATAGTACACCCAAAAGGTGGATTGGATGATATATCGGTTCAACTAAATGAACTAGTATTTTCGGATGATTTTTATGTATTATACATAAGGGATGATGATGCAATAAACTCAAGTTCAGTTCTACAAGGAATACCATTTCTAAAATATATTAAAAAAATAGTATACTCTTTCTATAGAACTTGATGCGTAAGTGAGGAATGTTTTGAAGTATCTAACCACGAATGGTTATCAATTGTATTGAACACGAATTTAGATGATACCACAACAACAGAATTTGATAGACATTTCAAAGTTGAATATGAGATAGTGGAAATTATGACATACTTGGATCAAAGGAAGAAAGAAAGATATGATATTCCAAAATTAAATTTGCTAATTACTAACCAAAAGCGCATTCCTTCTATTATGTATGCACTGTAGTTAGAGTTGAAACATCTCCCTATCTCGAATAAGTTATCAATAAAGGAAGAAAAAGAGGTTGTAATTGCCTTAAAGCACTATAAAGAAGCTATCAGATGTACCATAACCGATATGAAAGGCCTTAGCCCATCACTTTGCATACATTAAATTTTTATGGTAGATGACTATAACTCTTTACAAGAGGATCAAAGGCGTTTACACTCACCAATGATGGAAGTTATAAGGAAATAAATCATGAAGCTATTAAATGTGGGGATGGTTTATCCCATTTCGGATAGAAAGTGGGTGAGCCTAGTTCAAGTGGTCCCATTTCAATTTCCCATTGAGCTTGAACATAAATCATTTTAGGTCGTGAAGTAGTTAAATATGGACACATATTAAAAGTGACTCGGTCGAGTAACCAAATCTGAAAGAATTTTTTTTAAATAATATAAGATTTATACTCTATTACCATCTCACACTTAAAAAAAAAAAGCAAAAACATGCTACCTCTTTACTGCCTTGGACAAACACCCCTCTCAAAACCCTAAATTCTTCCATTGTATTCCATTATCAATCACAAAAGCTAATGTTTTCACTATCCTCCATCCATATGGTAAGAAACTACATTTTTGCTTACTTCACGATGCAACCAAGTTGATGGTCATAGCATGTATCAGCGTGTTAACTAGCGCCGCGACCTTAAGTGGGTCGCGATGCGCCACCACTACAACTCAAAATCCTAGGTCTCGGGTTTTGGACCCTATGTAAAGGTACTAACTTCTATGGCTTCCTCTCTTATCAGCCACCATCCTCTAAAAAACCTAGAGCTTGAAACCCTAGCCTCCTTCCATTGATTCTTGGGCTTTGGTGTATTTTGGTGTGAATATTGAAGAAGAAGCAGGAATTTTTGTTGCAATAGAAGCTAGATTCAAAGAACATTTGATTTTTCCCAAAAAGTGGTCCTTGGGATATCCGAGAAAAAGTGATATTCGAAACATGAATACTTTCCAAAGTCCATACCTTTCCAATATCCTGTCATTTCCGATGGAGTTGTTGTTCGAAGCCTGCTAGCTTCCGAAGTTCAAGAGTTCATTGAAGAAGTTTTTTTTTCATATTTGTTGTTTTAAGCCTAGGAAATAGAATCAATGTAATCTTGTGTCAGTGTACAACAATGTTAGACTAATTGCGTTTAATTGTAATTTCATTCATTTCCTAGTACATTGTCTTTTCCTATAAAAAGGCAAGTCAATCCTATGTTTATGTACACCTTTTGACAACTTTATCTATTAACTTCTTACAGTGAAAAGTAATTCAAAAATCTTGCCAAAACATTCTCATTGTTATTGCGTATACTTTTCTAAGTATTATTCTTATTTAATCTTATCATGCATTAAATACAACTTGGTTTATCATTCAAGGTTTGACTGGATTTACTCCAGACTTGATTGGAACGTATTAAGTGACTCCATTGTTGTTTTTTACTCAAAGTATAGTTTATTATACCTTTTTTGAATTATATTTGGGATATTTAATTCTTATCAATTGGTATCAGAACCATAATGGTTGTCCTTTGAATCCATCTTGATCAGATTATCATTATTAGAGATTACCTTGGTGTCTCTTTATTTCTATATCTAACAGGATAAAAGTTCTTCATATATATCACTGTGCTCAAAACAACACAATAATGGTTGCTCTTAATCCATACCAACCTCTGTATTCTATGCAAATGCAAACAATGTGGCTTGCTCCAAGAGATCCCCTTACTAATTGTAGAAGAATACGACCACTGGAAAATGAGAATGGAAAAGTTTCTAAAATCAAAAGATAAAGGTTCTGAAATTTAGAGGTCATTGAAGGTACCCATGTCCCCGTTAGGCAACAACTTAGGGATGTTACAGCTCAAATGTTGGGCCAAGATGAGATTCAACCTGCACCTCCAACTACCCTAGACCTTGAAAAGATGCATGCTGATGACATTGCATTCTCTGAAATGCTTTTCGGTGTTCCGCCATCTCTTTTAGAGCATATCAAGCTCTGCAAATCTAAAAAGGAAATATGGGATACACTCAAAGATTTATTTAAAGGTTCCGAAAATGTCAGAGACAAGTGGTAAACCTCTATGGTTAATTACTATGACACTATCTCCACCACTCATGGAGAATCAGTGGCATATACACCCAATCGTTACAGGATCTTGGTGAACAACCTTACTAATCATGGTGTAACAAGAACTCTGATTGAACACCACCTCAAATTTATCAACAGTTTTGGAGAAGGCCGAGGCGATGTCAAATCTTGTCTCCAGAGTAATGGATCTCTGAAAAAGTTGATCATATTTCTACTTTTTGATGAGCTTCAAGGTCATGAGTTAAACGTTGTTGATGTATTATTTTTAATGCACTAGTATTTTATTTATAATTCCTAGTTTATCGCATCTAAACTACACCTTATAGGCAGTGAACCCGATCGAGTAGAGTATAGTTTTGGTAAGCAAGGGTGTCGAACTCAAGGGGAATGGTAGTGAATTAATATTAGAGTATTTGATTATAGGTTATTCCAAATAAAAGGGAACAGTAAAAGGGGGGGGGGGTTATTTTTAAAACTCAACTAAATTAAACTAACTAGATAAACCGATTAGAAATGAATCACTTTAGGTACTCAAGTTTAGATTGGATTACGTCTCAAAATCATGGTTAGCTTCGTTCATAGTGCAATGGATATATTAGTTGGTTATTAAATTCAATTGTGACTAGCTATCTTGATCGAATTTTCTAGTACTGATAATTAATGAACAACTAATACAATGATCATGCAATTAGTGAACACATAATTAATTTAATATATTCAGATTATGAATGATATGATCTAGTGATTTCTCATCAATGGTCATGAAAATCAATCGAAGCATAGCATGGAAATCTAAGCTCTCTAACACAACCAAAGTTACAGATTAACATTACCTAACCCTAGGATTTGATCAATCTCTAGTCCTAACAGTTTAATGATCATAAACTAATTAAGATTCAAATTAATGTAATTAGATTGGTCCTCTTAAATACACATAAATCAGAAATAGGAAATAAAAATAATAACTTTAACATGATTGGTGATGATCAATCAAACACAATTAATATAATCAAACTAATAAAATCCAAAATCAATAAAATCAACACATAAAATCGAGTTTTATCTACTCCAAACAAAAGCAACAGGTTTTAACACCTGAATTTATAAAGTAAAAACAGTAGGAACACAATTAGAATAATAATCGTGATCAGAAAAGCAAACCAAATGATTCCCGACATGAATCCGCTCTCGAATCCTTCAGATATTTGCTTCATATCAGTTTAACGACCCTCCGACCGCCTTCTAGACCCTCAAAATGACTTCTTGGAGGTTATTTTCGTAGGGAATGAATTAGGTTTGAAGATATGTAATTAGGGATATATTTCGGCTTTATTGATAGTTTTTAACGTCACCACGGTGTGGTGAAATGATTGTCACGCCGTGGTAGATTGTTTCTTCTCGTCCACGAAATTTTTCTGATGCACCACGTCGTGGTTATTGCGTTGTCACGCTGTAGTGACTGGGAATTAGCATTTTCTCAAAACATGAAAGTTTTGTGATTTTGTCTAGTTTTCAGAACATTTTGAATCTCGTCAATCGGAGTTATGAGTCATGAAATATGGCGAAAACACTAACAAGGGGTCAAGTTGTCAGCACCATCCTTTTTGCGTCTTTTTAGCTCATTTCTCCTCCTTTTGCATTTTGGCTCCCAGTTTTACTTTAATTGAGCATTTAAAATCATATTAAGTATCATATGTTAAAATATAACATTTATACTCAAATACATTAGGATAATGACATAAAATATATAGTTAAATATGGGTAGATCAAAATACCCCACACTATTCTTTTGTTTGTCCCCAAGAAAAACTGATTTTATTATTATCATACCATCACATCAAAACCCTAGCCACCAATATTGCACAAGACAATCCATTTTAAACTTCTTCATTACATCAAGACCGCAATGCATGTATTTGTGTCTAATTCCTATAAACTTCCCCAATCATAAATACTCACAATCCTCATAAACACTCCCCCACTTATTTTGATCAACATTCATTTTATGTGTTCCTCCGAATATATCCTCAGAAATCTTTATTAACCTTAAGGTGATTTTTGATTAAGCTCCCAAGCATACATATAGAAAAATAACCTAGAAAGAAGAATTACAATAAAATAAAATACTCAATTGACTTCATAGTGATTTTTGCTTTCTATAAACTTTATAAGCTTTGTTCACTCAACATTTCTCTTTTTTTTCTTTTTTTTTTCTTTTTTTTTTCTTTTTTTCCTTTTTTTTTTAAATCTCACTTTTTTCACACAAAACTAAAAACCTAAGAAAAATATATAGGAAATTAATCTTCAACCCTTATTAGTTAAAGGCATTAGTCTAGAGTGCATTGACTACATAAGCTTTCCTGGATACTTCTGGTACACGATGCTAAATATATTATGGCCCACAAACTAAGCAAAATCGTGTTTTTGTTCCATTATTTCACTAGGATAGGGAATCCACAAATACACTATAACATATATTGGCTAAAATAAACAATTAAACTTGCATCGGATCGTCCTACCCAACGCTAGCAACCTAGATCTCAACATAACAATACACCAACTTTTTAACAAGATTCAATTTTTAGATTATTTTTTCAAATCTTTCTAGATATTTTTTTTATTCTAATCATTTCTAAAAATTTTATCAGTAAGCTTGCATTCCTAAATTCAACCCCCTACCCCACACTTAATTGATGCAATGTCCTCATTGCATCCTTAAACAATTAAAGAACATAAAATTAAAGAGGAGAAATTGGAACAGACTCCCCTAGGATAGAAGTGACGAGATCAAATTCTAAAACTTTTGTGGTAAAGCTTGGACTTCTCGTATAATGGCTGGAAACATTACTTCTGAGCCTTCTTCTTGTGAATGTAATTGAGCCGGATCAAAATAAACCAAAGAACCATTTTTCAAAAAGTGTACTGAACTTCAGACACAATATGGGAAAGTGGTGCCACGTCGTGGTGTTGTGTTTGAAATCATCAAGATCGCGAATTATAAGATTGTCATGGCGTGGTCTAATGATGTCATGTCGTGGTAACAGGTCTGATGCAGTCGTGATAATATCCAATGCCATGACATGGAGATGATGGCCACATCGTGGTGTCTTCTCAGAATGTCTTAAAATAATGCATCGTTCCTTCTTAATGGCTTTAGAACATTCACAACCTTTTCTTTTTGTAAAAAATTTTCGAAACTCTTATTCTTATCAAGTGGGAACCCCCACACTTATTTAAAAATATGGTCTTTAATTGTAATCTTCAAAAATCTCACGGATTCTTCATCAATTAAGCTTCTTCACTGCTTCACTTTCGTTCAATACTACAAATAAGATCAAAGACTAGATAAACATACGACCATTCGGTTAAACTAAAACTAAAAACTAAAAACAAAATCTAAACGAAAATCAAAAGGAAAAGAAAATGCAAACTCTGAAAAATCGGGTTGCCTCCCGAGAAGCGCTTCTTTTTTAGGAGTCGTGAGTCGGACTCTTGCCCACTCTACGTTGTTGTGGTTAGGAGTGGGATCTCCCTTTTCTCCTTTTGCTCTCTCCGCTTGTGCTTATATGCTCGAACTCATCGAATGTACGCCTTCTTTGAGTTTTTTTTTCTTCTTTTGATTGGCGCTTTCTCATTCTTGCGTTTCAATCCCTTGTTTTCCCCTTTCATTTTCTTAATCTTCTTCTTTTATTCTTTATGACCTTCTTTGTCTAAATCCATTTTGACAATTATTGGCTCCTATAATTCCTCATCCGTTTCTTCATCATTTATCTCAACTTCTTCACTCGAATCATCTTCTTCTTTTTCATTTGCTTCTTCCACTTGAGTCGTGGGTGTAGTGAACGTGAATACCTCCAAAGTCATAGGAATTGAAGCTCTTGGTTTAAATTATTTGAATTTACAACATAAGGTTTCTCCCAAACCTTCAACTCTTCTTCCATTAATTTCTCCATCTCTTCTAGCTCGCGAAGGTTTTTTTTTGCAAATTAGTCATCCTAAGCACTTCATCTCTTAACATGTCATAACTCACTTTTGGATTCATCTCAAAAGTAATTTCTTCATCTTCTACACGAAGTGTGAGCTATGAGCCATGAATTTCAACAAGGGCTCTTGTGGTACTCAAGAATGGTCTTCCTAAAATTTTGGTAAGGTCTTCATCTTCTTTCATGTCAAGAACCACAAAGTCAACTGGAAAATTAAATTCCCCCACTTGTACCAACAAATCTCCAATGATTCCACGTGGGTTAGTGATTGAATAATTTGCCATTCAAAGTGTTATGTGTGTATTTTGGAGCTTTGGTAGACCGAGTTTCTTGTAGAAACAATATGGCATAATATTAATGCTTGCCCGCAAATCGGCTAAAGCATTTATTGAAGTAGAATTGCCAAATCCACAAGGAAAAGTTAGTTGGCCCGTATCTCCCATTTTGATTGGCAACCATTGATGATTGCAGATGAACACAACTTATTAAGCACGATAGTAGATGCTTTTTCCAACTCCTTGCGATTAGTTATCACATCCTTATCAAACATAGGAAGCTTAGCCATGGACTTTAAAAATGGAGAATTTATTGAGAGGGATAGCACTTGCTCCATGAATCTCTTCTGTTCTGGCTCCAAAGCATGATTAAGGGCTTGAGATGGGAATGGTAAAGGAGGTTGATACGATTTAATAGAGAAGAATTTTGGTTCTCCCGTGACCACGACGTGGCAAGGTCACCATGATGTGGTGAATCATTAGAACACGGCTCACATTTTTCTTTTTTAGCTTCGGGCTTCTCTTCTTCCAAATATGAATCAGGCTTTTTAGTGGCTGTAACATGGGTCATTAATGGCTCAGAATGAACCTCTTTCTCTGTAAAAAATTCCATTACATGAGATTGTGATTTATTATCAGGATTTCTAGGAGGTAAACGCTTGTTGACAAGTGGCGTTAATTGCCCAAGTTGAGTCTCTAGGTTCTTGGTGGAAGCTTGATGATTTATCACATTAGCATCAGTAGTATCATATCTTTTCTCAGAAGCTTCCATAAACTGATTAAGTATTGACTCAAAATCCAATTTCTTCTTGGGTGGTCTTTGTTCTTTTTAGTAGTAGCCTTGACCGGTTTGTCTATATTTCCCGTCCTTTTGCTTCTTGTACTCGTCATAAGGAAACCACTCCTTTTTTGGATTTCTCCAATATCCATCATATTTATCTCCACTAGAGTAAAACACTTGTGCTTTCTTATTTCATGCTCATCCAAATCGCAATCCTTTGTTAAATGTGGCCCATGGTAATTGTCACATCCAATTCTTATGGCGTGTATAGATTGATCCATCTTTGTCATCCATCGATCCCCGGTAACGGCGCCAAAAACTTGATGTGTTATTTTTTATGCACTAGTTTTTTATTTATAATTCCTAGTTTATCGCATCTAAACCACACCTTACAGGCAGTGAACCCGATCGAGTATAGTATAGTTTTGATAAGCAAGGGTGTCAAACTCAATGGGAACGACAGTGAATTAATATTAGAGTATTTGATTATAGGTTATTCCAAATAAAAGGAAACAGTAAAAAGGAGGTTTTATTAATAAAACTCAACTAAATTAAACTAACTAGATAAACTGATTAGCAACGAATCACTTTAGGTACTCAAGTTTAGATTGGATTACGTCTCAAAATCATGGTTAACTTCGTTAATAGTGCAATGGATCTATTAATTGGTTACTGAATTCTAATGTGACTAGTTATCTTGATCGGATTTCCTAGTACTGATATGTAGCATCCCCCTCCGGCGCGTATCACAATATTGCCCGCTTTGGGCCACGCGGCACGAGGACTTCCTAGGGGGTCACCCATCCCTGGATTGCTCTCGCCCGGGCACGCTTAACTGCAGAGTTCTTAAGGGATCTGTTGCCCTCACGGCTTTAAAACGCGTTGTGACAAGTAAGGTATCCACACCCCTTATAAGGAGATGTTTCGTTCTCCTTCCAAGCCGATGTAGGATCAAGTACAACCCACCTTCACCCCCCCCCATTATAGGGTTCGACGTCCCTGTCGAACACATCGACTCGTGCCCCATCTCTGTTACCATTTGTAGCATCCCCCTCCGGCACGTATCACAATATTGTCCGCCCCCTCTGGCATGTATCACAATATTGTCCGCTTTGGGCCACTCGGCACAAAGACTTCCCAGGGGGTCACCCATCCCTAGATTGCTCTCGCCCGGGCACGCTTAACTGCAAACTTCATAAGGGATCTATTGCCCTCACGGCTTTAAAACGTGTTGTGACAAGTAAGGTATCCACACTCCTTATAAGGAGATGTTTCGCTCTCCTTCCAAGCCGATGTAGGATCAAGTACAACCCACCTTCACCCCCCATATCAACCAAAATAACTCATTCAACATACAAACATAACAATTTTTTGTGCTATAAAACATTGATACTGTAACACCCATAAAATTCAAGCCAATTTAAAATTTTTTAATACATTTAGAAAACCATTAAGTGATTACAGTTAGCTTTCAAAATAGTTTAAACATCAGAGTATCCCCAGAATCCGATCATAAAACCATGAAATATGAGGAGCTGTACGATCACGCCTTTGCCTTCCTGCAATCATCTGATGTACCAGAAACAATAAACTAAAACTGTAAGCCCGAAAGCTTAGTGAGTTACCCCCAAAATACTGATACACATACAGTCCACATAACCATGTCAGCAATATCATAACATAACAAACTGAACAGAATATAATGGGTCCACAGCTTTACAGGCTGGATTACCCCTGGGCCCACAGTGTGAGTCTGGATTGCCAACCGGGCCCACAGCTCACATCTGGATTGCCATCGAGCCAACAGTACGAGTCTCCCTCAGCTCGTATCTGGAATGCTCCACCTACTATATTTCCAATAAGCCCACAGTGTGAGTCTGGATTGCCTTCCGGGCCCACAGCTCACATCTGGATTGCCATCGAGCCCACAGTACGAGTCTCCCTTAGCCCGTATTTGGAATTCTCCCGGGTTTGTTGGTTACCGCACGGAGCAGTATCACCTCAACCCATCCCACATAACATATCAACATATAACATAACTACTGAGCATGCAGATATTCATATAACAACACAGGTAGTCCTACAGATGTACCTAACTGACATAACCACTAGCACGCAACGCTAACTCATACTCAACATAACCACTGCTAGGATAACATATCCAATGGGCCGGCCTTGGTGCCTTAGACCCCTTAGTATAGTGAGGATAACTCACCTCACATTGCTGAAGTCCCGTAGATAAAACTCCAGCTGCTGGTTGACAGATTCTCGAACTGTCAACATCAAACAATACCCAATTAATAATTGGGTTCCAAGCCCAAGGTCCAACTCACACTACAAAAGCCCAAAAGTAAAATAATGGGTCAAAGCCCAACGTATGGCCCAATTTTCCAAATTGGGCCCAGACCTCTACATGGTCTTTCCTTAAGGCCCATTCAATTATTCCAATCCAATTCACATGGCCCATTATCATATAGTCATAAAGGCTCAATTGTGGCCCATCTATGGCCCAATTTTCCAATTTGGGCCCAAGTCCTCACATGGGCCTTATCCTAAAGCCCATCTAATTACTTTGGTCCATTAACTTGTTCTTGGATGGCCCATCAATAGTCCAATCGCCAAAGCCCAATAGGAAGGCCCAATTCAAGGCCCGGGTGAGATTAGGGCTTTCACATGAAATGATGATTAGGGTTAAGTGTTTTCTTACTTAACCCATTAAGGACTTAATCCACTAAGTCCATTATTGCCTTAAGCTAGTTTGCCAATGATTATTAATTATTATTTTAGGTTTAATAATTAATTCTCGTGTGTGTCCCAAATGATTCTCACAATTAGGGTTTTATGCCCTTAGGGTTTTCCAAACCCTAATTAGGGTTTTCCAACACAATACTAGCCCATTAGTCAATTGGTTGAGCTTCTAGGTCACTTTGGGCCTTATTGGGCCCATTAGGGTTTTATTAGGTCCATTGGGGTCTCTTTGGGCCCACTAAGGTTTCTTTTGGCCCATTAGGGTTTAGTAGCCCCTTGTCCAAACATCCAAACGAGGTCCAAACGCAATAAAAGCACACCGCCACCCGACACGGCGGCCGGTGGTGGTTTGGGTTTTTCTCTTCATTATTTCACTTTTTGTTACAATTACAATGCTAAAAAAACAAATAACCCACACACACTAACACACCTAAATCCATAGCAAGACACACACACACAGCCACCTTTGTGGTGGCCGGTGGTGGTTCACGCTGGTGGTGGTGGTGGTGGCGGTTCTTGGTTTTCCAGCCAAACACTACACACACAACACACTACAGCAAAACAAGCACCCACTCGCTTCCTTGCTTGCAAACTGATCCTGCTACCCTCCTGGTGGCGGTTGGCGACAGCATACACCGGAAATAGAAAATCAACAGCGACGTTGACGGCGGCAGCCACCATGGCCGACTGCCATGGTGGTTTGTCTTCGAGCTTTCCTGTCCATCGATCATCTATTCGCAATCAACAACCCAAGTCACCCGCAAGCTTGCGAGGCACGACTGAATCACACACACCCACACTTAGCAACGGCGGCGACCACCTGCTGTGTAAAGGAGTCGACGACAACGCCGCCGAAACAGCACCGACGATGTCACGAGCGACTGCGGACAACGTGTTGGCGAAACAGCGGCGCTAACGGTGGCGATAAATCTCGACAGGGTGGCGGCTGAGGCTCCAATATAGCGGCTGGAGAAAGAGAAGGAGAAGAAGGCGGCCATCCTAGACGCTTGAGGCCGCTCACTGATCGGAATTTGGTGGAGTCGGGTGACAACGGCGCCGGAGGTAGATGAGGGAGGGTGGTGGCCGGTGGGAGACATAAGGTGGCGGCTGTATTCATTTTAGGGTTAGGGTTGCAAGTGACGGGAATGAAGGGTTAAATACTCGGACCCTTAAACTAATTCCCATAATAACACATTTGGTCCCTCAATCTCCATTTCCTTTCACATTTAATCCAAATGTTACCATTTCTACCCTGGCTCAAGAATCTTTTCCAAATCAAATCCGTAATTTACACAACAGCCCCTCACTCAATAAATCCTTTCAACATAGGTCCAGAATTTTACTCTTTTAACCCCAGTCATTCAAGATCCTTTCAAATTTAGTCCAATATTATTCTTTAACCCCCGAAACTAACATTCCAATATTTATTAATTGATTTTTGGGCTACAATAATATGAAATAATAATAAGATTACTTCTCAGGGTCCCGGGTTTATTATTTAATTACTCTATTTAAAACGGGATGTTACAACTCTCCCCCACTTAAATTTGATTTCGTCCTCGAAATCGCTTCTTATCCTTTCCTTACACTCCAGAAAACTTGAACTACTTGGCTACAATCCTGAGCATAACCCTCGCCTTTCCAAGGTAACCGCAACCAACCCTCGCAGGGTTCTAAAACCTGAAAATAAACGAATCCTTTACTATATGACCGTATTTACTCAATCCGAACTCTGGAGTCTCGAGATGGTCTGGCTTCCTGACAGACCACCCACACTCAATCATTGCCGAGTTCATTTCACTTATCTCCCAACTGACTACTCAATTGCTAACAACCTGGGGTTTCCCACCCGAAAACGGAATCACAAATCCCACACTGCTACCTATAACTCTCTTCTCGACAAGAGATTAGGTACTCCTTCAAGAGAAATTCATTCTGATAACCAATTCCTAGCAATAAAATGAACAACGAGATGTAAACTGTGAGATGAACCCTTTTGGATCAACACGACAATGTTTCCTTTGGTTCCTGAACCACATACATATAATAACCGACTCATAAGCACCAACACCCATACTTGGCCCAGTCAGCCTCGGGCTAGAATACCAGTCATGCCTATGACGGGTCCAGTTATCCTCATGATGGAATACCCTCGTATTCTGCACATGTTTGGCCCAATCAACCCTCGGGTTGGAATAACAAACATTTTAAGTCCAATCAATCATAGGGTCCGGTCATCCTCGGGATGGAATACCCTAGATCAGAATACCACTATATACAAACGCGGGTCTAAACTCATAAATTTGAGGTTCAATGACCCACCCTTGTATTTCGTACAAATCTTCTGATTCCTCGCAGCCGATTACAGCTCGCCCGAATCTTAACAATGTGTCCATTACGAAAGCACTCGAACAGAAGAATATAGACTATTAGGATCACCAGGCCCACAGCCTATGACTGGAATACCCCTACAAGGCCCTCAACATAGGTCTGGATTGCCTATAAGCCCCCAGCATGAGTCTGGTATCCCCTACCTGGCCCTCAGCTCATGACTGGAATGCTCCTGATAAACGATCAACCTTATCCAAAAGAAAAGGCCTAACCAACGTCCTTTACAACACAAACCTGCACCACAATGCTGAAATCCCACTATGCACGATCCACCTATAGAACAAGTTGCTTATCCAAGCAAAACCCTACAACCTTGGTCGCACACGACCCTAGAATAGTATGATAGCCGAACTCTGAATCCAATTGCAAACTACATCCCAAACCTGATCAAGCACGTAAGCCGAACCCACCCTATTGCCACCTTGTATACCCGCCGTTACACATGAAGAATCACTACCATGTACATAATTGGGAATCCCTAACTCCACATTCACTCGCCACAAAGCCCATACTGGACCGAGACTGATCTTATTCTACTAATACCAAAGCTAGTCCAAGAAAACTTCCACAATTATTCCCAAGGTTACCGAAAATCCAAGTCCGATAAGAATCAAAAGTGTATTCCACTACTGAGGGGAAACATACCCCAAGGACTTAGGAAATGTAAGCACACTACACAAGTAAATTGTTGACGCGTTCCTAGCTCCTCAACTGTCGCCTCTTGAATTTCCTTCGGAGAATTTCCCGCTTTCTGGGAGGTTCACCGATTAACGCCTGTCCGACCCTTCTTGAAACCGCAATCTGAACAGCAACAGACAAAACTTTCAATGGCTGACGTTCAACCTGAAAATTCCCAATTCTGCTATCAAGCACCGAGATGACACGATTCACACGCTGGGGAGTTTTACCGAACTCCCAACTCACACAAACCTCAAACCAATCAGCCACTTGGGTTGTCTTCTTTTCTGACAACGATGCGAAACTTATCCCATTTTCAAAACCGCTCCTGCTTCTGAATCTCATGATAATTCTCCCCCACTTAGAACACTAACTACACCCACTGGTGTGGAACCCGACGTAACTTAGCCGATAGCCCCCGATGCTTGAATGATGCCACACCCAAATCAGGAAGTCCAAAGATAGATGCTCTACTAATACTTTAGCAACAAGCTATTTCCCTTGGCGCTCTCATACGCCAATCAATAACGATCACTAAAAACCACTGAATCCTGACAATGTCGAATAACTATCCCATGAGACTCTATCCACAACCTCCCACATAATACCCTTCTTCCCGAGTGCTCCAAACAAATCTCTCGCTCTCGAGCTCTAGAAATCATATCATCCAGGGTCTCGCACCCTGACTCACTTACCAGCTCAATCGTCCATAGCTGAATTGCAGTAACTAAAGCAACCTCTGCCCTAACCGGGCTACAAACTACTCCCAAAACTTAGTCTCTAATCCTGAGAGTGCATTAGATCGCACAATCAATCATTACCGTCCGATACAAGAGATCCAAGGCAAATTTGATCTCAGCCCCTACGGGTCGGAATGGTAATCGCGTACGCCTCATGAGATACTCATGCCACATCGACCCACTTGCGCTTACCAGCGCTCAAATACTGTCGCCAACCCCTGCGACTACTGACCCGAGCTGGAATACAACCTGATCGTGGGTCACAAGCCTGCTCAATCCTTCGAGCTCGTAAACTGAAAGGCCACAATCCTTGCCCTGGGAAACGACATTCCTATCCTATCAATTAACTGTTCTACCTCTAGCTGCAAAACCCCAGATGAACATAATCAATATTCCTTTCCGAAGTCCCCGCGACTCACACTCCAGCCTCGAACAAAACCCCCGAAGCCTCAAATCCAGAAACTCATGTGCTAGCCTCTCCCGCTCAACCGCGGAATGTAACGAGTACATAACATTCCCTGGTCCCAAGTAACTGCAGCCCTCTGCTCATAATAATATGTCCCCGTAACAAGTCCCGATACTGGAAAGCTTGACCAGCTCCTCCCCCTGCCGTCGTTACAGCTGATACAGCTGCCGCGGCATCCGTCTCGGCAATGGCTGCATAGCGCTCGTCGAATTACTCAACCATGGCGGTCTTGATAGACCCAAACATCCCCGGAAACTATTCCCTGACAACCCCAATCACCTCCTCCCGGATGATCTCACTGACACGGACCTCTGGCAATGCTGGCCTATCCTGGCTACCAGCTCCCGATCCTAACCTGGATTCGGTCTCAAGTCGTCTCGTATCCACTATTTTGGTAATACCCCAAAAAGACCTCAGATAACTCATATAATAACAGGGAACCAACTCCCAACTAAACCCTAGGGGTTGTGACTTCCTTGCTACGCGTGTGGGTCGTGTGCTTTCAGTAGTACGGGCTCATACTACCTTCGACACCTACCCATATTTGTCTCAAGTATCACCACACCACCCTGACAATATACATAAACATAGGGAGCACTCAATCCTCACTCCTAGAGGAATGCTAGATATCTCATAACTGGTCTCCCGGCCTCACACAACCCACACATCCATGAAACTTCCACCAACCCTGTAGCACTAGTGTATGCTAGCCATACATAACGTTGAACCCTATAGACTTTCGAATATCCAATCCTACCCGAAGCTCCCAATCAAACAAGAACAGAACATAAGGCCAAATCAAACATTCTCAGGCTATAAGATCTTAATTATGTATAACCGTGATGCATACACTAAGCAACTACAGTAATGGTGTCAATCTCATATAAAGGAAACCCTAGGCTAGCAGGCATCATGTAATCAGGCAATTCTATCATGCAATTCCTGAAGATCCCTAGCCTAGTACTAACATGCTGTTCTAACATCTCACATAATCAAATAACTTGTATGGTATTTTGTGGTCTACTTACTGGCTCCGGCTGATCGTACACCATGCATCCTCCTTTACTTATTTTGAAAATCATTTTAAAACCATTTTGAAAATCCCTTCCTTGATTTGAGACTGGATTCACACGAGCGTTCCTCCAATTCACTCAAACCACGGCTCTGATACCAACTTACCCATAAAATTCAAGCCAATTTAAAACTTTTTAATACATTTAAAAAACCATTAAGCGATTACAGTTAGCTTTCAAAATAGTTTAAACATCAGAGTATCCCCAGAATCCGATCATAAAACCATGAAATATGAGGAGCTGTACGATCACGCCTTTGCCTTCCTGCAATCATCTGATGTACCTGAAACAATAAATTGAAACTGTAAGCCCGAAATCTTAGTGAGTTACCCCCACAATACCGATACACATACAGTCCACATAACCATGTCAGCAATATCATAACATAACAAACTGAACAGAATATAATGGGTCTACAGCTTTACAGACTGGATTACCCATGGGCCCACAGTGTGAGTCTGGATTGCCTACCGGGCCCACAGCTCACATCTGGATTGCCATCGAGCCCACAGTACGAGTCTCCCTCAGCTCGTTTCTGGAATACTCCACCTACTATATTTCCACTAGGCCCACGTTGTGAGTCTGGATTGCCTTCCGGGCCCACAGCTCACATCTGGATTGTTATCGAGCCCATAGTACGAGTCTCCCTTAGCCTGTATTTGGAATGCTCCCGGGTTTGTTGGTTACCGCACGGAGCAGTATCACCTCAACCCATCCCACATAACATATCAACATATAACATAACTACTGAGCATGCAGATATTCATATAACAACACAGGTAGTCCTACAGATGTACCTAACTGACATAACCACTAGCATGCAACGCTAACTCATACTCAACATAACCACTGCTAGGATAACATATCCAATGGGCCGGCCTTGGTGCCTTAGACCCCTTAGTATAGTGAGGATAACTCACCTGACATTGCTGAAGTCCCGCAGATAAAACTCTAGCTGCTGGTTGACAGATTCTCGAACTGTCAACATCAAACAATACCCAATTAATAATTGGGTTCCAAGCCCAAGGTCCAACTCACACTACAAAAGCCCAAAAGTAAAATAATGGTTCAAAGCCCAACGTATGGCCCAATTTTCCAAATTGGGCCCAGACCTCTACATGGTCTTTCCTTAAGGGCCATTCAATTATTCCAGTCCAATTCACATGGCCCATTATCACATAGTCATAAAGGCTCAATTATGGCCCATCTATGGCCCAATTTTCCAATTTGGGCCCAAGTCCTCACATGAGCCTTATCCTAAAGCCCATCTAATTACTTTGGTCCATTAACTTGTTCTTGGATGGCCCATCAATAGTCCAATCGCCAAAGACCAATAGGAAGGCCCAATTCAAGGCTCGGGTGAGATTAGGGCTTTCACATGAAATGATGATTAGGGTTAAGTGTTTTTTTACTTAACTCATTAAGGACTTAATCCACTAAGTCCATTATTGCCTTAAGCTAGTTTGCCAATGATTATTAATTATTATTTTAGCTTTAATAATTAATTCTCGTGTGTGTCCCAAATGATTCTCACAATTAGGGTTTTATGCCCTTAGGGTTTTCCAAACCCTAATTAGGGTTTTCCAACCCAATACTAGCCCATTAGTCAATTGGTTGAGTTTCTAGGTCACTTTGGGCCTTATTGGGCCCATTAGGGTTTTATTAGGTCCATTGGGGTCTCTTTGGGCCCACTAAGGTTTCTTTTGGCCCATTAGGGTTTAGTAGCCCCTTGTCCAAACATCCAAACGAGGTGCAAACGCAATAAAAGCACACCGCCACTCGACACGGCGGCCGGTGGCGGCAACCACCACTCTACGGTGGTGGTTTGGGTTTTTCTCTTCATTATTTCACTTTTTTGTTACAATTACAATGCTAAAAAACAAATAACCCACACACACTAACACACCTAAATCCATAGCAAGACACACACACACAGCCACCCTTGTGGTGGCCGGTGGTGGTTCACGGTGGTGGTGGTGGTGGTGGCGGTTCTTGGTTTTCCAGCCAAACACTACACACACAACACACTACAGCAAAACAAGCACCCACTCGCTTCCTTGCTTGCAAACTGATCCTGCTACCCTCCTGGTGGCGGTTGGCGACAGCATACACCGGAAATACAAAATCAACAGCGACGTTGACGGCGGCAGCCACCATGGCCGACTGCCATGGTGGTTTGTCTTCGAGCTTTCCTGTCCATCGATCATCTATTCGCAATCAACAACCCAAGTCACCCGCAAGCTTGCGAGACACGACTGAATCACACACACCCACACTTAGCAACGGCGGCGACCACCTGCTGTGTAAAGGAGTCGACGACAACGCCGCCGAAACAGCACCGACGATGTCACGAGCGACTGCGGACAACGTGTTGGCGAAACAGCGGCGCTAACGGTGGCGATAAATCTCGACAGGGTGGCGGCTGAGGCTCCAATATAGCGGCTGGAGAAAGAGAAGGAGAAGAAGGCGGCCATCCTAGACGCTTGAGGCCGCTCACTGATCGGAATTTGGTGGAGTCGGGTGACAACGGCGCCGGAGGTAGATGAGGGAGGGTGGTGGCCGGTGGGAGACATAAGGTGGCGGCTGTATTCATTTTAGGGTTAGGGTTGCAAGTGACGGGAATGAAGGGTTAAATACTCGGACCCTTAAACTAATTCCCATAATAACACATTTGGTCCCTCAATCTCCATTTCCTTTCACATTTAATCCAAATGTTACCATTTCTACCCTGGCTCAAGAATCTTTTCCAAATCAAATCCGTAATTTACACAACAGCCCCTCACTCAATAAATCCTTTCAACATAGGTCCAGAATTTTACTCTTTTAACCCCAGTCATTCAAGATCCTTTCAAATTTAGTCCAATATTATTCTTTAACCCCCGAAACTAACATTCCAATATTTATTAATTGATTTTTGGGCTACAATAATATGAAATAATAATAAGATTACTTCTCAGGGTCCCGGGTTTATTATTTAATTACTCTATTTAAAACGGGATGTTACAACTCTCCCCCACTTAAATTTGATTTCGTCCTCGAAATCGCTTCTTATCCTTTCCTTACACTCCAGAAAACTTGAACTACTTGGCTACAATCCTGAGCATAACCCTCGCCTTTCCAAGGTAACCGCAACCAACCCTCGCAGGGTTCTAAAACCTGAAAATAAACGAATCCTTTACTATATGACCGTATTTACTCAATCCGAACTCTGGAGTCTCGAGATGGTCTGGCTTCCTGACAGACCACCCACACTCAATCATTGCCGAGTTCATTTCACTTATCTCCCAACTGACTACTCAATTACTAACAACCTGGGGTTTCCCACCCGAAAACGGAATCACAAATCCCACACTGCTACCTATAACTCTCTTCTCGACAAGAGATTAGGTACTCCTTCAAGAGAAATTCATTCTGATAACCAATTCCTAGCAATAAAATGAACAACGAGATGTAAACTGTGAGATGAACCCTTTTGGATCAACACGACAATGTTTCCTTTGGTTCCTGAACCACATACATATAATAACCGACTCATAAGCACCAACACCCATACTTGGCCCAGTCAGCCTCGGGCTAGAATACCAGTCATGCCTATGACGGGTCCAGTTATCCTCATGATGGAATACCCTCGTATTCTGCACATGTTTGGCCCAATCAACCCTCGGGTTGGAATAACAAACATTTTAAGTCCAATCAATCATAGGGTCCGGTCATCCTCAGGATGGAATACCCTAGATCCGAATACCACTATATACAAACGCGGGTCTAAACTCATAAATTTGAGGTTCAATGACCCACCCTTGTATTTCGTACAAATCTTCTGATTCCTCGCAGCCGATTACAGCTCGCCCGAATCTTAACAATGTGTCCATTACGAAAGCACTCGAACAGAAGAATATAGACTATTAGGATCACCAGGCCCACAGCCTATGACTGGAATACCCCTACAAGGCCCTCAACATAGGTCTGGATTGCCTATAAGCCCCCAGCATGAGTCTGGTATCCCCTACCTGGCCCTCAGCTCATGACTGGAATGCTCCTGATAAACGATCAACCTTATCCAAAAGAAAAGGCCTAACCAACGTCCTTTACAACACAAACCTGCACCACAATGCTGAAATCCCACTATGCACGATCCACCTATAGAACAAGTTGCTTATCCAAGCAAAACCCTACAACCTTGGTCGCACACGACCCTAGAATAGTATGATAGCCGAACTCTGAATCCAATTGCAAACTACATCCCAAACCTGATCAAGCACGTAAGCCGAACCCACCCTATTGCCACCTTGTATACCCGCCGTTACACATGAAGAATCACTACCATGTACATAATTGGGAATCCCTAACTCCACATTCACTCGCCACAAAGCCCATACTGGACCGAGACTGATCTTATTCTACTAATACCAAAGCTAGTCCAAGAAAACTTCCACAATTATTCCCAAGGTTACCGAAAATCCAAGTCTGATAAGAATCAAAAGTGTATTCCACTACTGAGGGGAAACATACCCCAAGGACTTAGGAAATGTAAGCACACTACACAAGTAAATTGTTGACGCGTTCCTAGCTCCTCAACTGTCGCCTCTTGAATTTCCTTCGGAGAATTTCCCGCTTTCTGGGAGGTTCACCGATTAACGCCTGTCCGACCCTTCTTGAAACCGCAATCTGAACAGCAACAGACAAAACTTTCAATGGCTGACGTTCAACCTGAAAATTCCCAATTCTGCTATCAAGCACCGAGATGACACGATTCACACGCTGGGGAGTTTTACCGAACTCCCAACTCACACAAACCTCAAACCAATCAGCCACTTGGGTTGTCTTCTTTTCTGACAACGATGCGAAACTTATCCCATTTTCAAAACCGCTCCTGCTTCTGAATCTCATGATAATTCTCCCCCACTTAGAACACTAACTACACCCACTGGTGTGGAACCCGACGTAACTTAGCCGATAGCCCCCGATGCTTGAATGATCCCACACCCAAATCAGGAAGTCCAAAGATAGATGCTCTACTAATACTTTAGCAACAAGCTATTTCCCTTGGCGCTCTCATACGCCAATCAATAACGATCACTAAAAACCACTGAATCCTGACAATGTCGAATAACTATCCCATGAGACTCTATCCACAACCTCCCACATAATACCCTTCTTCCCGAGTGCTCCAAACAAATCTCTCGCTCTCGAGCTCTAGAAATCATATCATCCAGGGTCTCGCACCCTGACTCACTTACCAGCTCAATCGTCCATAGCTGAATTGCAGTAACTAAAGCAACCTCTGCCCTAACCGGGCTACAAACTACTCCCAAAACTTAGTCTCTAATCCTGAGAGTGCATTAGATCGCACAATCAATCATTACCGTCCGATACAAGAGATCCAAGGCAAATTTGATCTCAGCCCCTACGGGTCGGAATGGTAATCGCGTACGCCTCATGAGATACTCATGCCACATCGACCCACTTGCGCTTACCAGCGC
The DNA here is from genome assembly GCF_052849685.1 of Lactuca virosa. Lineage (NCBI taxonomy): Eukaryota > Viridiplantae > Streptophyta > Magnoliopsida > Asterales > Asteraceae > Lactuca > Lactuca virosa. The sequence goes on from NC_136432.1 coordinate 52,874,826, forward strand.
TCAAATACTGTCGCCAACCCCTGCGACTACTGACCCGAGCTGGAATACAACCTGATCGTGGGTCACAAGCCTGCTCAATCCTTCGAGCTCGTAAACTGAAAGGCCACAATCCTTGCCCTGGGAAACGACATTCCTATCCTATCAATTAACTGTTCTACCTCTAGCTGCAAAACCCCAGATGAACATAATCAATATTCCTTTCCAAAGTCCCCGCGACTCACACTCCAGCCTCGAACAAAACCCCCGAAGCCTCAAATCCAGAAACTCATGTGCTAGCCTCTCCCGCTCAACCGCGGAATGTAACGAGTACATAACATTCCCTGGTCCCAAGTAACTGCAGCCCTCTGCTCATAATAATATGTCCCCGTAACAAGTCCCGATACTGGAAAGCTTGACCAGCTCCTCCCCCTGCCGTCGTTACAGCTGATACAGCTGCCGCGGCATCCGTCTCGGCAATGGCTGCATAGCGCTCGTCGAATTACTCAACCATGGCGGTCTTGATAGACCCAAACATCCCCGGAAACTATTCCCTGACAACCCCAATCACCTCCTCCCGGATGATCTCACTGACACGGACCTCTGGCAATGTTGGCCTATCCTGGCTACCAGCTCCCGATCCTAACCTGGATTCGGTCTCAAGTCGTCTCGTATCCACTATTTTGGTAATACCCCAAAAAGACCTCAGATAACTCATATAATAACAGGGAACCAACTCCCAACTAAACCCTAGGGGTTGTGACTTCCTTGCTACGCGTGTGGGTCGTGTGCTTTCAGTAGTACGGGCTCATACTACCTTCGACACCTACCCATATTTGTCTCAAGTATCACCACACCACCCTGACAATATACATAAACATAGGGAGCACTCAATCCTCACTCCTAGAGGAATGCTAGATATCTCATAACTGGTCTCCCGGCCTCACACAACCCACACATCCATGAAACTTCCACCAACCCTGTAGCACTAGTGTATGCTAGCCATACATAACGTTGAACCCTATAGACTTTCGAATATCCAATCCTACCCGAAGCTCCCAATCAAACAAGAACAGAACATAAGGCCAAATCAAACATTCTCAGGCTATAAGATCTTAATTATGTATAACCGTGATGCATACACTAAGCAACTACAGTAATGGTGTCAATCTCATATAAAGGAAACCCTAGGCTAGCAGGCATCATGTAATCAGGCAATTCTATCATGCAATTCCTGAAGATCCCTAGCCTAGTACTAACATGCTGTTCTAACATCTCACATAATCAAATAACTTGTATGGTATTTTGTGGTCTACTTACTGGCTCCGGCTGATCGTACACCATGCATCCTCCTTTACTTATTTTGAAAATCATTTTAAAACCATTTTGAAAATCCCTTCCTTGATTTGAGACTGGATTCACACGAGCGTTCCTCCAATTCACTCAAACCACGGCTCTGATACCAACTTACCCATAAAATTCAAGCCAATTTAAAACTTTTTAATACATTTAAAAAACCATTAAGCGATTACAGTTAGCTTTCAAAATAGTTTAAACATCAGAGTATCCCCAGAATCCGATCATAAAACCATGAAATATGAGGAGCTGTACGATCACGCCTTTGCCTTCCTGCAATCATCTGATGTACCTGAAACAATAAATTGAAACTGTAAGCCCGAAATCTTAGTGAGTTACCCCCACAATACCGATACACATACAGTCCACATAACCATGTCAGCAATATCATAACATAACAAACTGAACAGAATATAATGGGTCTATAGCTTTACAGACTGGATTACCCATGGGCCCACAGTGTGAGTCTGGATTGCCTACCGGGCCCACAGCTCACATCTGGATTGCCATCGAGCCCACAGTACGAGTCTCCCTCAGCTTGTTTCTGGAATACTCCACCTACTATATTTCCACTAGGCCCACGTTGTGAGTCTGGATTGCCTTCCGGGCCCACAGCTCACATCTGGATTGTTATCGAGCCCACAGTACGAGTCTCCCTTAGCCTGTATTTGGAATGCTCCCGGGTTTGTTGGTTACCGCACGGAGCAGTATCACCTCAACCCATCCCACATAACATATCAACATATAACATAACTACTGAGCATGCAGATATTCATATAACAACACAGGTAGTCCTACAGATGTACCTAACTGACATAACCACTAGCATGCAACGCTAACTCATACTCAACATAACCACTGCTAGGATAACATATCCAATGGGCCGGCCTTGGTGCCTTAGACCCCTTAGTATAGTGAGGATAACTCACCTGACATTGCTGAAGTCCCGCAGATAAAACTCTAGCTGCTGGTTGACAGATTCTCGAACTGTCAACATCAAACAATACCCAATTAATAATTGGGTTCCAAGCCCAAGGTCCAACTCACACTACAAAAGCCCAAAAGTAAAATAATGGTTCAAAGCCCAACGTATGGCCCAATTTTCCAAATTGGGCCCAGACCTCTACATGGTCTTTCCTTAAGGCCCATTCAATTATTCCAATCCAATTCACATGGCCCATTATCACATAGTCATAAAGGCTCAATTATGGCCCATCTATGGCCCAATTTTCCAATTTGGGCCCAAGTCCTCACATGAGCCTTATCCTAAAGCCCATCTAATTACTTTGGTCCATTAACTTGTTCTTGGATGGCCCATCAATAGTCCAATCGCCAAAGACCAATAGGAAGGCCCAATTCAAGGCTCGGGTGAGATTAGGGCTTTCACATGAAATGATGATTAGGGTTAAGTGTTTTCTTACTTAACTCATTAAGGACTTAATCCACTAAGTCCATTATTGCCTTAAGCTAGTTTGCCAATGATTATTAATTATTATTTTAGCTTTAATAATTAATTCTCGTGTGTGTCCCAAATGATTCTCACAATTAGGGTTTTATGCCCTTAGGGTTTTCCAAACCCTAATTAGGGTTTTCCAACCCAATACTAGCCCATTAGTCAATTGGTTGAGCTTCTAGGTCACTTTGGGCCTTATTGGGCCCATTAGGGTTTTATTAGGTCCATTGGGGTCTCTTTGGGCCCACTAAGGTTTCTTTTGGCCCATTAGGGTTTAGTAGCCCCTTGTCCAAACATCCAAACGAGGTCCAAACGCAATAAAAGCACACCGCCACTCGACACGGCGGCCGGTGGCGGCAACCACCACTCTACGGTGGTGGTTTGGGTTTTTCTCTTCATTATTTCACTTTTTTGTTACAATTACAATGCTAAAAAACAAATAACCCACACACACTAACACACCTAAATCCATAGCAAGACACACACACACAGCCACCCTTGTGGTGGCCGGTGGTGGTTCACGGTGGTGGTGGTGGTGGTGGCGGTTCTTGGTTTTCCAGCCAAACACTACACACACAACACACTACAGCAAAACAAGCACCCACTCGCTTCCTTGCTTGCAAACTGATCCTGCTACCCTCCTGGTGGCGGTTGGCGACAGCATACACCGGAAATAGAAAATCAACAGCGACGTTGACGGCGGCAGCCACCATGGCCGACTGCCATGGTGGTTTGTCTTCGAGCTTTCCTGTCCATCGATCATCTATTCGCAATCAACAACCCAAGTCACCCGCAAGCTTGCGAGACACGACTGAATCACACACACCCACACTTAGCAACGGCGGCGACCACCTGCTGTGTAAAGGAGTCGACGACAACGCCGCCGAAACAGCACCGACGATGTCACGAGCGACTGCGGACAACGTGTTGGCGAAACAGCGGCGCTAACGGTGGCGATAAATCTCGACAGGGTGGCGGCTGAGGCTCCAATATAGCGGCTGGAGAAAGAGAAGGAGAAGAAGGCGGCCATCCTAGACGCTTGAGGCCGCTCACTGATCGGAATTTGGTGGAGTCGGGTGACAACGGCGCCGGAGGTAGATGAGGGAGGGTGGTGGCCGGTGGGAGACATAAGGTGGCGGCTGTATTCATTTTAGGGTTAGGGTTGCAAGTGACGGGAATGAAGGGTTAAATACCCGGACCCTTAAACTAATTCCCATAATAACACATTTGGTCCCTCAATCTCCATTTCCTTTCACATTTAATCCAAATGTTACCATTTCTACCCTGGCTCAAGAATCTTTTCCAAATCAAATCCGTAATTTACACAACAGCCCCTCACTCAACAAATCCTTTCAACATAGGTCCAGAATTTTCCTCTTTTAACCCCAGTCATTCAAGATCCTTTCAAATTTAGTCCAATATTATTCTTTAACCCCCGAAACTAACATTCCAATATTTATTAATTGATTTTTGGGCTACAATAATATGAAATAATAATAAGATTACTTCTCAGGGTCCCGGGTTTATTATTTAATTACTCTATTTAAAACGGGATGTTACAACTCTCCCCCACTTAAATTTGATTTCGTCCTCGAAATCGCTTCTTATCCTTTCCTTACACTCCAGAAAACTTGAACTACTTGGCTACAATCCCGAGCATAACCCTCGCCTTTCCAAGGTAACCGCAACCAACCCTCACAGGGTTCTAAAACCTGAAAATAAACGAATCCTTTACTATATGATCGTATTTACTCAATCCGAACTCTAGAGTCTCGAGATGGTCTGGCTTCCTGACAGACCACCCACACTCAATCATTGCCGAGTTCATTTCACTTATCTCCCAACTGGCTACTCAATTGCTAACAACCTGGGGTTTCCCACCCGAAAACGGAATCACAAATCCCACACTGCTACCTATAACTCTCTTCTCGACAAGAGATTAGGTACTCCTTCAAGAGAAATTCATTCTGATAACCAATTCCTAGCAATAAAATGAACAACGAGATGTAAACTGTGAGATGAACCCTTTTGGATCAACACGACAATGTTTCCTTTGGTTCCTGAACCACATACATATAATAACCGACTCATAAGCACCAACACCCATACTTGGCCCAGTCAGCCTCGGGCTAGAATACCAGTCATGCCTATGACAGGTCCAGTTATCCTCATGATGGAATACCCTCGTATTCTGCACATGTTTGGCCCAATCAACCCGCGGGTTGGAATACCAAACATGTTAAGTCCAATCAATCATAGGGTCCGGTCATCCTCAGGATGGAATACCCTAGATCAGAACACCACTATATACAAACGCGGGTCTAAACTCATAAATTTGAGGTTCAATAACCCACCCTTGTATTTCGTACAAATCTTCTGATTCCTCGCAGCCGATTACAGCTCGCCCGAATCTTAACAATGTGTCCATTACGAAAGCACTCGAACAGAAGAATATAGACTATTAGGATCACCAGGCCCATAGCCTATGACTGGAATACCCCTACAAGGCCCTCAACATAGGTCTAGATTGCCTATGAGCCCCCAGTATGAGTCTGGTATGCCCTACCTGGCCCTCAGCTCATGACTGGAATGCTCCTGATAAACGATCAACCTTATCCAAAAGAAAAGGCCTAACCAACGTCCTTTACAACACAAACCTGCACCACAATGCTGAAATCCCACTATGCACGATCCACCTATAGAACAAGTTGCTTATCCAAGCAAAACCCTGCAACCTTGGTCGCACACGACCCTAGAATAGTATGATAGCCGAACTCTGAATCCAATTGCAAACTACATCCCAAACCTGATCAAGCACGTAAGCCGAACCCACCCTATTGCCACCTTGTATACCCGCCGTTACACATGAAGAATCACTACCATGTACATAATTGGGAATCCCTAACTCCACATTCACTCGCCACAAAGCCCATACTGGACCGAGACTGGTCTTATTCTACTAATACCAAAGCTAGTCCAAGAAAACTTCCACAATTATTCCCAAGGTTACCGAAAATCCAAGTCCGATAAGAATCAAAAGTGTATTCCACTACTGAGGGGAAACATACGCCAAGGACTTAGGAAATGTAAGCACACTGCACAAGTAAATTGTTGACGCGTTCCTAGCTCCTCAACTGTCGCCTCTTGAATTTCCTTCGGAGATTTTCCCGCTTTCTGGGAGGTTCACCGATTAACGCCTGTCCGACCCTTCTTGAAACCGCAATCTGAACAGCAACAGACAAAACTTTCAATGGCTGACGTTCAACCTAAAAATTCCCAATTCTGCTATCAAGCACCGAGATGACACGATTCACACGCTGGGGAGTTTTACCGAACTCCCAACTCACACAAACCTCAAACCAATCAGCCACTTGGGTTGTCTTCCTTTCTGACAACGATGCGAAACTTATCCCACTTTCAAAACCGCTCCTGCTTCTGAATCTCATGATAATTCTCCCCCACTTAGAACACTAACCACACCCACTGGTGTGGAACCCGACGTAACATAGCCGATAGCCCCCGATGCTTGAATGATCCTACACCCAAATCAGGAAGTCCAAAGATAGATGCTCTACTAATACTTTAGCAACAAGCTATTTCCCTTGGCGCTCTCATACACCAATCAATAACGATCACTAAAAACCACTGAATCCTGACAATGTCGAATAACTATCCCATGAGACTCTATCCACAACCTCCCACATAATACCCTTCTTCCCGAGTGCTCCAAACAAATCTCTCGCTCTCGAGCTCTAGAAATCGTATCATCCAGGGTCTCGCACCCTGACTCACTTACCAGCTCAATCGTCCATAGCTGAATTGCAGTAACTGAAGCAACCTCTGCCCTAACCGGGCTACAAACTACTCCCAAAACTTAGTCTCTAATCCTGAGAGTGCATTAGATCGCACAATCAATCATTACCGTCAGATACAAGAGATCCAAGGCAAATTTGATCTCAGCCCCTACGGGTCGGAATGGTAATCGCGTACGCCTCATGAGATACTCATGCCACATCGACCCACTTGCGCTTACCAGCGCTGAAATACTGTCGCCAACCCCTGCGACTACTGACCCGAGCTGGAATACAACCTGATCCTGGGTCACAAGCCTGCTCAATCCTTCGAGCTCGTAAACTGAAAGGCCACAATCCTTGCCCTGGGAAACGACATTCCTATCCTATCAATTAACTGTTCTACCTCTAGCTGCAAAACCCCAGATGAACATAATCAATATTCCTTTCCGGAGTCCCCGCGACTCACACTCCAGCCTCGAACAAAACCCCCGAAGCCTCAAATCCAGAAACTCATGTGCTAGCCTCTCCCACTCAACCGCAGAATGTAACGAGTACATAACATTCCCTGGTCCCAAGTAACTGCAACCCTCTGCTCATAGTAATATGTCCCCGTAACAAGTCCCGATACTGGAAAGCTTGACCAGCTCCTCCCCCTGCCGTCGTTACAGCTGATACAGCTGCCGCGGCATCCGTCTTGGCAATGGCTGCATAGCGCTCGTCGAATTACTCAACCATAGCGGTCTTGATAGACCCAAACATCCCCGGAAACTATTCCCTGACAACCCCAATCACCTCCTCTCGGATGATCTCACTGACACGGACCTCTGGCAATGCTGGCCTATCCTGGCTACCAGCTCCCGATCCTAACCTGGATTCGGTCTCAAGTCGTCTCGTATCCACTATTTTGGTAATACCCCAAAAAGACCTCAGATAACTCATATAATAACAGGGAACCAACTCCCAACTAAACCCTAGGGGATGTGACTTCCTTGCTACGCGTGTGGGTCGTGTGCTTTCAGTAGTACGGGCTCATACTACCTTCGACACCTACCCATATTTGTCTCAAGTTTCACCACACCACCCTGACAATATACATAAACATAGGGAGCACTCAATCCTCACTCCTAGAGGAATGCTAGATATCTCATAACTGGCCTCCCGGCCTCACACAACCCACACATCCATGAAACTTCCACCAATACTGTAGCACTAGTGTATGCTAGCCATACATAACGTTGAACCCTATAGACTTTCGAATATCCAATCCTACCCGAAGCTCCCAATCAAACAAGAACAGAACATAAGGCCAAATCAAACATTCTCAGGCTATAAGATCTTAATTATGTATAACCGTGATGCATACACTAAGCAACCACAGTAATGGTGTCAATCTCATATAAAGGAAACCCTAGGCTAGCAGGCATCATGTAATCAGACAATTCTATCATGTAATTCCTGAAGATCCCTAGCCTAGTACTAACATGCTGTTCTAACATCTCACATAATCAAATAACTTGTATGGTATTTTGGGGTCTACTTACTGGCTCCGGCTGATCGTACACCATGCATCCTCCTTTACTTATTTTGAAAATCATTTTAAAACCATTTTGAAAATCCCTTCCTTGATTTGAGACTGGATTCACACGAGTGTTCCTCCAATTCACTCAAACCACGGCTTTGATACCAACTTGTAACACCCATAAAATTCAAGCCAATTTAAAACTTTTTAATACATTTAAAAAACCATTAAGTGATTACAGTTAGCTTTCAAAATAGTTTAAACATCAGAGTATCCCCAGAATCCGATCATAAAACCATGAAATATGAGGAGCTGTACGATCACGCCTTTGCCTTCCTGCAATCATCTGATGTACCTGAAACAATAAATTGAAACTGTAAGCCCGAAATCTTAGTGAGTTACCCCCACAATACTGATACACATACAGTCCACATAACCATGTCAGCAATATCATAACATAACAAACTGAACAGAATATAATGGGTCTACAGCTTTACAGACTGGATTACCCATGGGCCCACAGTGTGAGTCTGGATTGCCTACCGGGCCCACAGCTCACATCTGGATTGCCATCGAGCCCACAGTACGAGTCTCCCTCAGCTCGTTTCTGGAATACTCCACCTACTATATTTCCACTAGGCCCACATTGTGAGTCTGGATTGCCTTCCGGGCCCACAGCTCACATCTGGATTGTCATCGAGCCCACAGTACGAGTCTCCCTTAGCCCGTATTTGGAATGCTCCCGGGTTTGTTGGTTACCGCACGGAGCAGTATCACCTCAACCCATCCCACATAACATATCAACATATAACATAACTACTGAGCATGCAGATATTCATATAACAACACAGGTAGTCCTACAGATGTACCTAACTGACATAACCACTATCATGCAACGCTAACTCATACTCAACATAACCACTGCTAGGATAACATATCCAATGGGCCGGCCTTGGTGCCTTAGACCCCTTAGTATAGTGAGGATAACTCACCTGACATTGCTGAAGTCCCGCAGATAAAACTCCAGCTGCTGGTTGACAGATTCTCGAACTGTCAACATCAAACAATACCCAATTAATAATTAGGTTCCAAGCCCAAGGTCCAACTCACACTACAAAAGCCCAAAAGTAAAATAATGGTTCAAAGCCCAACGTATGGCCCAATTTTCCAAATTGGGCCCAGACCTCTACATGGTCTTTCCTTAAGGCCCATTCAATTATTCCAAACCAATTCACATGGCCCATTATCACATAGTCATAAAGGCTCAATTATGGCCCATCTATGGCCCAATTTTCCAATTTGGGCCCAAGTCCTCACATGAGCCTTATCCTAAAGCCCATCTAATTACTTTGGTCCATTAACTTGTTCTTGGATGACCCATCAATAGTCCAATCGCCAAAGCCCAATAGGAAGGCCCAATTCAAGGCCCGGGTGAGATTAGGGCTTTCACATGAAATGATGATTAGGGTTAAGTGTTTTCTTACTTAACTCATTAAGGACTTAATCCACTAAGTCCATTATTGCCTTAAGCTAGTTTGCCAATGATTATTAATTATTATTTTAGGTTTAATAATTAATTCTCGTGTGTGTCCCAAATGATTCTCACAATTAGGGTTTTATGCCCTTAGGGTTTTCCAAACCCTAATTAGGGTTTTCCAACCCAATACTAGCCCATTAGTCAATTGGTTGAGCTTCTAGGTCACTTTGGGCCTTATTGGGCCCATTAGGGTTTTATTAGGTCCATTGGGGTCTCTTTGGGCCGACTAAGGTTTCTTTTGGCCCATTAGGGTTTAGTAGCCCCTTGTCCAAACATCCAAACGAGGTCCAAACGCAATCAAAGCACACCGCCACCCGACACGGCGGCTGGTGGTGGTTTGGGTTTTTCTCTTCATTATTTCACTTTTTATTACAATTACAATGCTAAAAAAAACAAATAACCCACACACACTAACACACCTAAATCCATAGCAAAACACACACACATAGCCACCCTTGTGGTGGCCGGTGGTGGTTCACGGTGGCGGCGACCACCTCACGGTGGTGGTGGTGGCGGTTCTTGGTTTTCCAGCCAAACACTACACACACAACACACTACAGCAAAACAAGCACCCACTCGCTTCCTTGCTTGCAAACTGATCCTGCTACCCTCCTGGTGGCGGTTGGCGACAGCGTACACCGGAAATAGCAAATCAACAGCGACGTTGACGGCGGCAGCCACCATGGCCGACTGCCATGGTGGTTTGTCTTCGAGCTTTCCTGTCCATCGATCATCTATTCGCAATCAACAACCCAAGGCACCCGCAAGCTTGCGAGGCACGACTGAAGCACACACACCCACACTTAGCAACGACGGCGACCACCTGCTGTGTAAAGGAGTCGACGACAAGGCCGCCGAAACAGCACCAACGATGTCACGAGCGACTGCGGACAACGTGTTGGCGAAACAGCGGCGTTAACGATTGCGATAAATCTTGACAGGGCGGCGGCTGAGGCTCCAATATAGCGGCTGGAGAAAGAGAAGGAGAAGAAGGCGGCCATCCTAGTCGCTTGAGGCTGCTCACTGATCAGAATTTGGTGGAGTCGGGTGACAACGGCGCAGGAGGTAGATGAGGGAGGGTGGTGGTCGGTGGGAGACATAAGGTGGCGGTTGTATTCATTTTAGGGTTAGGATTGCAAGTGACGGGAATGAAGGGTTAAATACCCGGACCCTTAAACTAATTCCCATAATAACACATTTGGTCCCTCAATCTCCATTTCCTTTCACATTTAATCCAAATGTTACCATTTCTACCCTGGCTCAAGAATCTTTTCCAAATCAAATTCGTAATTTACACAACAGCCCCTCACTCAACAAATCCTTTCAACATAGGTCCAGAATTTTACTCTTTTAACCCCAGTCATTCAAGATCCTTTCAAATTGAGTCTAATATTATTCTTTAACCCCCGAAACTAACATTCCAATATTTATTAATTGATTTTTGGGCTAATATAATATGAAATAATAATAACATTACTTCTTAGGGTCCTGGGTATATTATTTAATTACTCTATTTAAAACGGGATGTTACATATACATATCCATATTGGTGGATCTATATGGCAACCAATGAGGATCTGTGTCCTTAGTACGTTCCAATCAATGGTGTATTTTTACATAACAATATTTGTATATCAGGTGTTGTCATTGACTGTGTAAATACTTAGATGAAAAGATTTTATAGGTCCGACAATGTGCAATAAGCGGATGAAAAAGCTTTATAAATCCAACACTATATCCCTGTAACATACATGTTTTGAAATCGTGTTTTGTAAATGTTAAAAGTAAATAATATTATGAAATATTATGTAATATTGAGTATTGAGTTCTAACAGATAGTTTTTACTAGAAATGAAGTAAAACTATGTTTAGAATCGCTCGGAAAATATTGGAAGTCTTATAGATTCCAATTAAAAGTCAAATATCGAAATTTAACGGAAATATAAAATTTAAAATAAGTAAAACTTTATTATTGAAAGTAGTAAAGAATATCGTTAGAAACATTTAGGCGAAAACCTCAACGAAATCCGAGTTATAACGAAGAAGTTATGACCAATCGAAGATCCGCGACAAAACCGGCACGGCGCCGAATGACGAAAAAAGTGAGTTTTTGATAAACTACTTTTTATCCTTGGTGATCTAAATGAAAGTCGTAGTATTTGTTAAACCGAGAATTTTCATAAAAAGAACGTCCAAATCTGACTTCGTATGAGGAAGTTATGATTTTTCTAAGTTTCGGAATAGCAGTAGACAGCTAAAAACTCGAAATAAAGATCGAGCGATCGAAGGTCTCGTCAATAGTAGTACAACGGTAAAAAGACAGACGAAAACGGACGTCGGATGAAGAAGTTATGAATTTTTAACGGATTTTCCTGTCCCGGTTTGTTAAAAATAATAATATTAAAAATAAAGTCACAATTTGCCGACGAAGTCTAAACGAAAGTTGTAGAGCGTAATTTTACCTACGTGTGCATATAAAGAACGTCAAAAATGGGGCTTGTATGTGAAAGTTATGAATTTCGGAAGTTTTTGGCTCAAAAATCGAGAAATCCTTGAAAACTGAGAAAAATAGCATGAATAGTACCCGGACACGTCACCCGGAATCTCACATGCTTGACGCGTGTCCGAGCCAGAGAGCTATCCGATGCGCGGTCCAATAGGCGTCCGACGCGTGCCGTCTCTGTGGCCTGTCCGAAGCGCGCCAACTGCCCCTTGTGTGTCTGAGCCTCGCACCGCCACCTGCCTTCCCTCGCCTCCGAGCCTCGCTGTTGCGACGCGTGTCCCTTTTCCTCTCGATTCGGATCCGAGGCTCGCACCTATATAAAGGGTGCGAGACCTCCCGGCTAGATTTAGAAAATTGCCACTTTTTCACCCCTAATTTCATATTTTAGCTATTTCCACTTTCCCCGAAGCCCCGAGATCATTTTCAACACCCGAAACATGCCCCGAAGTGCCCGAGGAGCCCGAGAAATTTATCTTTTCGGTTTGAAGCTCAACCTTCGCAAAGCCCGGTTTTCAAGAAAACTCCCGGTTTTCATCGAAGAAAGCCAATTATAGTAACGAAGTGCTGCCCAAATTACTATTTTAACCCCCGATTATTTCACGGTGAGTTCAATATAGGGACAATTTTATGTTATGTGTTATATGTTCAATCTGATTTCCCATGTTATTATGATAATGAGCTATACCTTTGACCACGAAGTGTATGACATAAGCATCACTTGGGTACTGGTATATAGTCTTTGGCCATGAAGTGTATGACATAAGCATCACTTTGGCAATAGCAAAATACAAAGACAGGGCCGAAAGCCTGTGTATTCTAGCAAATTGATATTCTGAAATTATATTTTATGCGTCACTTGGGCTGAAGTCTTATTGTTGTATATCAAGTATTGAAATTGTTATGTCTCATTGATTACAAATCTTTGAATCAGATTATACGTTAATATGGAAAGCTTGTCATATGATACTCACTTGTCTTTCTTGTTCCTTGTCCCTCTTTTCTCTGTCATATTGATATGTATATGACATAATGTTATATTGTAATTGTTATTGAACTCACTAAGCGTCACCCGCTTATCCCTCTCAATGTTTAAACTATTGCAGGTGATAAGCATCCAGTATAGTTTTATACTGGTAGAAGATGTAGAATAGATAATATTATAACTTTTGTTATGTATTCCTAGGAAAATATGTAATATATAAAACTTTGTAAAAATCTTAATAGTCGGTTTGTATCCAGTTTATGTAAATAAATTATCATTGTAAAATATTGTTTTATGAATATGCATGTAGCATGTTTTTGAGTAACAATGTTTTCAGAAATACGAAAGTATCCCCTCGAGAGGAGCGACTCTTGGGTAAACTTACTGGTATTATTCGACAGACTCTCGAAGAACACAAGAAGGATAATGATAAAGGCAAAGAGAAAGCCACTGGAGAATCTTCAAAAGGGGAGGTGAAGCGTCCCTCGTTCAAAGATTTCAAAAGTAGTGGTGCTACGGAGTTTTCAGGTGCCATTAATCCTATTGTTGTTCTAAGTTGGATTCAGAACACAGAGAAAGTATTTCATATTTCTCATGTGGATAATGAGGACAAGGAGAATTATGCTTCTGCAATGTTCACCGGAGAAGCCCTGGTCTGGTGGGAAGCAACATTTGAAACTCTTAAAGAGTATGATCAGGAGAATTTGTCTTGGGGAATGTTCAAAACTCGCTTACTAGAAAAATATTGTCCTATAGATATGAGAAGAAGGTTGGAGAAGGAGTTCCTTGAACTTAAGCAAGGAGGGATGACAGTAAATGAATATGAAACACAATTTAATCAAAAAGCACGGTTTGCTACAAATTATATTCCAACTGAAGATGATAAAATTCAGTTATTCATGGAAGGATTACGATATGAAATCCATGATTTTGTAAGTAATCGGGATGTTCTGTCCTTTGACAAAGCTTTTGAGTATGCTCGAAAGCGCAAGCATGACTTGGAGATACGTGGTGCCACTCTTTCTGTTTGAAAGCACCCATGTATCGATCGAACTGTTCCTGTTTCCTCTATTCCACCAACTCAATCTATTCGAGCTGATTCCGATAAACAAGTGCAATCTCAAAATGCCTCTCGTGGCTGCGGTAGGTCACAATCTTTTTCTCTTCAATCGCCATTGTGTCGAAATTGTGGAAAGAATCATTCGGGCAAATGCGGACTAGAAAAAGGAGATGTGGTCTATTTTGGATGTGGAGAAATAGGCCACAAGAAGCCCGTTTGCCTAATGAAGGATGTTACATGTTTTGCGTGTGGTATTACTGGCCACAGGAAACGCTTCTATCCTACTCTTACTAGTCAGGTGATGGGGAGTCAAGCTTCTGTTCAACAACCAGCTAGAAGTCAAGCTCCTGTTCAACAATCAAAGAGTACTCCAACTAAAAAGGAGGAGGTGCCAAAAGCTAAGGGCCGTGCATTCCAGATTACCACAGAAGAGGCACGCGAGGACCCGAATGTTGTGACGGGTACATTTCATGTCAACTCTAGACCTGCTCACATCTTATTTGATTCTTGTAACGCCCGTGTTTCTAGGCTAGGCATTAATATTGACGTAATAGTCTAGTTTAACCTTTGTAACTCATTTTTAAGAAATGAAAAGGAATTATGTGAATATTATGTGTTTTATGCTTAATTATTAGGATTTAATTAATTAAGAATAAAAATGAGCGTCGAAAATAAATATTAGATAAAGCTGATATCTATTAATAAAGTTGTAGTGGTCGTGACAAGGATTTCGGATATATAAAGAATACCGAAATCCGAGTTATAACGAAGAAGTTATGACTTTTCGAAGTTCCGCGACAAAACCGGCACGGTGCCGAATGAAGTAAAAAGTGAGTTTTTGATAAACTACTTTTTAGCCTTAGTGATCTAAATAAAAGTCATAGTGTTCGTTAAACCGAGAGTATGCATAAAAAGAACGTCCAAATCTGACTTCGTATGAGGAAGTTGTGATTTTTCTAAGTTTCAACTTAGCAGTTGACAGCTAAAAACTCGAATTTTAGATCGAGTGATTTTTAGCCGACACAACCTAAATGAGAATCGAAGGTCTCGTAAATAGTAGTACAACGGTAAAAAGACAGACGAAAACGGACGTCGGATGAAGAAGTTATGAATTTTTAACGGATTTCCTGTCCCGGTCTGTTAAAAATAATAATATTAAAATTAAAGTCAAAATTAGCCAACGAAGTCTAAACGAAAGTTGTAGAGCGTATTTTTACCTACGTGTTTATATAAATAACGTCAAAAACGGAGCCCGTATGCGAAAGATATGGATTTTAGAAGTTCAGGACACAAATCGAGAAAATCCCAAAATCCGAGAAATTTCGCATGGTGAGACTTCGGCCACGTCACCCTCGCTCGCATGTCGCATCGTGTCCACTACATGCTCGTTGCTGTTTCGACCGAAGGTGCGGCCCAGTAGGAACTCGACGCGCCTCGCACCGGTGGCAGATCCGAAGCGCGGTCCAATGGGCGTCTAACGCGTGCCCTCCTTGCGTGTCCGAGCTTCGCAGGCGCGCCACCTCTCCACCCCTCGCACCATAGACCTCGGTCCAATCAGAAGCCGCCACATGGAGCCTCAAATGCAAGCCGCGTGTTCCCTTATTTGCCCCCCTCGGTCCGAAGCCTTCCCTATAAATAGAAGGGTGCGAACCCTCCCGGGTATATTTTGGAAAAGTGCCATATTTCACCCCTAAACCCATATTTCTTCCATTCCAACTTCCCCCAAAGCCTCGGTATTATACCAAACACCCAAAATACGTCCCGAAATAACCGAAGACCCGGAAAAATTTATCTTTTCGGTTTTGAAGCCCAACCCTCGCAGAGCCCGGTTTCTCAATAAAACTCTCGGTTTTATTAGAAACGATTGTTTTAGGAAACGAAGTGCTGCCCGATTATCATTAAATCAAGTGATTGTGTAGTCACTTTCACCTTACACATAGATATGAAGTATTTTCTTTAAAATACGTGCTATGTGTAATTATATTAATTGTTTATTTGAGGTGATTGTTGAATATATGTTTTATACAAGTTTTAAACTGTATATGTATTTTATCTACAAATATGTTGGGTAAAACATGGGTAGACGAAAAGGTCGATGTGTGTTAAAATGATGAGAGGCCTCGATGTTGTTGTTGTTGTTGTAGTCGTCTAGCGGAGTATAGATGACGAGCACGGACCTTTCTAGACAGTCCAGTGGAACACTAGCAGGTTCGCAACTTGTAGGTGTTGGTGAACTATATGTTCATTGGCGTACTCCATCCCCTTCATGGTTGCCTTTAGGGCATGTATGGCTGAGGAGTCCCCTTAGCAGTAGTGTCCATCCCGATGATATTCCTTAGGCTAGGTCCCTTGTGATAGGTGTTTAGGGACGTAAAGTGAGGATAACGGGAATGGGTAATCAGGGTTATTGTTGATTGATGAATTTAATAAGTTTATTATTAATGTGGGTTGAAAACGCTATATGCTCACCAGGCTCCCAAGCCTGACCCACTCAGCTTTTATTATTACAGGTAGTGGACCCCGAGCATAGTCGGATGATGATGAGAGATTTTTGGATTATAGGCCAGTAGTTGTAAATAACTGTTGTAAGGCTTATAATGTCTTGTTTATGCTTTTGATCTGTATCGGAACATGACATCCCGAGGTTTTGATATAAAATGAAAATATATATTTCTTTAAGAAAGGTTTTGATAAAATTTTATCATGTTTTGTTTTGGGGACGAATTCCACAACATCTTTTAAAAAGATTACTCTGATTTTATTTTAAAAGCATAAATTAAATCGGTCTTTTCTGGCCGAGAAATTAGGGGATGTCACAGTTGGTATCAGAGCATTAGTCTAAGCGAACTAGGAATTTGTAGGATTTCTAGACTTAAACTTAGAATGCTAAGTGATGATTGTGAGATGAGTGTCTACCATATTTTAGACACGAGCACTAGTTTATTTTAGGAAAGATGCCTAAAATGCTTTTATGTGCTAAATGCTATATGTTTGCCATATATGCCACTATTTGTTCGGATCTATGGTCTGTTGCCGACCGGATCTGGAAACCTTATGTGTGTAGGATTCAAAGCGTACGATTACGATATTAGAACTAACATGTAAACGTTTCGGAGGGATAAGGAGAATTTAAGTATCTATCGAGGATAAAGATCTAAATTCGCCTTATTCGGTATATAGATTATAATGGCAAGAACCCGAAGTGGAGCTGGAAATGCAAATAGAAACCAACAACCTCAACTCCAAGTGGTGGAACAGGTGCCTATAGTAGGAGCTGCACCAGAACCCATCACCATGGCTGGAGTACAAGCCATGATTCAGACAATGATGGATGAACAAAGGGAGGACATAAGGCAAATATTGATGAACAACAGGAGTGAACCCTCAATTCCTGTTGAACAACCTGAATTAAATGACAGTCAGTCTGAAGAAGGAAACAACAGTAGATATGTTGGTCAAACTGAACCGCTTGTGGTTGGGAGAAATAACCACGAGGATAGAGTGGAGAGAAATGGATGCAAGTATAAAGACTTTATGACTTGCAAGCCATCAACCTTCAACGGAAAAGAAGATCCCGTCGGAGTATTGGATTGGATCTCGGAAATGGAATTGGCTTTCATGACATGTGGTTGCCAAGGCAAGTTACAAACCACATTTGCAGTGCGTCAGTTCAGAGGTAGCGCTGCTCGTTGGTGGAACACTCTGGGGAAAACCCTAAGCCCTAATGAGCCACTGCAACTGACTTGGGCAGAGTTCTTGGTGCACTTCAAGCGCAAGTACTGCTCGGCCCAAAATGCGCTTGAGCTAGAAAACCAATTCCTGACGTTGAAGAAATACACAAATAGCTTCACAGACAAAATGGAGTTTGCTTTGCGTATTTACCCAGATGAGCTGACAAAAATTGACAGATACGCAAAGGGACTTCCATGGGAGTACGCGGTGCCAGTATGTCAGGCACTTACTTTGGAGGCAGCTATATGGGCTGCCAAGTCTGTTGAAGATATGATTAAGGGGAGAGTCGCCGACAAGGTTGAAGTTGGCGAAAAGAGAAAGTTTGAAGGAACTTCAGGTTCCAATAAAAAGAACAAGTTCTCAAAGACTGGTTCGAGGAAATTCGGAGGAGGAGCCGAAGCCAAGTGGTGTGACAAGTGTAAGAAGAAACATGCTGGGAAATGTAGCGATGAATTCACTTGCTACAAATATGGAAAGCCTGGGCATTATGCCAATGAATGCACCTTCAATAAGAATGTTTGTTTGGGTGCAATGAAGAAGGGCATATTTTGAAGGATTGCCCGAAGAAGAACGATGCAGCAAAGCCCAATCTTCCACCAAAGCCGAAGGCGAGAGCCTTTCAGATGACACTTGAAGCTGCGAAAGAATAAGCCGATGTCGCTTTAGGTACCTTTCTCGTAAACGAATTGCCTGCCCAAATTTTGTTTGATTCTGGAGCCAATTACTCCTTTATTTCGCATGAATTTGGTAGAAAACTAGCTTTGCCTGTAGATAGACTAGTTAATGCTTTAATAATCGAGGTTGCTAGTGGCAAGTTTATACATGTTAGCCATCGTATGAAAAACATCTTTATTGACTTGAATGGGAATAAGTTCCACGAGGAACTATTGCCTATCGAGTTAAATGGTTTCGACATAGTTCTAGGAATGGATTGGCTTAGCGCCAATGATGTCAAAATATTGTGTAGGAAGAAGATAGTAAAAGTAAAACCGCCAGGGAAAGAGTCGTTTATGGTGTATGGAGACAAACGCAGAGTAAACTCTGGAATCATTTCCCTAATGAAACCCAGAAAGTGTTTGGTCAAGGGATGTACATCATATCTAGCATTCGTGATCAATGCTAAGAAGGAAAAGAAGGAGGTGCAGAATATTCCGGTGGGGTGTGACTATCCGGAAGTCTTTCCCGAAGATCTTCCCAGATTGCCCCCTGATCGACAAGTAGAATTTCGTATCGACTTGTTACCAGGAACGACGCCAATAGCAAAAGCACCGTATCGATTAGCACCAACAGAGATGAAAGAGCTTATGACACAACTTCAGGAGTTATTGGACAAAGGTTTTATTCGACCTAGTTCATCACCCTGAGGAGCCCCGGTGTTATTTGTAAAGAAAAAGGACGGGAGCATGAGAATGTGCATCGATTACAGAGAGCTGAATAAAGAAACAATAAAGAACAAGTACCTGTTGCCGAGGATTGATGACCTGTTCGATCAGTTGCAAGGTTCGAGATATTTCTCGAAGATCGATCTTAGGTCAGGATATCATCAGCTAAAGGTAAGAGAGCAGGATATTGAGAAGACTGCGTTCAGAACAAGATATGGACACTATGAGTTCTTGGTTATGTCGTTCGGACTAACCAATGCTCCAGCGACGTTCATGGATTTGATTAACAGTGTTTGTAAACCATACCTTGATAAATCTGTGATAGTGTTCATAGATGATATTTTGATTTATTCAAAAAGCAAGCAGGAGCATGACAAGCATCTGCGTGAAGTGCTAGAAGCTCTGAAAAAGGAGAAGTTGTATGCCACGTTCTCCAAATGTGAATTTTAGATTCAAGAAGTCCAATTTTTGGGTCATGTGGTTAACCAAGAAGGGATAATGGTTGACCCAACGAAGATTGAAGCTGTGATGAAGTGGGAACAACCGAAGAGTCCTACGGAGATCCGAAGCTTTTTAGGATTAGCTGGATATTATCGAAGATTTATCCAAGGCTTTTCTTCGATCGCTACTCCATTAACAGCTTTGACCCACAAAGGAGCTACTTATACTTGGAATGAGAAGCATAAGGAAGCTTTTGAGAAGTTAAAGAAGAAATTGTGTGAAGCACCGATTCTTTCTTTTCCTGAAGGAGTTGATGACTTCGCAGTTTATAGTGATGCCTCTGGAGTTGGGTTAGGTTGTGTTCTGACCCAAAGGGATAAAGTGATAGCGTATGCGTCGAGGCAATTGAAAGAGCATGAAAAGAACTACCCCACTCATGATCTGGAGTTGGCAGCGGTAGTATTCGCCTTAAAGATATGGAGGTACTATCTTTATGGCACTAAATGCAAACTTTTCACTGATCATAAGAGTCTTCAATATCTCTTTAATCAGAAGGAATTGAACATGAGGCAACGACGCTAGCTAGAGTTACTCAAGGACTACGACTGTGAGATACTTTACCACCCTGGTAAAGCAAATGTTGTTGCTGATGCTCTCAGTCGGAAAGTAAACCTTGAAAAGAAAAGGCCAAGAGCGTTGAGAATTGAAGTTGTCTTGACAATTATGGAAAGTATAAAGAAAGCTCAAGAGGAAGCTTTAGAGAAAAATGACCGAAAGAAAGAACGTTTGGTCAAAACGTTAGTGTTTGATACAAACGGTCAAGGACTGAAGGTATTCCAAGATAGGATTTGGGTACCTAAGACGGGAGGAATAAGAGACCTTCTAATGGAAGAAGCTCACAACACCATGTGCTCGATTCATCCCGGCAGCACAAAAATGTATAGGGATCTAAAACCTTATTACTGGTGGCCGACGATGAAGCTCGATGTTGCTAAGTATGTGGCCGAGTGTGTAACATGTGCTAGGGTTAAGGCACAACATCAGAAACCGTATGGGAGTTTAGAACCTTTACCTGTACCCATGGGTAAATGTGAAGACATCACCATGGATTTTGTGATTAAACTGCCCAGAACAAGGAACGGTCACGACATGATTTAGGTGGTCGTTGATCGCTTCACTAAGAGTGCGCATTTCATAGCAGCCAACGAGAAATGGTCTATGGATAAGCTTGCAAATTCTTACGTGAAGGAAATTGTGAGGCTTCACGGTCTTCCGTTAACGATTGTATCAGATCGTGACAGCTGTTTTACCTCAAGGTTTTGGAGGAGTCTACAAGAGGAATTGGGTACCAAGTTGTGTTTGAGTACAGCTTACCATCCGCAAACTGATGGTCAGAGCGAACGAACAATTCAAATGTTGGAGGATATGCTAAGAGCATGTACCCTGGAATTCCAAGGTAACTGGGATGAACACTTACCTCTAGTAGAATTTTCCTATAATAATAGTTTTCACTCGAGCATCAAGATGGCACATTATCACGCTTTGTATGGAGAAAAGTATCGAACGCCGTCATGTTGGCTGGAAGCTGGGGAAAAGCAGTTTATGGGACCTGAAATAGTCAGTCAGACTGCTGAAAAGTTGAAAGTGATTAGGGAAAGGATGTTAGCTGCTCAAGATCGTCAAAAGAGCTATGCTGACAAGAAAAGACAAACGATATCATTCGAAGTTGGAGATTCAGTTTTACTTAAAGTCTCGCCGTGGAAGGGACTTATAAGATTTGGTAAAAGGGGAAAATTGAGTCCAAGGTTTATTGGACCGTTTAAAGTTCTTCAGAGGATCGGGAATCAAGCTTACAAGCTAGAATTACCAGAAGAACTAGAGGGTATTCATAACACCTTTCATGTGTGTTATTTGAGAAAGTTCACGGGAGATGTGCCCGACATAATTCCAATTTCTGAATTAAGGTTGGATGAAAAAAAGCGGTTAATTGAAGAACTAGAGGCAATCGTTGACCGTAAGACTAAGAAGTTGCGACGCAAAATGGTTTATTTAGTGCTTGTGCGATGGAAACATACGAATGGGCCAAATCTCACCTGGGAAACGGAGAGTGACATGATGAGTCGCTACCCGATTTTGTTTGCTGATGTGTGATTCCGGGGACGGAATCATCCTAACGGGGAGAGAATTGTAATGCCCGTGTTTCTAGGCTAGGCATTAATATTAACGTAATAGTCTAGGTTAACCTTTGTAACTCATTTTGAAGAAATGAAAAGGAATTATGTGAATATTATGTGTTTTATGCTTAATTATTAGGATTTAATTAATTAAGAATAAAAATGAGCGTCGAAAATAAATATTAGATAAAGCCAATATCTATTAAGAAAGTTGTAGTGGTCGTGACAAGGATTCCGGATATATAAAGAATACCGAAATCCGTGTTATAACGAAGAAGTTATGACCTGTCGAAGTTCCGCGACAAAACCGGCACGGTGCCGAATGACGTAAAAAGTGAGTTTTTGATCAACTACTTTTAAGCCTTAGTGATCTAAATAAAAGTCGTAGTGTTCGTTAAACCGAGAGTATGCATAAAAAGAACGCCCAAATCTGACTTCGTATGAGGAAGTTATGATTTTTCTAAGTTTCAGCTTAGCAGTAGACAGCTAAAAACTCGAATTTTAGATCGAGTGATTTTTAGCCGACACAACCTAAACGAGAATCGAAGGTCTCGTAAATAGTAGTACAACGGTAAAAAGACAGACGAAAACGGACGTCGGATGAAGAAGTTATGAATTTTTAACGGATTTCCTGTCCCGGTCTGTTAAAAATAATAATATTAAAATTAAAGTCAAAATTAGCCGACGAAGTCTAAAAGAAAGTTGTAGAGCATAATTTTACCTACACGTGCATATAAATAACGTCAAAAACGGAGCCCGTATGCCAAAGATATGGATTTTAGAAGTTCGGGACACAAAAATCGAGAAAATCCCAAAATCCGAGAAATTTCGCATGGTGAGACTTCGGCCACGTCACCCTCGCTCGCAGGTCGCCTCGTGTCCGCCACGTGCTCGTTGTTGATTCGACCGAAGGTGCGGCCCAGTAGGAACTCGACGCGCCTCGCACCGGTGGCAGATCCGAAGCGCGGTCCAATGGGCGTCCGACGCGTGCCCTCCTTGCGTGTCCGAGCTTCGCATGCGCGCCACCTCTCCACTCCTCGCACCATAGACCTCTGTCCAATCAGAAGCCGCCACAAGCCTCGCATGCGAGCCGCGTGTTCCCTTATCTGCCCCCCTCAGTCCGAAGCCTTCCCTATAAATAGAAGGGTGCGAACCCTCCCGGGTATATTTTGGAAAAGTGCCATATTTCACCCCTAAACCCATATTTCTTCCATTCCAACTTCCCCCAAAGCCCCGGTATTATACCAAACACCCAAAATACGTCCCGAAGTAATCGAAGACCCGGAAAATTTTATCTTTTCGGTTTTGAAGCCCAACCCTCGCAGATCCCGGTTTCTCAATAAAACTCCCGGTTTTATTAGAAACGATTGTTGTAGGAAACGAAGTGATGCCCGATTATCATTAAATCAAGTGAGTGTGTAGTCACTTTCACCTTACACATAGATATGAAGTATTTTCTTTAAAATACGTGCTATGTGTGTTAAAATGGGTAAAACATGGGTAGACGAAAAGGTCGATGTGTGTTAAAATGATGAGAGGCCTCGATGTTGTTGTTGTTGTTGTTGTAGTCATCTAGCGGAGTATAGATGACGACCACGGACCTTTCTAGACAGTCCAGTGGAACACTAGCAGGTTCGCAACTTGTAGGTGTTGGTGAACTATATGTTTATTGGCGTACTCCATCCCCCTCATGGTTGCCTTTAGGACATGTATGGATGAGGAGTCCCCTTAGCAGTAGTGTCCATCCCGATGATATTCCTTAGGCTAGGTCCCTTGTGATAGGTGTTTAGGGACGTAAAGTGAGGATAACAGAATGGGTAATCAGGGTTATTGTTGATTGATGAATTTAATAAGTTTATTATTATTGTGGGTTGAAAACCCTATATGCTCACCAGGCTCCCAAGCCTGACCCACTCAGCTTTTATTATTACAGGTAGTGGACCCCGAGCATAGTCGGATGATGATGAGAGATTTTTGGATTATAGGCCAGTAGTTGTAAATAACTGTTGTAAGGCTTATAATGTCTTGTTTATGCTTTTGATCTGTATCGGAACATGACATCCCGAGGTTTTGATATAAAATGAAAATATATATTTCTTTAAGAAAGGTTTTGATAAAATTTTATCATGTTTTGTTTTGGGGACGAATTCCACAACATCTTTTAAAAAGATTACTCTGATTTTATTTTAAAAGCATAAATTAAATCGGTCTTTTCTGGCCGAGAAATTAGGGGATGTCACAATTTTGGTGCCTCAGATTCTTTTGTGTCTCATGAATTTGCGCATTCTTTTCAAATTGCTTGCTATGCACTCGTATAACCATTTCACGTAGATACTACGGGAAATATATCATTACTTGCTAATAAAATATATAGGGATTGTGTCATAGAAATTGAAGGTTATAATTTCCTTGCTAATCTGATTCCTATCTCCTTGCCCAACTTTGATATTATTCTCGGCATGGATTGGTTATCAAAGAACCATGCAGAACTCTTATGCTATGAAAAGATAGTACGCATTCCTATTAAAGAGGAGAATCTGATTTATGTCTATGGTGAACAAAGAAACTTCAAAATAATCTCTTTCCTAAAAACTCGTAAATTCATATGGAAAGGGTGTTCTATTTATTTGGCATATACCGTCGATATCTCAAAAGAGGAGAATAAAACGGTAAATGACGTTCCCGTTGTTAATGAATATCCTGATGTTTTTCCCGAAGAATTGCTTAGACTTCCTTCGGACATGCAAGTAGAATTCTGAATTGACCTTGTGCCTGGTGCTGCTCCGATTGCAAAGACTCCTTATCGTCTTGCGCCAGCTGAGATGAAAGAAATGATGATCCAACTACAGGAATTACTTGACAGAGGCTTTATTCGACCAAGTACCTCTCCTTGGGGTGCTCCAGTATTGTTTGTCAAGAAGAACGACGGATCGATGTGAATGTGTATTGATTACCGTGAGCTAAATAAGGTGACTATCAAGAACAAATATCCATTACCTCGCATTGACGATTTGTTTGATCAACTTCAGGGTGTTAGCTATTTCTCGAAGATTGATTTGAGATCTGGCTATCATCGGTTGAAAGTACACGAGCAGGATGTACCGAAGACTGCTTTTCGTACTCGTTATGGACATTATGAATTCATTGGCATGCCATTCGGTCTGACAAATGCTCATGCCGTATTCATGGATATGATGAATCGGGTATGTCGTCCAATGCTCGATAAATATTTCATCGTATTCATTGATGATATTCTAATCTATTCCAAGTCTAAATCTGATCACGCCATTCATATTCGTAAAATATTAGAACTTTTTCGAAAGGAGAAATTATATGCTAAATTCTCGAAGTGTGAATTTTGGCTTCGCCAAGTTCAATTTCTCGGCCACGTGATTTCTGGTGACGGTATATCTGTAGATCCTACCAAAATCGAAGCCATTCAGAATTGGGAAGCGCCTCATAATGCTTCTGAAATTCGTAGTTTCTTGGGTCTCGCGGGATATTACCGGAGATTCATTAAAGATTTTTCGCGTATAGTCGTACCTCTCACGAGTCTTACACGAAAGGAAGCAAAATTCGAATGGGGTGAAGCCCAAGAAAAAGCTTTCTCAACTCTAAAAGATCTTTTGACTCATGCTCCGATCCTATCACTTCCAGAAGGTGATAATGATTTTTCTGTATATAGCGATGCTTCAAGGTTAGGACTAGGTTGCGTGTTGATGCAGCGTGTTAAAGTGATAGCCTATGCCTCAAGACAACTGAAGGAGTATGAAAATAATTATCCCACCCATGACCTCGAACTTGTTGCAGTGGTATTTGCCCTAAAACTTTGGAGACATTATCTTTTTGGTACAAAATGCCAATTGTTTACCGACCACAAAAGTCTCAAGTATATATTCAGTCAGCAGACTTTGAATATGAGACAACAACGAGCCATGGAGCTGATCAAAGACTATGACTGTGAAATCCTGTATCATCCTGGAAAGGCTAATGTAGTTGCCGATGCACTTAGCAGGAAGGTTTATCATAATAGTGTGTGTTATGTTATTTCCCACACTACCGTAAGATTCACTATTCTTGATGAACTAGAGAAATGGAAAGTAGAGGCCCTAAAGTCAGAAAATGTGAAGAAATAAGGGATGGTACATTATACTGATGTTTTACTTGATGATCCACAAGGACTAAAAGTATTTAAGAATTGGCTATGGATTCCAAAGATTGGTGGATTAAGACGGAAGATATTAAATGAAGCCCATAAGTCTAAGTTGTCAATACATCCTGGTACAAGTAAAATGTACTATGATGTTCGAACTGATTATTGGTGGCCTAGATTGAAGAGAGACATTGGAAGATATGTACACGAATGCTTAGTATGCTTACAAGTCAAAGCGAAACATCAAAAGCCATATGGTAGTCCAGAAGGTATTAATGTCCCTATGTGGAAATGGGAGGAACTATCCATGGATTTATTACCAAATTGCCAAAGACTGCTAGACAGCATGATAGCATTTGGGTAATTGTCGACTGTCTAACAAAAAGCGCCCATTTTCTCGCCATGCGTGAAACGGATCCAATGGAGAAATACGCACAAGTGTACTTAGATGAAATCATTGCGAGACATGGCGTGCCACTAAAGATTATTTTCGATCGTGATACTCGCTTTACTTCTCATTTCTGGGCGAGTATGCAACGTGAATTAGGATCTCGGATCGCTCTCAGCACGGCTTATCATCCCCAGACAGATGGTCAGACGGAGAGAACAATCCAAACAGTAGAAGATATGCTTCGTGCATGCGTCTTGGAGTTCGGTGGTAACTGGGATAAGTATTTACCTCTTGTAGAATTTTTATATAATAACAGTTACCACGCTTCAATCAAAATGCTACCATATGAAGCATTATATGGTCGCAAATGTCGTACTCCATTATGTTGGCGTGATATAGGACAAAAAATCCTTGGAGGCCCTGAAATGATTCAAGACACCACCGACAAGATTCAAATCGTACGAGAAAGAATGAAAGCGGCCCAGGATCGGCGGAAGTCCTATGCAGAAAAGAGGAGACGACCCATAGAATTCCAGGTGGGTGATTTCGTAATGTTGAAGGTATCCCCATGGAAAGGCATTATGCGATTTGGGAAGAAAGGAAAACTAAGTCCTAGATTTGTTGGTCCTTTCAAAATCACCCAGAGGATTGGTAAACAAGCATACCGCTTGGAATTACCGGGAGATTTGGCAGGTATTCATGATGTGTTTCATGTGAGTTATCTGCATAAATGTTTAAGCATATATGATGAAGCGGTTCCGTTATCCGAGGTGAAACTGGATAATAAGTTAACATATGTAGAAGACCCTGAAGAGATCGTAAACGAAAGAACGACTAATCTACGTAATAAAGAAGTGGATTTGGTGCTTGTTAAGTGGAAACACCATCGAGGCCCAAATTATACTTGGGAAAATAAGAATGAGATAAGAGCGAAATATCCCCATTTATTTTAATCGATGTAATTTCGGGGACGAAATCCTCAAAAGGAGGAGGTATTTGTAACATACACGTTTTGAAATCGTGTTTTGTAAATGTTAAAAGTAAATAATATTATGAAATATTATGTAATATTGAGTATTGAGTTCTAACAGATAGTTTTTACTAGAAATGAAGTAAAACTATGTTTAGAATCACTCGGAAAATATTGGAAGTCTTATGAGATTCAAATTAAAAGTCAAATATCGAAATTTAACGAAAATATAAAATTTGAAATAAGTAAAATTTTATTATTGAAAGTTGTAAAGAATATCGTTAGAAACATTTAGGCGAAAACCTCAACGAAATCCGAGTTATAACGAAGAAGTTATGACCAATCGAAGATCCGTGACAAAACCGGCACGGCGCCGAATGACGTAAAAAGTGAGTTTTTGATAAACTACTTTTTATCCTTGGTGATCTAAATGAAAGTCGTAGTATTTGTTAAACCGAGAATTTTCATAAAAAAAACGTCTAAATCTGACTTTGTATGAGGAAGTTATGATTTTTCTAAGTTTCGGAATAGCAGTAGACAGCTAAAAACTCGAAATAAAGATCGAGCGATCGAAGGTCTCGTCAATAGTAGTACAACGGTAAAAAGACAGACGAAAATGGACGTCAGATGAAGAAGTTATGAATTTTTAACGAATTTTCCTGTCCGGGTCTGTTAAAAATAATAATATTAAAAATAAAGTCAAAATTAGCCAACGAAGTCTAAACGAAAGTTGTAGAGCATAATTTTACCTACGCGTGCATATAAAGAACGTCAAAAACGGGGCTCGTATGCGAAAGTTATGAATTTCGGAAGGTTTTGGCTCAAAAATCGAGAAATCCTTGAAAACCGAGAAAAATCGCATGAACAGTACCCGGACACGTCACCTGGAATCTCGCATGCTTGACGCTTGTCCGAGCCGGAGAGCTATCCGATGCGCGGTCCAATAGGCGTCCGGCGCGTGCCGTCTTCGTGGCCTGTCCGAAGCACGCCAGCTGCCCCTTGCGTGTCCGAGCCTCGCACCGCCACCTGCCTTCTGATAACGTCTATTTTATGCATATATTTATGATGTTTTCTTATTATTTTATACTATGTTATTATGTTATTTAGAACTAAAAGATACTTAATATGTTTTGAAATATTCAATTACAGTTAAAATGGGAGCTGGAATGCAAAAGGAGGAAAAATGAGCTAAAAAGATGCAAAAAGGATATTGCTGGCAGATTGACCCATCTTGAGTGTTTCGAGTATATCTGGTGACTCGTAAGTCCAATTGACGTGATTCAAAATTTTCTGAAAGCTAGACGAAATTTCCTACGATTTATGTCAGAGGGACTTTTTGCTAATTCGGCATTTATCTTATTCAAAATCGGCCTTGAATATGAAGCATAAAAGCTGGACGGAAATTCCCTCCAAGTTACTTATTCCCCAAGCACCACTTACCTTATTTTTACTTGCTTAATCCCTAAGCCACCATTAGTTTCCTTATTCTAATCCAACTCTAATATTCCATATTAATTCCATCTCCATTCAACTATAAATACCCCATATCATTCCATCATTTTTCATAATCTATGATATTCCACTTCGACTTGTGCGACAAGAAAACTTCATAATTGCCGTTTTGAGGGTCTAGAAGGCGGCCGGAAGGCCGTTAAGCTGACAAGAGCGAAGATCTGAAGGATTAGAGAGCGGATTCGTGTCGGTAATCATGCGGTTTGTTATCGTAACCATGTTTAGCATTCCACTGTGATACTATTATGTTTTTACTTTCTGATTTTGGTGTCAAAACCATTTGCTTTGAGTTTATGATTAGATGAAACATTGATTATTGGATTAATTGCTATATTTGACTGTTTTATTCGTGTTTAATTTATCTTGTTAAGCTTGTTAAAGATCCTTATGTATTGATGATAATTATTTCTGTTAAATATCAAGTTATTGAGTTGCATGAACATCTTCTTAATTGCTTGAATCATATAGTTTTGTGAACATAAGATTATATGCCTAGGAATAGTGAACATGAAACTAGGGTTAACTAGAATATAAGTAAGTTAATGTGTAAGCATGTGTGATGACCAATCACATATAAGTTGATTGAATTGATAAATTTAATTAACTATTATTACAAGTCTTGCTTGATACGAACTGAACACTAGGAAACATGTTAGTTTAATCAATTGATCACTGCTTGAATTGACTTGTTTGCTAAAGGATTAGTAATAGTGAACATGAACCTAATCATTTTAGAAATCGGTGAACATGAATAAATAAATTTGTATGTGCAATTATCTATGATTTTAAGATGTAATATGTCTAAACCAAAGTACCTAAAGAGATTTGTCTTCCTGTCAGTTTATCGAGATTTTCTATTTAGTTGTTCGTTTGAGATTTAATAAACCCTTTCTTTACTGCTTTTGTGTGTTTTGTGTAACCTATAATCAAACATTTTAAATTAATTCACTACCGTTCCCCTTGAGTTCGACACCCTTGCTTATCAAAGCTGTACTATACTCGATCGGGTTCACTGCATGTAAGGTGTGGTTTAGATGCGATAAATTAGGAATTATAAATAAAAAACTAGTGCATTAAAAATTCACATCACCTTCCCTCGCCTCCGAGTCTCGCTGCTGCGACGCGTGTCCCCTTTCCTCTCGCTTCGGATCTGAGGCTCGCACCTATATAAAGGGTGCGAGACCTCCCGGCTAGATTTAAAAAATTGCCATTTTTTCACCCCTAATTTCATATTTTAGCTATTTCCACTTCCCCCGAAGCCCCGAGATCATTTCCAACACCCGAAACACGCCCCGAAGTGCCCGAGGAGCCCGAGAAATTTATCTTTTCGGTTTGAAGCTCAACCTTCGCAAAGCCCGGTTTTCAAGAAAACTCCCGGTTTTCATCGAAGAAAGCCAATTATAGTAACGAAGTGCTGCCCAAATTACTATTTTAACCCCCCGATTATTTCACGGTGAGTTCAATATAGGGACAATTTTATGTTATGTGTTATATGTTCAATGTGTTTTCCCATGTTATTATGATAATGAGTTATACCTTTGACCACGAAGGGTATGACATAAACATCACTTGGGTACTGGTATGTAGTCTTTGGCCATGAAGTGTATGACATAAGCATCACTTTGGCAATAGCAAAATACAAAGACAGGGTCGAAAGCCTGTGTATTCTAGCAAATTGATATTCTGAAATTATATTTTCTGCGTCACTTGGGCTGAAGTCTTATTGATGTATATCAAGTATTGAAATTGTTATGTCTCATTGATTACAAATCTTTGAATCAGATTATTCGTTGATATGGAAAGCCTTTCATATGATACTCACTTGTCTTTCTTGTTCCTTGTCCCTCTTTGCTTCTGTCATATTGATATGTATATGGCATAATGTTATATTGTAACTGTTATTGAACTCACTAAGCGTCACCCGCTTATCCCTCTCAATGTTTAAACTATTGCAGGTGATAAGCATCCAGTATAGTTTTATACCGGTAGAAGATGAAGAATAGATAATATTATAACTTTTGTAATGTATTCCTGGGAAAATATGTAATATATAAAACTTTGTAAAAATCTTAATAGTCGGTTTGTATCCTGTTTATGTAAATAAATTATCAATGTAAAATATTGTTTTATGAATATGCATGTAGCATGTTTTTGAGTAACAATGTTTTCAGAAATACGAAAGTTTAGAAAGTTAGGGTCTCACAATCCCTCGGTATATTTCCAACAAAAAGTTACCGAGTGGGCACCCTTACATCCTTTTTGCCATAGCCTTAATCAAAGTGAAACAAAAAGATTTAAGAAAGCATCCTTTTGCATGCAACCATCTATATTTTTTCTAGTTTCCCTTTGACCAACCAATTACTACTTACTTGGATTCTTTAAAACGAGCTTACTAGATTATTGTGGGAGGTGATTCTTTAACTTAAGAAATTGATTCATCCACATAAGATACAATCTTTTTACAGGGGCGGGATTTGAAGCTAATAAACACAACATTGAAAAGAGTATAAGTGGAGATAGTGTAGCCAAAAGCAAATCACATTCCCCTTTCCGGTTTGATTCCAAGTTGGATGCGTTCAACACTCCAAAATAATCTCTTCCTTTTATTTTGCTGAGCCAAGTTCTTTTTGCCACCTTATATTCCAAAAGACCTTAATTTCTAATTCATCAAGAATGTATTCCTTTCAATCTTCAAACTCAATATATTTATAAATTAATCAGATGCATAGATTCGTACGTATTTAGTTGTCTTTGTTTAAATGGTCAATTCTTATTTAAAACAATCTGATCTTCATGGATTCGAATCTCACACTATTAGATTGTCCTTCACAAGTTACCACGATGCATAGTTCTCCTACTTAATTTCACAAATTATCGGATAATTGTTTTTGTTGGCTTGTGAAAAAAGCCGACATGTCATACACTTCATAAATCTCAATAATCACTAAACCTGTACCTAGGATACGTTTTTGCACATGGGCAGATTTTTTTTATAGCTTTTATAAAAGATTATATAATATGTATATATAATATAATATAACAATGATTGAATGATGATTATATATATCTAGTTATTTTATAAATATTAGGATTCAAGAAAAAAGAAAAGCAAAAGGTAGAAAGAAAACACCATAGAACATCACTGATGCCCATACAAATTCGATCCATCTATGATGGGAGGGTCCAACAACGTCGTAGCTTGGTGTCCACTTCTCCAAAGTGAAAATATACTTAACTTTTTCTTGAAATAATAAATGAATTTGTTCACGTGGATATGGTTGTCAAAAATACAAATCAATATATATAATTATATAATATTCAGTTCACATGTAGATGTGGGTTTGTTGGTTGTTTGCATCACATAATTAATCATTTAATTGATTTATTTCTTACGTTAGAATCAGTTTAAGTAAAACAAAAATAATAAATAAATAGACTTTTTTTATTTTAATGACGTGTAATAAGAGAGAACTTGTCTCATTGCATGATTAGAAACAATCCTCGACACCTTGGGACATCTGGTTTGATCCATGATTGAATTATCATGTTATTTCGTTTTTGAAAGAGATCCAGAAATCGATACGTCGAGTAGTTAATGAAACTTTTTTCATTGTCGATAATTGATTATGTATTTGATTGGCCTAGACAGGTTTTAAAACTGTTTACATCATAATGAAAATAATATTTATATCTTTTATACAGATAAAAGAACATAAGTGAGTCCAATACATAAACACAGAACGTGTTTTCTCATGTCGTGTGTGACAATCAATCATAATGGCATAGGCTGCCAAAAGACATACCACTTAAACGAACAATCTATGCATAGAGTTCGTTGAAAAACCCTAATAAAATACTTTTTTCTCATATAGGACATAGAAACCCTTTTAATAATATTGGAAATAATTTTAATAATATAAAAATTAAAGAAATAGGATTTTGTGTATCTAAGCACGTGCAGTTGCACAGATCGGTGGATTTGTACATTGACTG
The DNA here is from genome assembly GCF_052849685.1 of Lactuca virosa. Taxonomy (NCBI): domain Eukaryota; kingdom Viridiplantae; phylum Streptophyta; class Magnoliopsida; order Asterales; family Asteraceae; genus Lactuca; species Lactuca virosa. Next base: position 52,907,754 of record NC_136432.1, read on the forward strand.
CATCATTAGTGCACCAAGGGTCCGACCCCCGTGCCTGGGTCCTAACCCACCTAGCTCGTCATTTAGATCCACACATACATCTTTAAGATCAATTCTTTTGCACTTTTTCACTAGAAACATGGTGTACTGTGTTTTACATGGAGTATACTAGAACCAATTCATATGTCGACAAGACAAAAACTCATCTAAATATGTGGATCAAGGTGGGACATGGGATTGCTTTCGATCTTCTATCTATGCAAAAGTCATATCAGTATTCAGTCCAGTCCAGTCCAGTCCAGTCCAGTCGAGTCGAGAACGAGAAGGCATGTAGTGATTGGAGTGGAGGATACAGTATAAGAGTCGCATATTCTAGGATTGTGGATTTGACTCAAAGTTAAATTAACCTTTAAAAGAGTGAAGAAGGAGAGATTAGAGAGGCATCTTTGGTTTGAAGCCGAGAATGTCACTTCTTCAAGGAAAGATAGAGAGATTCCATTGGCCCATTCCCTTGTTTTAAATCGCAACACTTAAGCCTCTTGTCTGGTCCATTTATAGAATATGACATGAAATCACCACCCCATTAAATTTCTTATATCCTAATTCCATTCCCCTCCACTCCCAATTCCATTCCTAGGACCATCACCTCAAATGCATCATATCTCACAGCCTAATGTCCACCACTTGAATTAAACCAAAAGCCAAAAAAAAAAAAAAAAAAAAAAAAAAAACCCCACGAAAACCTTGTGAGATTTCACCACCCACCAATCCATACTTGATACTTGTACTATATATAAACTCCTTCCTTCACCCATACTTTTTACCATTCACCGCCATGCTACCACCACCACCACCCTCCTCCTCCTCCTCCCTTCTCTGACACCAGAATGTCATTTTCCGGCAACACCACCTTCCTACGATGCTTCAAGTTCAACGAATTCCCAACCGGAAAAACCACCGGTTTATACTCCAGCGATATCCTCCCGTCTCTCGGAGCCAATTTTAACCGCTCAGTTTCACTACGGAAATACACAGTTTGCCCTTTCGATAGACGTTACAGGTGATGATGCCGCCATGTTGACTTTGGTCAAACCACCACTTTCCACCACCTTCTAACCATATTTTTCTTCTTAATTAATTCTTGTTACTTCTTCAGGGCCTGGGAGATGTTTCTGATTATTTTGGTCGTTTACTCGGCTTGGATTTCGCCATTTGACTTTGGATTTCTTGATGATAAAGAAGGCGCCCTACGGATCTTTGACAACATTGTCAATGGCTTCTTTGCCATTGATATTGTTTTAACCTTCTTCGTGGCGTACCTCGATTCTCAGTCTTATGTTATTGTTGATGATCACAAGAAAATAGCATTAAGGTCAACAACATGCCATGATTTTAACAACTTATTTTGTTAGTTAGTTATAACATCCTACTTTCTTTCTCTCTCATTACAATAGTGTAGTTCGAAAAATCTACCCAATTATATATTGCTAAGATTGGGTAGATTTTTCTAAACACAATAATGCAGTAATCCAAATAAATGAAAGTAGAATGTTATACGAAACAAATAAATAAAGTATAATTATAATGAAAAATTACCAATGAGAAAATGTTGCATTGTGAATTTGATATACAGGTACCTATCAACATGGTTTATTTTCGATGTTAGCTCAACTGTGCCATTTCGATCTCTTAGCCTCCTTTGCACAGATCGTAAAAGTGAAATTGGGTTCCAAGTACTCAGCATGCTTAGATTATGGCGTCTTAGAAGAGTTAGCTCCCTTTTCGCAAGGTAATGTGTGTTTTTTTTTTTTTGTTGTTTTCAATAAGCTATAAATCAATCAAAGGGTGAGAAAGTATTAAGTGTTTTTTTCTAAAAAACTTGCCTACTTTTAAAGCATAAAAATCTTCCAAATTTAGGTATACCCAAAAACACACCAAGTGACAAAAACCTTTATGCTTCAATTCAGGCTTGAGAAGGATATCCGCTTCAACTATTTTTGGATCCGTTGCACAAAGCTAATCTCGGTATGAAACGTGACATTTTTAATTATAAGAAGAAGGGCGAATTAGTCCATTCTGAAAATTATCGTTTGCTTAATTATCTCGACTTGAAAATTAGGTGACTCTCTTCGCAGTTCACTGTGCGGGATGCTTTAATTATTTGATAGCGGATAGATATCCGGACCCACGTAAAACTTGGATCGGTGCGGTTTATCCGGATTTCAAAACAGATAGTATTTGGAACAGGTATGTGACGTCACTGTATTGGTCAATTGTAACTTTGACCACAACTGGTTATGGAGACTTCCATGCTGAGAATGCAAGAGAGATGTTGTTCGATATTTTCTACATGTTGTTCAACTTGGGATTGACAGCTTACATCATTGGGAACATGACCAATCTTGTCGTTCATTGGACTGGCCACACCAGAGATTTTGTACGTTCTTTTTTCTTTTTTTATTAAAATATTATACTTTGAAAATATATCCAATTATAACAGTGAAAGTTGTTTTTGTATTTGGATGTTATTTTTTTTAATCCTAAGTTTACTTGTGGTGTAGAGGGATAAGGTGAGTGCTGCTTCAGAATTTGCAAAACGGAATCATCTTCCTCCACAGATAAAAGATCAAATATTATCTCATATATGTTTGGATTATAAAACGGAGGGATTAAAACAGCAAGACACTTTAAACTGTTTGCCAAAAGCAATCCGTGCAAGCATTTCACGCCATCTTTTTTACCCAATTGTGCAAAACGTTCATTTGTTTCGTGGTGTTTCCCATGAGTGCCTTTTCCAGCTGGTAATCTTTTTCTTAGTGTAAAATGACAACACTGGACACGATTGGACAACGTAATTTTCAACAACAATGAGGGCATTTATGTCTTTTGCACAAATTAAAGACTCAAAATGATGCCCATTTTAGTTCGATTGACATCGATTTGAGTTCAAAGTTCAAATATAGTACAAGACCATCATGTTTTGTCGTGCCTTGATAAGATTAATACAAATTTCTCAGGGTTAATAATGTAATTTTACAATGTTGTGAAAAGGTTTCTGAAATGGAGGCAGAGTACTTTCCATCAAAGGAAGTTGTGATTCTACAAAACGAGACTCCAACGAATTTGTACATACTGGTTACCGGAGCAGTGGTAAGTGAACTTAATTAATAAATTAATAATCGTCTCATTTTTTTTAGAAACTAAAAAAAAATGAAATTAAATGGTTTGGTAATTTATTTTCCTGTGGCAGGATATAATTGCACATAATGAAGGCCAAGATCAGGTATAGTATTCCTATTGTACTGATGTTGATGGGACACATAGTGCAATTTTTTGTCCCATCAACCTCAAAAGACATGAATGTCCTTATCCACATCATTGAAAAAGACTTAAATGCCCTTGTAGGTGGTAGGAAAGGCTGTGTCAGGAGAAATGTTTGGTGAAACGGGAGTTTTATACAATACGCCTCAGCCATTCACATTCCAAACAACTGAGATTTCTCAGATACTACGGATGGAGGGTTCTGCATTACTCAGGATTATTCACACAAATACACAAGATGGATTCATCATCATGAACAATTTTTACATGGTAAGTAATTTACCATTTTAACCCTAGGAAAAGCGTCTTTATCAAATATGATCTAAAAACAATATGTATAACTGTCTGTTTGTTTGTTTATTAACAGAAACTAAAAGGCCTGGAAAGCTTTGGACATGCAAATCAAGCTTTGGTTTCTAGTGAGTGGTCAAAAGTGGAGAATTCTTCCACTGATTTACATAATTACACAAGTGATATAGACTATATAGACTCAGATGATATAAAAAACCAACAACAGATGAACAATTTTAGACAAAATAAGAACGAAATGAATGTGAAAGTCAATTTACCAGCAGAAGAAGGTCAAACAGCTCTTCATGTTGCTGTGAAGAAAGGGCATTTAGAAATGGTGAGACTTCTTCTAGAAGGAGGGGCAAATGTGAACAAGCCGGATTTACGAGGGTGCACACCAAAAACTTTAGCTCAACAGCAAGGAAACAAAAGCATATATAACCTCTTAATAAGCCATGAAAATAGAAGAAACGAACACAAAATAGAATTTGTGGAGCCCGAAACAATAAATACTACAACATACTTACATACAATAAACCGGGACCCGAGTTGTTCCACCTCCTCTTCAGAGCCTACAGCAAGCAGTTCCACTTCCACCAGTCAAAAAGTCAAAAAGTCAATGAGAAGGGTGACTATTCATGCAAAGTTTAAGATGAAAAAAACATCAGAAAATCAGCTTCCAAAGCTCATAATCTTACCAGATTCTTTAGAAGAATTATTGATCTTTGCAGGTATGTTCTCTATCTCTCTCTCTCTCTAACTGAATTAATAATCAAATCATGAAACTATAAAGTTTAATAAATAAAATGATGATGTGTACTTTGACTTTGCAGGTCAAAAGTTTGGAGGGTGTAATTTTGTGAAAGTTGTGAACTCAGAGAATGCAGAAGTAGATGATTTGAGTGTCATAAGAGATGGGGATCACTTGTTTCTCCTTTCAAATGATTGTGAATGTAGGGATGATTATAATGCGACTTAGAAGCATAATATAATGGAAATTAAATGAATTTCAACTTCAATCAAAATCTAAAAACTTGGATAATCTTAACTCATCATCATTGCCTTCAAAAGCAAAAAAGCAGTTACAACAAGAGATATTCTGTCTATTTTTTTTTTTTTTTTTCGCTCACTGAATAACAATTATCAACATGATCATATCCTATTTCCTTCCCTTTTGAGTAATTCTTGATGTGTATCCATTTCAACCCTGTTGGTTTTGGTAGTTCAACTCAAATGATATAATACGGGTTGTTGAAAGAGGAATGGATTATTCCTTTTTGGCTGTTGTGGTTATGATGGGGATAGGGTGAGCTTCTGTGTTGAAGACAAATTGAGTCAATGGGATAACGTTACTTTCTCCAAATAATAAATATAAATATTTTAGGGTTTCACCCAAGAAAAAAGTCTCCATTTTGTCTCTTCTTCTAGGAGGAAGCATGGTGACATCATCAAGAGAGGTATAGCCACCAGATTCAACCTTTGTGTACTTCTCAAACGCCTCAAAAATTGACCAACCCCATTCACGATATCTAATAATAATAAATTAATATATATTAGAAAAAAGAATATACATAATCAAGATTAAAAAAAAAAAAAAGTAATAATAATAGAACATACTTTGAATCTTCTGTGATACGATATAGAACAAACAATGATTCAACGGTTTCAGGGCGCAAAAGGTTATGGCGATCAGCATGTTTGATCACAATGTCATGAACATACTCTGAACTCTTGTTTCCTCCATCAAGATTATCCTCAGAATAACCCTGATTTATCAAAAACACTAATATTTATAAAGAAAACAATTAACATCTGAATAAAAATAAGTCACCACTAGAGATCTGTCCAGATTAAGTCTTTAAGCCTATTGAGTCGAAAAGAAACAGCATCTGAATGATCTTATATAGACAGGATATGGATAATGGACATGGGAAACATTAAAAAAACACTTTTTTATGAAAAGAAAACATAATAAATATTAAAGAAAAAACAAACCTCTGAATTGAAATAAGCAATCTCTGGAGCCAAACCCGTAGAAGTGACAGAATACATCTCAAAGCAAGTTTTAGCAAGATCTTCTGCAAGTTTTAAATTTTCTAGGTCTTCAAAAGTGAGCAGATTTTCTTCCATTGCCTTAGCTTTTGTAATGCCTTTAGTGGCTCCAAGTGCAAGAGTCCCAGGCAAGAAGCAGACCTGAAGATTTTGAGATTATTATTTTTTATATATTTAGTCAAATAAATTTCCAAGATAAACTTGTTTACCTCAATTTTTGTAGCACATTAAAAACGAACAACAAACTTTATTTGAAACAATTCCTATGATAAATGAACACCATAAGATAATATATATAAAACTTACAAGATGATCCATTTTGGGACTAAAGCCACCATCAACACCACCAGGCAACTCTCCCACAAAAACAAGCCCATTTGGCTTTGATTTTTTAACAAGAAGATGTTTGACACCTTTCATTGCTTCCTCATACATCTCATGCAAATAACTCCAATTATTTTGTCTCTGTTGAAGCCAAACTTTGATAAGGTATTCATAATAACTGTCTCCTCGTGAACCTAGTCTAATATTATTTCCAGAAAATTCACCAGAAGAAGGGCTGCAATATAAAATTAAATAATAAGAATAACCACAGTAGAAAAGGACTAGTTAACATTCATACCTAATGTAGATTGGAACAAGTCCTTCAACTTTCGGGAGAGTTTTCATATGTTCCAACACTTTCATTGATTCAACACTATACTTTGGATCACCAGTAAGAAAACTTAAATAATTAAACTCAAGCTGTAAAGTGGAAACTTCTGAAGTGCTACTTAATCCATCAGGAGCAGGATGTGCTTTGTGATCTTGCAAAACAACATCACTGAAGGGAATAGCAGTTGGACTTGAAGTGAAGGCAGTTAAAAGAACATCTGCCAAATTCTTAGCATTTTCTAGGTATACAGAAGGTTTAGGTCCATTCTTTGTTGAATTTGGATTCATTTCACTTAAATGATAAGCACTCAAAAGTCCACCAACAACACGTATGGTTGTTTCAAACAGATTCACTTGACCTTTATTACATATTCTTTCTGGAAGATTCTTTTCAATCCAAGAACCTGCTTCAGAAGCAACATCATCAAGTCTCATGATCATGGCTGTATCTAGAGCATCCACAACAGTAGCACCTAATCCTCCTAACCCATCGATACCCTTTTGACTTAATGGCATAAGTTCATCATAACCCATTGCATACTTTTTGTATCCAGACCATGCATGAATAAATGCCTTTTTAACACTTTCTTGCTTAGCCACCCATTCAGAATCAAGATTTGATTTTGCAGGGTTGTGTGTGGATTTATTGCTGATATTCATTTCATCTGGAGACAAATGAGGTGGAAGCCTGGGTGGTTTTCTCCAAAATCTTTTGACTCCAATGCCACCACCATCCATGATGGAATTATCACCTTGTTTAGACCCAATAGCTCTAGCTACACCACTAGTTACAGAATGGATAGGACTTGCATGAGTGATCACAAGATATGTCAAACCAAAGATCATTAATACAGCTAGAAACTTTCCTGTGCTACATGACATACATTCACGCTTCATTTTATTGGTCAGAAATGTCTGTGAAATGACCTGCACAAATAAGGGATAACCATTAAACATGAAGTGGAAGTGACTGAATAGTGAACATAAATATAATAATAATAATAATAATACAGTCATCCTCTTTTGTCTTTAAGCCCTTCCTCTCAAGACAGTTAGTTACTAAGTATAACTCAATAGGAGGTTGAAAAGGGAAAGTGAATCCATGAGTTGTGAGAATCATAAGGTGCTTGGTGATTCAAATCATGCTATTTGATTTGATTTATGATGTAAATGACCCAAAATTCACTTCCAAATTGAAACCCTGATTTTTCATTGCATTGATGAACCGCCCTTGTGTCTGCTAATCAAGTGTATTATATAATTCTGCTATTTCGTTCATATTAATCATTCATGAAAATAGTACAGAGATCCTGGATTTACTCACGAATCCACAATCACAAGGGTGAATTCATGGCATATATCTACACATAATACTTAACTGTTCCAGTAAAATTAACGCAAATCCGTGATTCAATTTGGATTAATCATTCACGAAACAGCATACAGATCCTGGATTCTACTCATAAATCCATGATCACTGGCGTGCGTCAATTCACGGAACTTATAGTTTAAACATCAATTTCCCCACCGAGCATTTAGAACAATATATCAACAGCTCAAATAGTTATTCAGCTAAATTCCAGCAAAGATACGAACGCAATCAAAACAATGACAAAATGCCAATAACACATTCAATTTCGATCAAAATCTAAAATTAAAATTCATTTGGGTCCAAACAAACCCCCTGAGAAATAGCAGTAGACAAAGTCATAGATCCAACTTACAAACAAACATACCTGGAACAAGGATCGTCGACGAAACTTGGCGTTATCGTATTGTATGTCTTTGATAGAATAGGGCAATGTTTTAGACGACATTAACCCGATGTTAAATGGGAATTGAGAAAAGCTAGGGTTTTAGATTCCAGATCTGTGTTACTATAAATATAATTTATGTATTAACGTAGGAGTAGGAGTAGGAGATGGAATCCAGTCTACAGAGAGACTTGGGAGGACGTTTGGTGTTGAAGTTATGTAAGATCGCAAGTCAACGCAAAGATCAAGCTTCTTATATCCGCAAAACAAATTGAATTGTAAAATAGAACGGCTTTGTGTTGGAACGGTTTGATTAATTGATTGGATTACTAACCAAATACAAATTTAGGTTTTCTAGTTAAAATATCTTTGGGTTGTGAGGACTAAGATGTTATATGGTTTTGTTTTTGATTTTTTATTGATTCATAGAATCGTAATTGTAAGATCGGATTAATATCGAAAAATTTTATTAAACTCATATTAGTTAGAAGAGTGTGTGTACAAATATTTATGAACTTTGGTATAAAAATAATTGTGCACGGTTGTAATACCTGTTTATAGGTAAATTAAAATTTAATTTAAAATAAATGATTATAATTGGCATAAGAAAACATTAATTTGTTTGGTGAAATTTGAAGTCAAAGCTTGGAGGTTCGGAGTTGACTTTCCAAAAATGGAAAATAAGGTATGATTTTTTACTTAACTTATTTAATTAGGCTTTGGACTTAATTTGGAAGATGTTAACATCTTTTTGTTGAATCATAAATTTGAAGACTAAGAATGTTAATTAGCAAGTCGTATTAGAGTTAAATTAGATATTGAAAGTTGAGGGGCCATTGTTGGCAAGAAGTAAAATATTAGATCTAAAGCCCTAAATTTTCGCATTTAGTTCCCCACACACACAGAGAGAGAGAGAGAGAGAGTTAAATTTCTAGTGTTGTTCTTTTGTATATTATTCAACTGGAGCTTGTAAGATAGTTGATTGAATCATCCATGTGTCATTTAAGCTTCGAATACATAAGTGAATCTCATAAAATCGAATTTTATGGTATAATGTTCGATTAAATTGAGTTTACTGTTGAATTTTATCAATAAACTAGTAATAAAAGTTCATCTTCATGATTAAAAATGAGTTCATTAAGCTTTATTGGTGGTTTTGAAACTCTATCTTCATGAAATTATCAATCTAATATAATTTGGTTTTTAAGCATATAACGAAGTCAATGTTATGGTTTGGTCCATTTGAATATAAGTTTAATGATGCAAAGTACAGATGATAGTGTTGAAACCTCTAATTAGGTCAATTGTGGGTTTATGATGTTTAATAGAGTTTTGGGGTTAAAATTTGATTATATCGTCATTGAATTCATTACATGTTGATTGCATTGTGTTAATAAGGTCGAATTATTCTTTTGAATTGTGTATATTCATCCTAATTCCAAGGTATAAATGGAAACCAAGTCAAAGTCAACTTTCAAGTTTTGGAAGTCTAAATTGGAAAATATGTGATGATCTCCTAGATTTAAATCTCTTAAATGTACTTTTGGGTCGTCCTAGTACCTTGTTGTAGATTCATTGTAACACTCCGAATTTAGAAGGTCAAGAAAGGAAAGAAAAACCCCAAGTCAAGAGGCCTACTCATCGAGTCCATGGAGGAACTCGATGAGTAGGAGCGAGTTCCGTGTCGCGGATTAAGTGGCCGACTCGGCGAGTCGGGGGACTGACTCGGCGAGTCTGGCCTGGGTTGGGAAACCCTAATTTCGGGACTTGGTGCCCTATTTAAGCATCTTATTCTCCTCCTCTTGGTTCCATTCCCATCCCCCATTGTCCAGAACTTAACCCACGAAAACCTAGATCATTTGGTGATTGTGTGAGCCATTCTTGAGTATTTTGGTGTTCTTGGAGGCTAGAAGAAGAAGAAGGAGATTGAAGGTTCAGGGAGGAACTTGTAGATCCAGCAACACCATCTCATTTCCATCATTTTCTGGTAATCAAGTCTTCATCTTGACTTATAGCTTCTTAGATCTATTTATGTCCACTTTATGAGAGTTTTGGTCCATGGAGCTTGATCTATGGGACAAGGATGTCCCAAGCAAAGATCCTTTCAGATCTGGGGTCCCTAAGAGTGGTTAAGGCATAAAGGTGCAAGCTTTATGTCATTAGAACTCCCCATGCAAGGTTTAAGAGGTTGTTATGGCCTTTTGAGCAAAAAGGGTCATACATGGATGTAAAGGCAGAGGCTTTACGTATTATTTCGACCCTAGAAGGTTAGATCTGAGTCTTGGATGCTTTGAGACCCTCAGAAATCGTCTGAATAGATTGGGACATAGAGGGACTCGGCGAGTCACTAGTGGGACTCGGCGAGTCAGACCGTTTTAGTGCCCAAAACCCTTCTGTTAAGGGTATGAGTTGAGTTGGTAAGGGACTCAGCCAGTCTGGGTCCATTATGGGCATGAAGATCATCGTACTCGACGAGTTCAAGTAGGAACTCGGCAAGTCCAAGACAATCTCCCTAATTTATGAAGGTGGACTCGACGAGTTCAAAGGAGAACTCGGCGAGTCGGATAAAGGAGGGTCCCGATGTGTTGAAGGTGTACTCGACGAGTTCACAGAGAACTCGACGAGTTCACGGAGAACTCGACGAGTGGGACCGAAGTCCAGAATTTAGTGTGGAATGTGGGACTCGACGAGTTGGTAGGCCAACTCGGCGAGTTGAAGTCAACTCGGAGCGTTGACTTTGACCTGGGTTGACTTTTGGAATATTGTGGTCTAAATGTTATTTTGGGTATTGATAGTTCGGGAAGCCGAAGGGTCAGCAGTTCAGGAGTTGCCGGTTAGCAGTCAGAAGTGTTCAGTTAGTCTTCAGCAGTGCGAGGTGAGTTTCCTTCCAGTAGTAACGGGTCTACGGCCACAATGTCGGCCCGTTTAAGTTGTAGAGTATGTCGGGGCGAGCCCGATGCCGGGGTCAGCCCAATGCAGTTTATATGTTTCCGGACTTCGGTCCGATGCCGGGGCGGTCCCGAGAAGTAATTAAGTATGCTTGATGTCTTTGTGATTCATGCATGTATATGTGTTATGTGTTATGTGTTCCGGACTTCGGTTCGATGTCGGGCAAGCCCGATGCAGTAAATGTGAATATGTTATATGTTATGTGTTAAGTGTTCCGGGGTAAGCCCGATGTATGTTAGTTATTATGCCATGCATTATATGTTCCGGGGCAAGCTCGATGTATGCTAGTTTATATGTTATGATTATATGTTCCGGGCTTCGGTCTGATGCTGGGGCAAGCCCGATGCAGATCATGTGATTATGTTATGTGTTGATGATATATGTTATGTTGTGTATGTGCCAGGGTAAGCCCGATGTCGGGGCAAGCCCGATATCGGGGTGAGCCCGATGCCCGATGCGGTCGGATGCCGGGGTGAGCCCGATACCGGGTAGGAGTCCGATGTCGGGTTAGCCGATGTCGGGATTCGTCCCGATGCAGTTGGGAGTAGTCCCAGAGCTATGTAATTGTTATATGTTATATGTATGGTATGTGGTAGTTGGGGGAGATCACTAAGCTTCGTGCTTACGGTTTTCAGTTTTGGTTTCAGGTGCTTAAGTTTTCAAAAGAGGAGCTCGGGAAGATTGCAGTGCACACACCATTTGTTCAGCCTGGGTTGTTTATACTCTGATATATTTGACAGATGTTATTATGTTTTTGAGATATACGATTTATGATTTTATATGTTGAAAGATAATTATGGTTTTATTAGTGATTTAAAACAGAATTTTTGGACCGTGTTTTTGGGATGTTTCAAGTTGGTATCAGAGCCTTGGTTTGAGGGATCCGGGCACACTCTCGGGTGTGTCTGGACTCAAACTGAGGACTTGGTATGAAATTTTTTAAAAGAAAATCATTTTTATATATATTTATAAAAAGAATTTTGAAGGGAATTTGAAAAGAGAAAAGAACTCTGAAAAGAAAGGGGTGTGATGCGTGCAATCGACCGAGCTCAAGTAAGTGGTTCCCAAAATACCAATACATGTTTATTATGTGATATGATTATGTGATTCACATGCTAGATTAGAGATAAGGATCTAGGAAAGATGCTTTTGTATGTTTATATGAGCTTGTAGATTTGCATGCTAGAACTGATCAGCCAGTGGTAGGATAGCATGTTTAGGTTATGCCTGATTATATGAGCCTTGAATTATATGCTAGTATAGATTCCTGATAAGAATATGGAATTGCTTGTTTGGTTAGATTTTCCGCTTGTCTGAATGCTGCTTGCTTTGTGCTTTGTGAGACTTCGAGTGATGGGAGTTAGCTATTAGATGAATACGTTAAGTCACATGTGATCAGGGTTGAATAATCTCAGAGTGCCAGATTTGACCTATTGTGCAGCTCTCATCTGAGTCTAACCGTTGTAGGGATGAGTCCTTTACTCGAAGGATTATCTGAGCCTCGTCACATGTGATGGTATTCATGTAGTGGTTAATTGGCATTATGAAGAGTCTTTCAGCAGCTGAGGACTGGGTTTGGGATTAAAGATTTCCCTCGGGGTAAGCCTAGGATGAGATTAGTGTTGGGAGCAATAGTAGAAGTGAAAGGGACTTGGTGAAGTCGAAGCAATCCTTGAGGAAAGTACGGATAGATGTGGAAGGTATTATGGGCCCGTACTACTGAAAGCAGAGGATCCGTACTCTAGTCAAGGAGGGATGAGATAAAACCGAGGAACTTGTAGTGCGTGTGTGATTCCTCAGCAGCGATGAGTATTTTGATGATAGTTATGTTATGACTGATGCAGTATGGTGACACTACGAGGTAGACCAGTGGGCACTTCGGGTGCCGAGGAGGGATCAGGCTCAGGTTCAGGAGCCGAGCAGCTCGGGGAGCAGATGAGAGAGTTTATATCAGGAGAGATTACGCGCAGTATATTGGATCAGACTTCTGTGATCTTTGGTACAGTTAAGGAAGGGATTTTAGAGCTTTTGGATAGCCGCCTCGAGGCCTTCCGGGCCGAGATTGCTGCGGGGAAGTTAGGGGCTCCTCTGGAGCCCAATGTTTATGGATCTCTGGGATCCCTCGGTAGGTAGAATCCTGTTATTAGCTCTTGTCATCAGGGATCGGAAATGGGCTACGCACCTTGTCTCGAGGAGAACCCGCTACATGATTGGATCGCTGAGGAGGTTTCGCGAGCCATACGTGAGGAGTTACCCGACATTATTGAGTGTGTTACTGATAGGGTAACCGCTAGGTTTCAGGGTCAGACAGCGACTGTGCAGACGGTTGCTGGGGTAGTCGGTATAACTCGGGAGCAAGAGTTTTGTTTGGATGTGCAGTTAGGGAAGAGGAAGCGGACCTCTAGTCAAGCTCAACGATCTCAGCAGTCGGACGCTGCCATGGCTGACGCAAGAGACCCGAGTGGTCAAGAAGGGTGCGCAAGGGATGGAGGGACACATGAGAATGTTCGTATTAGGTCTAAGTGCGGTAGGTGCAGGTGGAAAGGTCACAATCGTCGGGAATGCACATTGGAAGTAGAGTTGTGCCATCGTTGTCATCAACCCGGCCATATCAGGGCAAGTTGCCCCCGTATGGTGGTTAAGGAAGCTCAGGGTTCACCACAGATACTTCGACAGGGAGGGGGAGTTCGGGTTCCAACGCCCGTGATTCCGCGGGAAGTCAAGATCGAGCCGCAATAGATCGCTGGTATGTTTTCCAAATTCAGCTTCTGTTTATGATTTTATTGTTATGGTACAACATCGATGTTAGTAAGTGTATTTCAACATATTATGTTTTCTGCTTATGATTAAGTTATATGTCATCTGCATACCATGGATGTTAGAGTAGTAGTTCGAAGATGATTCCCTTTAGAGCAAGTTCTCAGGATGCAGTCATTGTAGCAAGTGTGTGTGGGACTCGGGAAGTGTCATGTTAGTCTTCAAGAGTACGTATGAGTCATCTTCCTGCTTGTATTCGGATTATATTGGGGAAAATGTCATATGCCAATTGCATACCGGGAATTATTAGCAGCTAGCGTAGGGTCAAATTCCCTTTCTGTTTTGGAAGCATTCAGTGTTATTTTGAGTACGGTCGAGATCGGTTCAGGGGCATTACTGTTGGGTTTTGAGCATTCTAACACTACTATGGTGTACATGCAACCCTATAAACCTTGGATCTATGTTTTCTCTATTATACATGCAAATATTAACTATTCCAAGGTTTCATCCTAACTAGCATATTATGAAGCACCTATACTACAAAGTTCTAGTTAGATGACATACCTTTTGATGTAGCTTGATGTCTTCAAGCTTTAAGAGCTTAGCCCCAGTAGTGTGGAAGCCTCAAATGGAATCACAAATCACCAAAACACCTTGGAAGAACTTGAGAGAATATGTATGCACACTAAAATCGGCCCACTCTTATTTTCACACACTTGTGCCAATTTTGTGAGCCAAGGACCCCTTTATATATTATGGAGGATTAGGGTTACATCCATGTAAACCCTAATACCCATGACCTTTCATTTACATAGGATCCATGGGTTAAAAGCTCCATGTACCATCCATGAAAGCTTAGCCCAACCTAAATGAACTTGGCTCATTCCATATATATAAGAGTCCATATTTAATTAGTTCTTTTTGATCACTTAATTAATTCTAAATTAATTTTTGATCAATACTAATTAAATAATATGATTCCATATTAATATATTAGAACTTATAATATATTAATATAAATCATAAATATACTATTCTCAAAAGCCTATCCATATAAATTATGCCGGTGAAGTGCAACCCAAATGGACCATGCCGGGTCGGGTCAAGTACATACCAAATATAGTTATGGACTTAGACATTAATCCAACAGTCTCCCACTTGGATAAGTCTAAAACTATTATTGAGTATGACTTCAAAACCTAACTGGCAATCGTAGCTCTTAAAGTCGCTGTCGAACTCTGACCTTGTCAATGACTTGTCCATTAGATAAGGGATCATATATTCCTCCATTCTAGATATCATATGGATTGAGACATGGATTATAATCATTCTCTCTGTCCATTTGTTGTTTCCCGATTTTCGATTTATGATGACTGACTGATTGAACAAATCAAATCAGTCCTGGCTTGGCCAAGCACTCACATGTGTCATCGCTAAATCATCGAGGGGCCCACATATATCGCTTTTATCTCGAAGGTAAAAGGAATGGATAAACTTCGACTCATATGGCTTGTTCTACTACTTGTTGAATCATACACAAAGGCACGTTTTATAACATCGAGTTACCAAATGCGTTTTCGTGCAATCAATGTATAACCAACTCATAGTAACAACTCATATCTCTAGGTTTGAAGAATATAAGATATTATCGTCTCATGATCACTCGTGATAAAATCCATGAAGTGATTCAAATGAGCGCGGGTTGAATCCAATACTCAGAACTTATGAGCACTCATGAGTGTTGTAGCACCACTTTGTCCACCAACTTGGACCTCTACAAACCAACCCATGACAGTCTTGATTCATATCTACTTCCAACATATGACCGACTATGGATGGTTTGAATAACTTAATCATTCAGGAAGAGCGACTTAGTTATTCTGGAAGTCAAAACATGCAAAGTGAAACACAAGAATAAATGAATCAAATATGGTATCAAACCCTATGAATATAAATAAACACTTTTATTTATCACCATACTGATTACTCATTATTCATTGTTTCGGTTTTATCAACTTTATACTTGAATTAAAAACACTAGTTGTCCCATGCTCCAAGCATGTACACTATGTTTTTCTTAAACAATAGCTTTGCTATACACCAAGTATGCACTCTATGTTTGTCTATGATCCTTACTTTGTGAAATAAACCAATTGAACATAATTTCAATGATTCTAATTTCACACTCCCAAATCCTTATCGAAAAATGTGAGAATTTCAAATTCCTATCATTTATCGAAATCTGTTTAGATTTTAAACTTATATGCACTGACCCTCCTGTAATGAATATGTACAAAGTCACAAAGACTTGTCAACAGTCATTATAAGGTATTCCAATGGAGATCAACTCCATGGAAACTAAGTCTCATATTCAAAGTACATTGCTTTGGACATGCTTCTTGCATTAAGTTTTCTAATCTTACACAGATAACTTCCACCTATGGAGACAACTCCATATTCTCATTTTGACTATCACTTCTGAATAAGAGATGCCTCTTTTCAGAATATGTCAATATGGTCCTTCCAAAATTAGCACTATACTTCCAACTGTCCCTGAGCAACCAATCTTTGGTAAACCTCAGATTGTCCTCGACAATTGCTTAATCATTTTAGTCATATCCAATTCTAGACCTTTTCCCTTCTTAATGCCTCTGGGCATTTGGAAAAATTTAGAAATGACAAATATTATAGCACATGCAATCGATCCTGTACCCAAAGCATATGGTACACGATTCATGATGTCTCACATAAAGACATGATTCTAGACCAGTCTTTTGCTACAATATTTTTATTTGCCATGTTTTCAAAATTTGACTATGAAGAGGGATGTCGTAATCATAATCGAATTTTGAGAACGCAATATATAGAATTTCCTTAAGTTGAACCGATCCAACATGAAATTCATATATATATTCTTGACTAAAGATGATTAAGGTCTCAATCTAAGCCTTTAGAACTTAAATGAAGTATATCCTCTCCCTTAATTATAGCAAAACAACTTTTTCAATCCCTGCAGCCTCACGAATTGAAACTTTTGTTTTCTATAATTAACATTGCTAACTTGCAACACTAACAATAATTATCATGCTCCCACTAACATGATGATTATTAGCATAACACTTATGCTCCCACTAGCTTTGACATGTACTCAGAAATCAACTGGACTTCTAGAAATCAATACTTTATTGACTTTCTTACCAAAGTTCAGATTTCTGATACGAGATGCTTTGATAAAACTTTATCAAAATCATACACCTTTCCTTAGATATCATGCATGTGTGTCTAAACAATTTCAGAACTATAAAAAGGGATGCCGTAATCATAGTCTCAATTGTTTAGACCTTTTTCCATCTGCTTCAAATCTACTTGGTGGAAGTGTTTCCTCACCATCATTTTCATGAATTGGAGAGAAACCTTATGACCCTTAGATTTTATGGTGTATGTGTTCTTATCCATGTGAATCGTCAAAACCATAGTCACAAGACAAGGATAATGACAAATCCAAACTCATATGGACTGAACTTATGCAATCTTAACTTCTTGCCACCTGGCAGTACAGGGCCTGCCATTGCTTCCAAGTTGTTATGCAACCAATTGAGAACTTTCAGAACTCCTATGCAAAGCCAATTTTAACTGGAATGGGCACAGAATATGTCAACACGATAGGTTATAAACCTCAAGTCGTGTGCTAGTGAAGAACCTCAGGTTTTATTCTTGATTAGTTCTTGAAATTCTTTTTAGGATCTTTAAGACTCCCAATATCCTCTTGACATATAAGACTATCTTGCCAAATATTCAAGAGATAATGTGGATTCTTTATCAAGACAAACACTTCACACAACTGGCCTTAGTTGGTCTTTGTTTTATCCAAAACATCACAACTTACCAATTTCAAATGTACAAGAGTAGGACACTTTTACTCTTACATTTGACAAGTGTTTTAAACCTTTCTTTAAGATATGTCACTCAAGTTACAATCTTGGAGTATGACTCTAAGAATTGTTTTGGAACGAAGTATGACTCATCTTCCTGATCTAACCATTTCAACAATTCATGACTCCTCTTCTTAGTCATAAGAATGCACTAAGATGACCTTTAGAGGACTAATTGTGATATGATTTCTAAATCATTAAGATGATCACAAACATGATACTAAAGTACTCTCCCATCTTTTCAGATTTGAGAAACTTTTATCTTTCTGCCTAATTTGATTCTTCCCATTCGTTCTGCCATACATTGAGACTTTTCTAATGTTTCAGAATTATACTTAAACTTGTAAGTATAACCATATTTACTAAACTTTAGTAAATCAAATAGTCTTAACGAGCTTTGTGGTGGACATGACCAGTGCACAAGAATGTGTACTCGATCCCTTTAGTCCTTCACTTGACTCACACATCCATGTGAACAAGTAATTAGTCTTGGATTTCCAATGCTTGAAAGTTCTCATTCATCATACTATTCAACTTGCATGATTCCAAGTTTCGGTCCAATTGAAACTTGGGTGATGAGGAACTTTCCTGATTTGGTAAATTTTGACACTACCACAAATGAAAGAATCAAATCCATTTTCCAATATTGCTGTCAGTGGAATCATATAAGCAACAATTTTCCACAAATGTCATTGTAAGGATACTTCAAATAAATAAAATTAAACAATTTTCTTTTATTTTAAAACTTTGCGGAAAAACTTATCCTTACAATCCACATGGAAAATTGTTGTTATCTATTCCTTAGCAATATATCATAACTTCTTAAGCAACTGCTCAAAATTCTGATGCGATCGAAATCCACCTTCGCGATCAGAATCAGCATATACTTCCTTTAAGATTTCTCTCTATTCTTTGATTCTTAAAACATCAACATGTGACCCAGTCACATCATGTAATGAGGATCTCAGAATAGAACTTAACAAAGTTAGATAATGGGCTCTACCTGATGTAGAGTCAAACTTATTGACTTTAACATCCTTAGGTAAATTTGGCAGCTTTGCAATCAACGCCCCTTCCTTTGGCAAAATAAACATATGGACCCTTTGGTAATGGGACTATCTCAGACTTAGCCTTTCTCTTTACCATTTGGTCAACCGGGTTGACTATGGCCAATCCCTTTCCATTGGGAAGAGAATGCTTTTTCTTGATTTCCAGTGTCACCATTGTCACTGTCCATAAAGTTTTTGGGAAGTTGATCTTCTAATCAAATTTGCTTTACTATCGTTCCAAATCATTGCTGATTCAGCAGCACCAAGCAAATAGATATGATCATTAAGGTTCATGTCATAGTCTGTTTCATAGTAGTCCCAAAGGAACTCACTATGTGACTTAGAAAGTGATTGAACATCCAACTTTCTCAAGACTTTGACACCCAACTCTCCCGGCTTGTCAATATGTGACTTCATCTCTAAGATGTGATCACACATAGACCTTGCTTGCCATTAGGGCTTGAGTGACCTTGAACTTGTGGGTTAGGGAGAATAATTGGAGGAGGTGGAGGAAGAGAAGTATGACTTCCATGAGCCAAACTCGGGAAGTCATATTCATTAGGAAAGCTTGGTTTGGGAAGATCATTGTTGTCTAAACCAGACATCAACAATGGGAGAAATTCACGTAAAGTTTATTTAAGTCCTTAATATAACACCCAATATGATATATTAAGGCTAGGACCCAACAAACTATTTTATAACTTGGAAGAGGGATGCCGTAATCCAAGCTATAAAATATTTGAAGGTAGGTGAATGACGATTCACCAATTTCCTAAACGAAATGTATTATTAGGTTTTAATTGGTTTTGAAACTCCTAGATTCTTTTGAGATTCATTGAACTTTTCAATGGCATGTTTCAATCTCGAGTGTGCCCTTCAGGTTTTGTGACTGGGATGCCGAGGATCACAAAACAAGGTGTGAAGTAACCATGAAAATATACTTGGTACCCTTAATATTTACCCCTCAATCGATGTGCCGGTTAACCACACACGCTCCAACGATACTATGATAAACATTAAGTTACCCTTTGCCTACCTTGTTAAGTCCAGGTTAGTGTGCCGGTTAACCACACACGCTCCACTAACAGCTTAAACAAAATACAAAGTGTAATTTCATGGATTAGCACCTTATTCACATTTTCCTAAGTAAATAAGATTGAGAATTTATAAGTGTTTAGTTACTTAGTATTTATCATTATACTTATAATGAAGAGAGAATTATAGTCCTTGTCCTACCTGTTCGGCTAACGACCCTCCACCGGTCAAGGAAGCGGTGAGTGAGAGTGGACACCCATTAAACTGCCATTTTATAGGCAGTAACCTTATACCCCCCCTTATAGACCGGCTTCGTGAATGAGGCTTACTAATGGTAAGACGACTTGCTCTTATACATATAATATATTAAACTTCTAATATTATAATAGTATAAGGGTGTATTTTAGACATTTAAAATACTTGGTGGTTTAATCTATTAATTAAACTAGACTTTTAATTTAATTAAACTCAAACCATATATTTATGGATTTAATAATACTCTTTTAATTAAACGCTTTAATTAACTATTAATAAAGTTCATAAGAGTTAATTTGAACTATTCAACAAAACATCATAATTCCAATTATTAAATTCAAAATTAAAACCATTTAATTAATTGTTTAAGTTATGAACCCAAGAGTTTTAGAATTCAATTCTTTTTTTCATAAAAAACTTTTCTCAAATTCCAAAACTTGAGGGCAAGTTTTGTAATTCTTGAAAACCTTTGGATTCCATAACTTATGGAATTAATGGTGTTTTATGATGAAACTTTCCATGTTCCATAACTTAAGAACAAGTTATGGAATTCTTTAAAACATTAACACCAAATTTTGTAACTCCATAAAAACTTTGAATCAAATTTTTTTTTTAAAAAAAAACTTTCATATCCATAACTTATGGAAGTTTCAAAAACCCTTAAGATCACAACTTTAAAAAAAAATTTGAGCTCCAAAATTTTATGACAAAATATGTCACTCCTTAAAACATTTAGATCAAACTTTTAAAACTAATAAAGTAATGATATCATTTTATCTTTGAATCAAATTCTGGTGGAGCAGCTAGTTGACCGAGACGTGCTACGCCACTCACAGCAGGGTTGAATAATCTCAGAGGGAAGGGTTTGATCCTGTTGCGCAGCTCTCGTATGAGTCTAACCGTTGCAGGGATGAATCTTTTACTCAAAGGATTATCTGATCCATTTGCTACGATGGGAATTCAGCACTGAGATATAGTAAGAGGAAGCATTCGGTGGGTATTAGTGAAGTGACTAGCACTGGGAGTAGCTGGAAATGCAGATACAGCGAAGAGTATATCCTTCACAGAGATAGGAAAAGGAGTTGATTGTGTACCATTGCCTTGGGAAGGCCGTAGCGGCACAGAGTAAAGGGGTGAGCCCCTTGGATGCCAAGTGAAAGTACTCGGGGAGTACCGGAGGGATTGTCGGCTGGATAAGAGCCATGTTCTCAGGATTGCTGGTGATTAGAGTGCTCTCGAGGTTTTTATCTTCAAGGATTAGTTTTGGCTGAATGATCGGGCGGAAGGTCAATGGAAGTGATCCCTCAAGGATCGGACTCGGTAAGAGATGTATTCTCCGGGCAGAAATGTTGTGAGCAGATTGCAGGATAGTTCCCTATTTAAGCATCTTATTCTCCTCCTCTTGGTTCCATTCCCAGCCCCCATTGCCCAGAACTTAACCCACGAAACCCTAGATCATTTGGTGAGTGTGTGAGCCATTCATAAGTATTTTGGTGTTCTTGGAGGCTAGAAGAAGAAGAAGAAGATTGAAGGTTCACGGAGGAACTTGTAGATCCAGCAACACCATCTCATTTCCATCATTTTCTGGTAATCAAGTCTTCATCTTGACTTATAGCTTCTTAGATCTATTTATGTCCACTTTATGAGAGTTTTGGTCCATGGAGCTTGATCTATGGGACAAGGATGTCCCAAGCAAAGATCCTTTCAGATCTGGGGTCCCTAAGAGTGGTTAAGGCATAAAGGTGCAAGGTTTATGCCATTAGAACTCCCCATGCAAAGTTTAAGAGGTTGTTATGGCCTTTTGAGCAAAAAGGGCCATACATGGATGTAAAGGCAGAGGCTTTACGTATTATTTCGACCCTAGAAGGTTAGATCTGAGTCCTGGATGCTTTGAGACCCTCAGAAATCGTCTGAATAGATTGGGACATAGAGGGACTCAGCGAGTCACTAGTGGGACTCGGCGAGTCAGACCGTTTTAGTGCCCCAAAACCCTTCTGTTAAGGGTATGAGTTGAGTTGGTAAGGGACTCAGCCAGTCTAGGTCCATTGTGGGCATGAAGATCATCGTACTCGGCGAGTTCAAGGAGGAACTCGGCGAGTCCAAGGCAATATCCCTAATTTATGAAGGTGGACTCGACGAGTTCAAAGGAGAACTCGGCGAGTCAGATGAAGGAGGGTCCCGATGTGTTGAAGGTGTACTCGACGAGTTCACGGAGAACTCGACGAGTGGGACCGAAGTCCATAATTTTGTGTGGAATGTGGGACTCGACGAGTTGGTAGGCCAACTCGGCGAGTTGAAGTCAACTCGGAGCGTTGACTTTGACCAAGTTTTACCTGGGTTGACTTTTGGAATATTGTGGTCTAAATGTTATTTTGGGTATTGATAGTTCGGGAAGCCGAAGGGTCAGCAGTTCATGAGTTGCCGGTTAGCAGTCAGAAGTGTTCAGTTAGTCTTCAGCAGTGCGAGATGAGTTTCCTTCCAGTAGTAACGGGTCTACAGCCACAATGCCAGCCCGTTTAAGTTGTAGAGTATGTCGGGGTGAGCCCGATGCCGGGGTTAGCCCGATGCAGTTTATATGTTTCCGGACTTCGGTCCGATGCTGGGGCGGTCCCGAGAAGTAATTAAGTATGCTTGATGTCTTTGTGATTCATGCATGTATATGTGTTATGTGTTATGTAATCTGGACTTCGGTCCGATGTCGGGCAAGCCCGATGCAGTAAATGCGAATATGGTATATGTTATGTGTTAAGTGTTTCGGGGTAAGCCCGATGTATGTTAGTTATTATGCCATGCATTATATGTTCTGGGGCAAGCCCGATGTATGCTAGTTTATATGTTATGATTATATGTTCCAGGCTTCGGTCCGATGTCGGGCCAAGCCCGATGCAGATCATGTGATTATGTTATGTGTTGATGATATATGTTATGTTGTGTATGTGTCGGGGTAAGCCCGATGTCGGGGCAAGCCCGATGCCGGGGTGAGCCCGATGCCGGGTAGGAGTCCGATGTCGAGTAAGCCGATGCCGGGATTCGTCCCGATGCAGTTGGGAGTATTCCCAGAGCTATGTGATTGTTATATGTTATATGTATGGTATGTGGTAGTTGGGGGAGCTCACTAAGCTTCGTGCTTACGGTTTTCAGTTTTGGTTTCAGTTGCTTAAGTTTTCAAAAGAGGAGCTCGGGAAGATTGCAGTGCACACACCATTTGTTCAGCCTGGGTTGTTTATACTCTGATATATTTGACAGATGTTATTATGTTTTTGAGATATACGATTTATGATTTTATATGTTGAAAGATAATTATGATTTTATTAGTGATTTAAAACGAAATTGTTGGACCGTGTTTTTGGGATGTTTCATCCATATACTCAGCTTCGCTTTGTTGTAGTACACTCTTGGAACTATATTGATCCGAAAATAAAAGGTTGAACTCCTTTTATGTTATTGATTTATCCAAATCTTCATCAATTGCCTTACTTGTCATCTCCCATCAATATTAGGCTTCAACATGTCTTCTTATTAATATTAGCATATTTGGAATACATGAGATCCATTTCTTGGCTTCAATAGGGTCATCTTTAACCTTCTACTATATTATTCTGGCGTTTGTGAAATTTTTGTATGAATATGCATATTTTGGCGTTGTTTTGATTTATTTATTGATATTTATCGGATTTGGATACCATATTTATGCATCCGCCTTATCCATATGATGAGTCATGTGTTATCGTTGCTCTTTCTTCCTTTTTATTGCTAAAGGACAATAGATAAAGCTTTCCTAATAATCATTGATATTAAGCTTTAATTCTCATTTAAGATATGTATGAAGCTCTTTTATCCCTCAAAAACTTATTTTCTATTAACCTTATTGAATTGGAACATAATGGAATCTTAGAGAAAGATTTTGAGCACAATGCTCGATCTCCAAATCGGAGGTCTTTAATTAGGCAAGGCAAGTACTATGCCCACCATAGGAGGGTTACATCCAACACCATCGACCACTCCAATTATTGGTGATGTCACTGTGATTATCTAAGGCCTAAGGTATTCAAAATAACTCTCCTAAACCCTCATGTAATCCTTCGTAAGATCCTCTATGTCCTTAGATTTTAAAATTGTAGTAAAAAAATATCTATTTTGCTTTCCAAATCAATTAAGGAAATGTATTTTTGTTTAAGACATAACTTTCTTACGTTAAGTCCAAAACACTTTATTCTTTTATATTCTTTTTAAGTCACTTCCTCTTTTCTATCATAAGTACACATACCAAAAAATAGAACACCTAAAGTTTCACTATAATTGGACTTGTACAATAGGATCAAATTGTGACGACTAGTAAATTTAGGGTCAAGTAAAGTCTAGATTGTAACCATGAACAAATGAATACATAATGTAACCTTGTTGCAATTGATTCTTGTAAATCAAAAATGACATTGTTATATGAGTACATAAATATGCATATTCGTAATAAACATTTAGAAGACCAAAATAGATCAAATAGTAACACATGAATCAAAAAGTGGGAATTTATTTAGGGTTTTCGGCCATGGAAACCCCCATTACCGAAATCACCCTTAATAGGTGATTTATAAAAACTGAAAACCTCCCCATGAAAAGCCAAAAGCCGAAAATTCTTCCCTTGTCTAAGAGAATTTGGTTTGGGTGCAAGACCCAAAGAATTGACTTGTGATTTGATCCTCCAAGCTTTACCTCTCTTTTTCCTTCAAACAACCATGCAAGGCAAGCAACTAACCTCCAAACATCCATGTTATACATGCAATTGTCCATCAAACATCCATACAAGGCACTTGAATTACCAACATGTAAAAATAAAGGGCATCACCCCTCCTTCCTTTTAAACTCGTCCGAGAGTGGGTTTATCCCACTCTTGACATCTTATTTTCACTAAATCTCTCTCATACTCATAAGTTCAAGTCCAATTCCTTTCAAGAATCACCATTTCAAGGCCGGTTCTAGGGTATTTGGTAAGCATATTCAACATCCTCTAGTAGTTCGACACATTTTTGTGTAAATTTCATCATGTTTACACATATTTTTCGTGTGTGAAATCCTTAGAAGAATCATCCTACAAGAAGCTCTTCAACTTTCCACACAAGAAGCTAGGCTCGAAAACTCTCATCTTTACCTTCAAGCCACCTACGAAAATTTTCCAAGGTGAGCTTCATACCCCCATCTTTCGAGTTTTACATGCTTTGGGGGGGGGGGATACAAGTCAAAACGTGTTTGTCTTATGGATATTTGCATGCTTCCTCTTTATTATTTGAATATGAAGTAATATTTGCATAAGGTGTAGTCATCACCATTACTTTATACAAAAATCGTGACCTATGAGGCTTGATTTGTAAAGATGACAAAACATAACTTATTTTGTGATACAAATACCAACCGGAAATTATGAGTTGTAAAAGCTACAAGATTTTGGTAATTTTTACTAAAAATAGTTTATCTAGTAAAAATGGTTATACTTTAGCCACTATTTTTTTGTGTGGGTTAAAAACCCAAGGATTTATGTTTTGGTAACATATATCAACATTAGACAAGATTACAACTCGATATTTATATAAATTTTATATAAATAGTTTACACAAAAACATACTAGGCAAACTATAATTGGTATAGGTTGGAAGTCACGAAACCATACTTTTATACCATTTCAATGGTATAATTATTTCATTATACAAGAAAAAGTGAGTCGTAGTTCACGTAAATCTGTTAATGCTCTAGTGAGACATTCTCTTCACCGTACCTACCTAGTGTACACTTTAAGACCTGCATTATAACCAGAGTCTCCTGGAGGGAGAGCGAGATAGTTGTGTATAGATCTATACGGGATTGACAACCCCATACTTGAGTTGTTCGCTACAGTTAGACCCGCAAGTCTAGGGTGACAAATATCTACCGATTCCGGCGCCTGAAGAACGTCGTACAGGCATAACAGTCATATTAAGCATGGTTATAATAACTCACATAGGGATTAACAATACTATCTTGGTTTACGGGAAGCTTACACTTCATTGGTTTTATAAAAAAATATAAGACTACATACTATCTTACAGTACAACATGTCTTACATTTCTGGTCTTAGGGTTTAAGACTACAGTTCATACATAAGAAAATATTGGATTTATTGGGAACATACACTATCATTTTACAAGGAAAAGATACAAAAGTCATACATACATTTTTAGTCTTGGATATAAGAATTACAGCCCATTTTTATAGAAAATATCGGTTTTTGTGGAAGTATACAATACCATTTTAAACAAAACAATTACAAACCCTTTTCATACAAAAATGCTTATGAACTCACCAACATTATTGTTGACGCTTTTCAAAATCACTTGTATTCTCAGGGAACCCGTAAATAGGTATTCAAATCATTTTGAGAACATGAGTTGTTGCATCATGGATTTTTACTTTTCAGTCAGATGATGTGTAATTTTTGAACAAGCACAGTGTGTAAAACTATGTAAACTTGTAATCTCAATGTATGATGTTTGGGTTGCTATGATTCATTTATATTCAACTGTTATGATACAATACAATGACGTCATCCGCCCCCGGACGTTTCCGCCGTCCTGGTTCGGGGGTGTGACAGATTGGTATCAGAGCATTGTTTATAGTGAACTAGTATATCTAAACATACAAGATATACAACAATAAATACAATGGGACTAAAACACTCTAACTAAAAGTATACTTTAAAATATAAATATTTTATAAAAGTGTACATACATACATGCATATTAGAAAATAATGTTATAATAAGAAGTATATAGAAGAGTTGGACATCGCGATTAAACTTAGACAGTTATGTAATCATATCTAGGGTAAATATAGCCTGATCAACTATATTTATTCGAGATATGACAAACATGTGTTTAGGAGTGGTCGTGGTGGACAACAAATCTAAAACTTACCAACATTATACCAAAAGGCTCTAAGAACCAAACATAAAGAATTAAAATACTATAGGAGTATTTTAGCACATTATAAATTGTTCATGTACTTCTCATATTTATATTCTCGTACAGACGCTATGGCAGGTTTCCACATCCCAGGAGATCCCTATTTCCCAACCAGTGGAATGGAGGGTGGATTGAGGAGGATCCTGAGGAGGATCCCGAGGATATCTTGGAAGAGGAGCCAGAGGAAGAGTTTGAAGAAGATATGGAGGAATAAGAAGAGAAAGAGGAGGAGCAGGAGGAGGAGGATGCAGAGTTCGAAGTCATCAATCCTCCCTACGTTGCTAGAGTCCTTGCACATCGTTTGGGCTACAATGGACCTACACCCCGTTGGGCGGAGGACCTTGAGAGATGGAGTCGACACCAGAGGCAGCGCCCACCCTTTGGTATGGAGCGAGATTTTTATAACCTCAGCCATGGAGGACCCGCTGACAGAGCCCTCCCAGTTATGATCCAGCGGATCACGGACCTTGGTGACCAGACTAGAACAACGGCGAACCACGTACTGGAGTTGGGAGCCGCTGCAGAGGTCACAGACGCACGCACTCGAGACCTTGAGAGGGATTACTATCCCATGGACCGACTCATTGAGGACCTTACCACCGCCCGAGCGGAGGTAAGGGAGTATCAGGAGAGGCATGCAGCTCTCGAGGAGAGAGTGATCACAGTCGAGTGTCGATTAGCTGAGCTACAGGGCGCCTCTACTTCATCTCAGGGACCGCAGAGGACTACCCGTCGTGAGTAGGATTCATCCTACTCACCATTTGATATAGACTAGGTTTATGGGTATGTGTTGGTGCTACCCCCTTTTTCTATTTCCTGTATGTAGGACCGACCTTACGTCTAAGTGATTACATTATTCGGAGGGTCGTTATGCTGCAAAATTTTTATCTTTGATGTACTGTAGACATTTTTAGAGGTCAATTTTCCAAAATTATGTATTGGTACCTTATCATTAATGAAACGAATATGTATTTCTATTTTATTGGATGTTGTTATCTGCTATGTCTTTTCTTTTCATTTTTATTTTGTATAATAAGATTTTAGTTATATGTACAAAGCAACTCTCAATAACAACTAGACTCGACACCTATATAAATGCGATGTTTTACTACAATAGTGTCCAAATCATAACCCTTATCAAAGACTTATCGTCAATTCCATTTGTGGCAGAAAATGTCGCCCCGAAGATACAATAGGCACAAGAACAATATGTCGGCGCCACCACCACCGCCGCCTCCCCCACAAATCGATATTGCAGTGTTCCAAGCTACAGTGATCGCTGCTGTGGCTGCTGTTGTATCCCAAATTAGCAGTAGCAGCAACGAAAGTGGAAATGGAACAAATAGTTCCAATAAAAGTGGAAACCAAGGGCACCCGAGGGAATGCACTTACAAAGACTTTGCAAACTGCAAGCCCAAGCCCTTCGATGGGAGCGGTGGCGTCATTGCTCTGACGCGGTGGTTTGAAAAGACTGAATCAGTATTTGAAATATGTGCTTGTCTAGAGGAGAGCAAAGTCAAATTTACAGCCTGCACTCTTTCTGATAGGGCCCTTTCGTGGTGGAATGGATACATCAAAGCCCTAACACTCCCGGTGGCGAACTCGATGAGCTGGGATGATCTCAAAATCATGATGATCGAAGAGTACTGCTCAAGGGGTGGTACAAAAGCTAGAACAGGAGCTTTGGGACCTCACAATGAACGACTCTGACATCGAAGCCTACACCGCCAGATTCAGCGACCTGGCAATCGTATGCCCTGGAATGATCACTTCGGAGAGCAAGAAAGTAGAACATTTCATTTGGGGACTATCTCCCCAGATTCAAGGGAATGTAATTGCTGCAAACCCAACAACTTTCGACAGCGCCAAGCGCCTTGCTCAAATGCTCATTGACCATGGGGTACAGAAGGGCATAATGACTCCCGTCACCGAACAAAAAAAGGGAAATGATAACAAGAGGAAGTTTGGAGGCAAGAAGAAGGGACAACCAACCCAGGAACCTGCAAAGAAACAACAGATTGTGGCGATTCATGCCGCTACCACCCCTGCTGCACCAGCACCTGCAAATTTGTATGTGGGCACTCTCCCAAAGTGTGATAAATGTAACTTTCACCACAACGGCGCCTGCCGGGAGATGCACTATACCAACTGCAACCGGAAGGGGCGCACTGCCCGATACTGCAGAGCACCCGCACAACAGGCCAACCAACCCACTAATGTTGGGGTGAGCCAAGCATGTTATGGTTGTGGGGAAACGAGCCACTACAAGAGAAACTGTCCAAAGGCCAACAATAGGAACGTTGGGGGAACGGGAAAATTCCTAGAAATAGGACATGAGGAGGCAATGAAGGATCATGCAGTGGTCACTGGTACGTTCCTCCTCAATAACATTTATTCATGCATACTATTTGATAGTGGGGCGGAGAGAAGCTTTGTGAGTCATAAGTTTAAACATCTACTCAAACAAAACCCTCAAACACTAAACAAAACATTTACCGTGGAAATGGCTAACGGAAAAACTGAAACAACAAACGATGTATTCATAGGGTGCACACTAACTTTGAATAACCATTCCTTCCAAATCGACTTAATGTCGGTTACCATAAGGAGTTTTGATGTGATCATCGGCATGGACTGGCTAAGTCCTCACCGTGCCGACATTATGTGTTACGAGAAGGTCGTTCGCCTTCACCTACCAAGCAATGAAACCTTGGTCATATACGGTGACAAACCCGGTACAAACCTTCGCCTCATCTCATATATCAAGGCACATAAGTGTTTACACAAGAAGAACCACACCTTCTTAGCCCACGTGGTCGACAAAAAGAAAGGAGAAAAGAACATTAAAGACATCCCGGAAGTGTGCAACTTCCCCGATGTGTTTCCCGAAGACCTCACGGGAATACCCCCCGAACGACAAGTTGAATTTAGAATCAACTTGATACCCGGAGCCACACCAATCACCAAGTCGCCATAAAGACTAGCTCCTGCGGAGATGCAAGAAATTTCCAGTCAATTGAGTGAATTACTGGACAAAGGATTCATAAGGCCAAACTTCTCACCCTGGGGAGCTCCGGTCTTATTCGTAAAGAATAAGGATGGGTCGTTTCGCATGTGCATCTATTACCACAAACTAAACAAGCTCACCGTCAAAAACCTATACCCTCTTCCCTGGATCGACGACCTATTCGATCAGTTGCAAGGGTCAAGTTACTTTTCAAAGATAGATTTAAGATCAGGGTACCACCAACTACGGGTCCTAGAAGAATATATCCCCAAGATTGCATTCCGAACTCCCTACGGTCATTATGAATTCGTAGTAATGCCCTTCGGTCTAACCAATGTGCCTGAGGCGTTTATGGACTTAATGAACCGGGTGTGCTAGCCTTACCTAGACAAATTCGTGATAGTATTCATCGATGATATACTAGTCTACTCATGAAGTAAAGAAGAACACAGTCAACACCTACAACAAGTTTTGGAAACCTTAAGGGCGGAGAAGTTGTATGCGAAATTCTCCAAATGCGAGTTCTGGATCTGAAGGGTGGATTTTCTGGGTCACGTGGTCAATGAAGAAGGGATACATGTGGACCCTTCCAAAATCAAAGAAATCGAAGGTTGGTCAACCCCAAGAACCCCAATGGAGATCAGGAAAATTCTTAGGCCACGTTAGTTACTACAGGAGGTTCATACAGAATTTTTCCAAAATCGCTAAACCGCTCACCGCTCTAACTCAGAAGGGTGTAACCTTCATCTGGGAGAGGAAACAAGAGGCTGCCTTTCAAACCTTGAAACAGGCCCTATGCAGCGCCCCAATCTTGTCTCTTCTAGAAGGGACGGAAGACTTTGTGCTCTTTTGTGACGCATCCAATCAAGGATTAGGCTGTGTACTCATGCAGTGAGGAAAGGTCATAGCCTATGCATCAAGATAACTAAAGAACCACAGGTGAACTACACCACACATGATCTTGAGCTGGGAGCAGTCATGTTTGCACTAAAAATCCGGAGGCACTGCCTATACTGTACAAAGTGCACCATTTTCACGGATCACAAAAGCCTTCAACACATTCTAAACCAGAAAGAGCTCAACATGAGGCAGCGGCGATAGGTAGAGCTACTGAACGAATACGAGTGCGAGATCTGATACCATCCGGGCAAAGCCAACGTGGTAGCAGATGCCCTGAGCCGGAAGGAACACTCGGGTCGTCGAGTAAAGTCACTAACAATGACCATCCATTCCCATTTGTCTTCACAAATCAAAGAGGCTCAACTGGAAGCTTTGAAACCGGAAAATATCACAAACGAAGCCTTGCGAGGGATGGACAAGAACCTTACAATCAAAGACGACGGAGCCTACTACCTCATGGACCGAATCTGGACACCGAAGTTCGGTGGGTTCAGAGACGTGGTCATGAATGAAGCCCACAAGACAAAGTACTCCATCCATCCAGGTTCGGACAAAATGTACCTGGATCTCAAGAAATATTATTGGTGGCCGAACATGAAAGCCGATATCGCTACCAACGTGGGCAAGTGTCTGACTTGCGCCAAAGTTAAGGTAGAGTACCAGAAGCCCCCCGGGTCTACTACAACAACCATACATACCTGAGTAGAAGTGGGAACGGATAAATATGGATTTCATAACCAAGTTGCCCAAGACGAAGAATGGACTGGACACCATTTGGGTAATCGTTGACCGATTAACCAAATCTGCCCACTTCCTGCTAAGAGAAAACTGACAAAATGGAGAAGTTAACCAGGACCTATATAAAAGAGATCGTGAGATTACATGGCATGCCAATATCTATTTTCTCTGATAGAGATAATAGATTTACCTCACGGTTTTGGCATTCACTTCAAAAGTCCTTGGGAACCAAGCTCGATAAGAGTACAGCTTACCATTCCCAAACAGACAGACAAAGTGAGAGGACCATCCAGACATTAGAAGATATGCTAAGAGCTTGTGTGATAGACTTCGGCAAGGTGTGGGATACCAACTTGCCACTGATTGAGTTCTCATACAACAACAGCTATCACACTAGCATCAAGGTCGCTCTATTTGAGGCTCTATATTGACGTAAATGCAGATCACCTCTGTGTTGGGCTGAGGTGGGAGACACACAACTGGCAAAGGGGCAAGTACCCAACAACACTCTCACCGGTCCCGAGATCATCAGGGAGACAACCGAGAAGATCGTTCAAATTCGGGAACGACTAAAGGCCTCCAGGGACCGACAAAAGAGCTACGCGGATAAACGACGAAAGCCCTTGGAGTTTCAAGTTGGTGATCGTGTGATGCTAAAGGTCTCTCCTTGGAAAGGGATGATACGCTTTGGAAAGCGTGGGAAGTTGAATCCAAGATACATCGGACCGTTCGAGATCCTTGCCAGGATCGATCCGGTAGCTTACAAGCTTTAGATAAAACAAGAGCTCAACAATGTACACTCTGTCTTCCATGTGTCCAACCTGAAGAAATGTCTATCCGATGAAACTCTCGTCGTCCCACTTAATGAGATTGAAATAAATGAGAACCTCCATTTCGTCGAGGAACCTGTAAAAATAATAGACAGGGAGGCGAAAAGAACAAAACAAAGTCGCATCCCCATTGTGAAAGTCCGATGGAGCGCCAAGCGAGGACCTGAGTTCACCTGGGAACGTGAAGACCAGATCAAGCAGAAGTATACACATCTCTTCCCTAGTTCTTGAGTGCCCGCTCTATAACTAATTTAGGGACGAAATTCCCTTTAACGGGGGATGATGTGACAACTAGTAAATTAGTGTCAAGTAAAGTCTATATTGTAACCATGAACAAATGAATACATAATGTAACCTTGTTGCAATTGATTCTTGTAAATCAAAAATGACATTGTTATATGAGTACATAAATATGCATAGTCGTAATAAACATTTAGAAGACCAAAATAGATCAAATAGTAACACATGAATCAAAAAGTGGGAATTTCTTTAGGGTTTTCGGCCATGGAAACCCCCATGACCAAAGTCACCCTTAATAGGTGATTTATAAAAACCGAAAACCTCCCCATGAAAAGCCAAAAGCCGGAAACTCCTCCCTTGTCTAAGAGAATTCAGTTTGGGTGCAAGACCCAAAGCATTGACTTGTGATTTGATCCTCCAAGCTTTACCTCTCTTTTTCCTTCAACAACCATGCAAGGCAAGCAACTAACCTCCAAACATCCATGTTATACATGCAATTGTCCATCAAACATCCATACAAGGCACTTGAATTACCAACATATAAAAATAAAGGGCATCACCCCTCCTTCCTTTTAAACTCGGCCGAGAGTGGGTTTATCCCACTCTTGCCATCTTATTTTCACTAAAGCTCTCTCATACTCAAAAGTTCAAGTCCAATTCCTTTCAAGAATCACCATTTCAAGACCGGTTCTAGGGTATTTGGTAAGCATATTCGACATCCTCTAGTAGTTTGACACATTTTTGTGTAAATTTCATCATGTTTACACATATTTTTCATGTGTGAAATCCTTAGAAGAATCATCCTACAATAAGCTCTTCAACTTTCCACACAAGAAGCTACGCTCGAAAACTCTCATCTGTCCCTTCAAGCCACCCACGAAAATTTGCCAAGGTGAGCTTCATACCCCCATTTTTCGAGTTTTACATGCTTTTAGGGGGGATACAAGTCAAAACATGTTTGTCTTATGGATATTTGCATGCTTCCTCTTTATTATTTGAATATGAAGTAATATTTGCATAAGGTGTAGTCATCACCATTACTTTATACAAAAATCGTGACCTATGAGGCTTGATTTGTAAAGATGACAAAACATAACTTATTTTGTGATACAAATACCAACCGAAAATTATGAGTTGTAAAAGCTACAAGATTTTGGTAATTTTTACTAAAAATAGTTCTTCTAGTAAAAATGGTTATACTTTAGCCACTATTTTTTTGTGTGGGTTAAAAACCCAAGGATTTATGTTTTGGTAACATATATCAACATTAGACAAGATTACAACTCGATATTTATATAAATTTTATATAAATAGTTTACACAAAAACATACTAGGCAAATTATAACTGATATAGGTTGGAAGTCACGAAACCATACTTTTATAACATTTCAATGGTATAATTATTTCATTATACAAGAAAAAGTGAGTCGTAGTTCACGTAAATCTGTTAATGCTCTAGTGAGACATTCTCTTCATCGTACCTACCTAGTGTACACTTTAAGACCTGCATTATAACCAGAGTCTCCTGGAGGGAGAGCGAGATAGTTGTGTATGGATCTATACGGGATTGACAACCTCATACCTAAGCTGTTCGCTACAGTTAGACCGGCAAGTCTAGGGTGACAAATATCTACCGATTTCGACGCCTGAAGAACGTATTACAAGCATAACAGTCATATTAAGCATGGTTATAATAACTCACATAGGGATTAACAATACTATCTTGGTTTACGGGAAGCTTACACTTCATTGGTTTTATAAAAATATAAGACTACATACTATCTTACAGTACAACATGTCTTACATTTCTGGTCTTAGGGTTTAAGACTACAGTTCATACATAAGAAAATATTGGATTTTCTGGGAACATACACTGTCATTTTACAAGGAAAATATACAAAAGTCATACATACATTTTTAGTCTTGGATATAAGACTTACAGCCCATTTTTATAGAAAATATCGGATTTTCTGGAAGTATACAAAACCATTTTAAACAAAACAATTACAACCCCTTTTCATACAAAAATGCTTATGAACTCACCAACATTATTGTTGACGCTTTTCA
Source organism: Lactuca virosa (assembly GCF_052849685.1). Lineage (NCBI taxonomy): Eukaryota > Viridiplantae > Streptophyta > Magnoliopsida > Asterales > Asteraceae > Lactuca > Lactuca virosa. Next base: position 52,942,553 of record NC_136432.1, read on the forward strand.
AAATCACTTGTATTCTCAGGGAACCCGTAAATAGGTATTCAAATCATTTTGAGAACATGAGTTGCTGCATCATGGATTTTTACTTTTCAGTCAGATGATGTGTAATTTTTGAACAAGCACAGTGTGTAAAACTATGTAAACTTGTAATCTCAATGTATGATGTTTGGGTTGCTATGATTCATTTATATTCAACTGTTATGATACAATACAATGACGTCATCTGCCCCCGGACGTTTCCGCCGTCCTGGTTCGGGGGTGTGACACAAATAAAACAGAACTTAAGACACTTATAGAATCTTAATTAACACTTTGTCAAATGGCTTACATCATGTCATAACTACTTACTTATAATGCATGCATCATATTCCAACATTTATAGTATTCAAAAGAACATTATATGTCAAATGAGGTCGTACAAATTCCATTATTCTTTTAGGAATTATTCCAAATTGCATTGTTACTAATCAGGGGCGGTTCCGCTATGGTGTTCGGCAACCCCTGTTTTTTTCGGACGCAATGTAAAAAATATTCGAATTTTTCGTTTTTTCTACTATTATGCCACTACGTAAAAAAATATGTCATCAACAACACCTACTATGAAAATCTGTGTTCGCCCCTGTTACTAATAGTGGAAAAACATGGATAGAGACTTGCAAGTTTTTTTGTTACAAAAAATTTCACATTAAATCGCCATGCTTTCAATTTTTAGACAAATGATGGCATAAATCATAATCACATAAAAATGATGTAAATAAGTCCATACGCATTCCATAACACTAAAAATACATATTTCCACAACATATATTTTCACCCTTTTTGTGCACATGGTATAGAACCTTGATACATATTTCCACACTTAGAGTTTCTTTACTAACATGTACATCTTCCTTGACATATACACAATGATAAAAAGTTAGTGTATCCATATTTTTAGGATCTTATACTTAGGTCATCTTTAATGGTAGTTGAATGGGGAGTTTAATCTCATTAAACTCAAAATATATATTGTGGGTTAATCACATGACACTCAATAGAATGAGGAGTTCAATCCCCATTGAACTCTACACACACACACACACACACTCTCTCTCTCTCTCTCTCTCTCTCTCTCTCTGTTTCTCTCTCTCCCTCTCTCTCTCCACACACACATACACACATAAATGATGTGGCAATGTATTAAATTATATGGAGTTTAATGAAGTATAGAGTTTAATAGGTAAAATTGTATAATAAGTTGAATGCATATGTGGCAACCCATTAAAGTCATAAGAGTTCAATGCATTGGAAATGGCCTTAACTGCAACATTAGAATTTGGATCATTAATTTCATTTGTTCTTTAGGTATGTTGGAACTTTGTTAATGGGAAAATGTCTTTTGGTACTTATCCACATTGGAAGAAGAAGAAGAAAGAAACATTTTCTACTTTATAAAGCTTTATTTTAGTATTTTACTAATATGATTAAAAGTTTAGGCTAAAGTGATTGAGTTGGATTTGATGATTGAGCTAGTCAAATTGGTCTTGAATGATTTGAATTAATATATATATATATATATATATATATATATATATATATATATATATATATATATATATATATATATATATATATATATATATATATATATATTTGTTCTTTAGGTATGTTGGAACTTTGTTAATGGGAAAATGTCTTTTGGTACTTATCTACATTAGAAGAAGAAGAAAGAAACATTTTCTACTTTATAAAGCTTTATTTTAGTATTTTACTAATATGATTAAAAGCTTGGGTTAAAATGATTGGGTTGGATTTGATGATTAGGCTAGTCAAATTGGTCTTGAATGATTTGAATTAATATATATATATATATATATATATATATATATATATATATATATATATATATATATATATATATATATATATTTATTAATGGTCAAAAGATTGGTCTTAGGCCTTAGGGTCTCATTGATTAATTAAATTATTTTTTAATTATTAATTTTGATTTTGACTTTTTATTTATTAATTAAATCTGTTAATTTTGGTTCAATTGTATTTTCGGGTTTAGCAGTTAGTTTTTTTTTTTTTTGAGGGACAGACAGTTATTAACTGCCAATGACAACCTATATATATATATATATATATATATATATATATATATATATATATATATATATATATATATATCACCAAACACATATTTCAAGGGTTGGAAAAATCACATTCTTCTTAAATTTGTATTCTTCAATCATGATGGGAACATAGAAAATTTTGTCTGAATCAAGTTTTGTTCTTGATTAGATTGATGTATCCTCTAGATAGATTCCTATCAGAAATTTTTTTGTCTTAGGACACTGCAAAGCAGACCTCAATCTACAATTTCAGTTTCTATTATGTTGTGTATAACACATTCAAGTATGTTTTTCTTGTGAATTACTTATTGTATTTATATTTGATTTGATTTTCATATATATATATATATATATATATATATATATATATATATATATATATATATATATATATATATATATATATATATATATTTGGTTGTATATTTTTGTCATAACAAAGTACTCATTTTCAAATGACTAGTCTCACCACACATACGACAATCATCTCATGAGTTGGGTTCCTTGCCATGACACCTCGACATTCCTCTCATATCATTTCCTTCCCCCTTCCTGGACCTATTCCTTTTCCAAGCTTCTAGCTTCAGCTTATCAAACATTCAACCCTACTAGTTAACAATTTTTAACATTGTCGATCCCTTCTACCTTAGCTCACATATGTAAGCAACTCATGAATCAAACAAAAAATACTACAAATCAAAGAAATGCTAGTCGTTTTGACTTGCTTTTACAGAAAATATTCAATCTACTGCCTTGAGTTTTTGTGCTTCTTGAATCCATCAATTTTTTTTTTCAATGCATATTTCTTGATCAATCAGACCACGTGGATCCCCAAAACGTTGGCACTAAATTTGGCCAAATCTACTCCTTCAGTTACTCGTTGAGAACATGCGATCAAGAACAACATGAAATCCTTCTAATTAATTCAAACGAAAATCCTCCCATGATGTTAGAGCTCTGATACTAATTTGTAATGCATCAAACGTGATTGGACCTTGTTTGTAGAATGAATCGAACAAGGAAATTGCTTCTGTATAATGACAAAGATTTTATTATCTGTATATGTGGATACATCAAGAAGAAAAAGATGTAGAAGCAAATCTGAAAATTATATTAGCCGATCTCTAAACACACTTTTTATGTATTGGTCAAAGACAAACCCACGCTTTGAACTTTCTCTTTATTTACATTTCACCCCTAGACTTTGATTTTAAGTCACTGGACTCCCTTGACTGTGTGAACGGTCCATATATGCCACATGAGATGGATTGTTTTATACATATGCACTGATTCATTTATTACAAAAGTGATTTATTTTTATCATTTTGTGACATTAAAATTTTGAAGAGTTTATAAAATAATGTTATGGTTATTCAATATTATTTGAAAATTTGTATGGCTACGATTTTATTTCTATTTACATTAAAAAAAAGTAATTGTATTAGTGAAAAGATTTTTCATCATCTATAATCAAATCTGAAAACTATATAAACTTTTCTAATAAACAAGTTTATCTCACAATAAGTCAAATTTAATTAACTATAGAAAACAAATAAGTTAGTTTTCAATATACTAATAACAAGTACATAGAAAACGTAACACCCTCTTGTAAACATTGAAAATTTGAAACAGGTCCATGGTTTAAGCATTATTTTATATATTTGGTTTATAAACGTAGATTTGATATAGAGACTATAGTCATAATTTGTGAGCTAAAAAACATTAGAATTAAAATCGATTTTTTATTAAAGCACTGAAAATTTACCATGGTTTGAATTCCTAATAATCCGTTAATTTTCTATCACACCAAAAAATATGAATTATAAGCTATTAAATTGCAAAATAACATGGAACTCATCCCTTTCATTTCTTTAAATCTTATCATACTTCTACTCACAACAAGAATTACATTCATAAACCGAAACCAAAAACAAGATCATAGAAGTGTGTCATCTGCTCATTTGACAAAAATAAAAAAAAATAAAAAAAAAATAAAAAAATCTAATATCTACAGATTGCCCACACAAGAACTCAAAAGAAGAAGAAGAAAGAAGCTTCAAGATCGATTGATGATATGATTCATGGGTTTTCCATATTTTGAGGTTTACGGCTCGAGAGTGCGCAGAGACTAGCAACGGAATTTGGGTAGTCATTGTGGCAAGAAGATGAACCAGAAGGTGGCACAATACCCTTCGGAAACATGACGGAGAAAACCCTATCATCATCCCGATCGACTTCATCTTTGTTCCTGTTGTTTTTCATCGTTTCTGATCGTTTTTTGTTCTTGTTAGCGAACAAGACCTGTCTTCTTTTATGGTGTTTGTTGTAAGTCAAGAAAATAGACGACGTTTTCTTGTTCTTGAATTCCCGCGTTGGTGGTGGTGGTGGTGCAGCGGAGGAGATCATTTTGAAGGAGGAAGAGATGAGGAGTAACATTATGAAAATGAGGAAAAAGACGACGTTCCTGAAAACCATACTGAAATCCATGAGTAAGATATTGAATCAGTGGATCTGTAATGGGATTTTGTGCTGAATTTTATTAGAAGTAGGTGTTTGTGTGTGCGTGTAGAGAGAGAGAGAGAGAGAGAGAGAGAGAGTAATCGTGTGCATATATATGATCCGATTAACTCGTTTGCAAGGTACAAGAGTAGGCACCCGAAATTCAAGATTTTACATATTCATAAAGGGATCTATAAAAAAGTTTATTTTTTTAGAAATTTTTGACAGACATTAAGCATCAATTCATCATATAAAATGCTCAAAAAAAATTCAATTAACAGATGGGAAAAAATAATTTTATTGAGTTTACACAAAAATTTTAATTTGACACTGTATATTTTTTGTCTTAAATTTGATGTTGTGTTTTCTAATTTATTACAATTCTGACGACTTAACCGGTTAAATCGGTTGTCTGCTGACGTGGCATGATAACATGTCAATTTTGATGATGTGACATGTTGACATAGCATGCTAACGTGTCAAAATTGAAAAAAAAATAATACAAAAGACACTAAATTTTCACTTTTTTCAATATTGATACTAAGTTTTCATTTTTTTTTTCAATTTTGACATTCAGTTTTTTTTTGTTCCAAATTGATCATTATTTTTTCATTTTATTCGGTTTTAATTATGTGACATTCTATTTTTTTGTTCCAAATTGGATATTATTTTTTTGTTTCACTTGAAACCGTGTATATATATATATATATATATATATATATATATATATATATATATACATGGTCAAATTTGAGACAAAATTATGGCTCGATGTTCTTATTACTCGAACCTTAGGTTCATACCTGATGGTTCGAGCAACTACAAACATCGACATTAACCTCCAAATTATGGCTCGATGTTCTTATTACTCGAACCTTAGGCATACCTAATTGTTCGAGCAACTTACAAACATCGCCATAATCCTCCATATTATGGCTCGATGTTCTTATTACTTGAACACTAGGTTCATACCTAATAGTTTGAACGACTTACAGACATCGTCATAATCCTCCACATTATGGCTCGATGTTCTTATTACTCGAACATTAGGCTCATGCCTAATGGTTCGAGCAACTTACAAATATCTCCATAATCCTCCACATTATGGCTCGATGTTCTTATTACTCAAACCTTAGGTTCATACCTAATGAGCAACTACAAACACCGCCATAATCCTCCAAATTATGGCTCGATGTTCTTATTACTCGAACCTTAGGCATACCTAATGGTTCGAGCACCTTACAAACATCGCCATAATCCTCCATATTATGGTTCGATGTTCTTATTACTTGAACATTAGGTTCATATCTAATAGTTCGAACGACTTACATACATCGCCATAATCCTCCACATTATGGCTCGTTGTTCTTATTACTCGAACCTTAGGCTCATGCCTAATGGTTCGAGCAACTTACAAACATCGCCATAATCCTCCACATTATGGCTCGATGTTCTTATTACTCGAACCTTAGGTTCATACCTAATGGTTCGAGCAACTACAAACATCGTCATAATCCTCCAAATTATGGCTCGATGTTCTTATTACTCGAACCTTAGGTTCATACCTATTGGTTCGAGCAACTACAAACATCGTCATAATCCTCCAAATTATGGCTCGATGTTCTTATTACTCAAACCTTAGGCATAGCTAATGGTTCGTGAAACTTACAAACATCGCCATAATCCTCCAAATTATGGCTCGATGTTCTTATTACTTGAACATTAGGTTCATACCTAATAGTTCGAAAGACTTACAGACATCGCCATAATCCTCCACATTATGGCTCGATGCTCTTATTACTCGAACCTTAGGCTCATGCCTAATGGTTCGAGCAACTTACAAACATCGTCATAATCCTCCATATTATGGCTCGATGTTCTTATTACTCGAACCTTAGGTTCATACCTAATAGTTCGAGCAACTACAAACATCGTCATAATCCTCCAAATTATGGCTTGATGTTCTTATTACTCGAACCTTAGGTTCATACCTAATGGTTCGAGTAATTACAAACATCGCCATGATCCTCCATATTATGGCTCGATGTTCTTATTACTCGAACCTTAGGCATACCTAATGGTTCGAGCAACTTACAAACATCACCATAATCCTCTACATTATGGCTCAATATTCTTATTACTCAAACCTTAGGCATACCTAATGGTTCGAGCAACTTACAAACATTGCCATAATCCTCCACATTATGGCTCGATGTTCTTATTATTCGAACGTTAGGCTCATACCTAATGGTTCGAGCAACTTACAAACATCGTCATAATCCTCCACATTATGGCTCGATGTTCTTATTACTCGAACCTTAGGTTCATACCTAATGGTTCGAGCAACTTGCAAACATCTCCATAATCCTCCATATTATGGCTCGATGTTCTTATTACTTGAACATTAAGTTCATACCTAATGGTTCGAGCCTTTTCTAAAAAAAACTAATGGTTCGAGCAACTCACAAATATTGTCATAATCCTCCAAATTATGGCTCGATGTTCTTATCACTCGAACCTCAGGTTCAAATCCAATGGTTCGAACCATATACTAAGAATAACATTCGAGTTAGTGGGTGAAGCATTTCAAATTTTGATAAACGCTTTAAGTCAATATGAAATTAGATGCCAACCATGGTCCATAAATAACTCTTACAACCACAAGGGCTAGAATAAAAAGGATTCAAGCAAATAGAGGAAGATCACATTGTCATTTAGCAACATGTCATTACAAGATAACAAAACAAAAAAAAACTACCCCACAGCATTGGCAAAATAAAAGTTATGTTTACAAGTTTAAAAGTCCAAATCACTACGAAAACAAACACAGCCTCCAACCCTAGCTCGATCCAACTTCATCTGCTCCAGATGAATCCACAATCTTCAACAACTTCTTCAAACCACCTACATCCATCTCTTCGTTCCCCAGAGCAGATACTAGCGAGTACTTGTATGTTGTCATCTCAGCAAAACATTCCATAATTTGACATTGTGCATCTGGGTACGAATACAAGACATTCTTATCGTTCAGCTCGTCAGGGTACTTTTTTTTCATGTCCACACATGCTTGATGGAGACCAAGCTAGATAGCGGATGTCTGCAAGGCGGCATTCATGGCACCAAAGTCTCTTGAATATAACACAACCCGAAAAAAGATGGGGATACCTTCCTTTATGACCCATCGCAGCTCCTCATCCTTTTGATCCACCCCCGTCTGGCAACTTGCTGTATTCTGCTCCATCAAAAGTTGTAAATCACTCAACGTGGCAATTCGAGCATCCTTCTCCAACATTAGGAGTTTCGTCATGGCTAACTCCTCCTCTAGCAACTTAATGCTAACATCATTTCTAGAATAATCGATTTCCAACTAAGAAACCTTCTCCGTATATTGCAACTTCAGCGAATGGTACTACTGAGAAACACCCTCGAGTTCCTTAACGGCTTAGCCACGGTGTCTCATGACATCATCTATTTTCAGTTGAAAATCTTGATTGAACTTTTTCAACTCCTCCTACTGACCAATGGCTTGACTCAAATCCGTCACCGAACTTTGGATTCTCTCCGAAAAACCGGCTACCTCTTCCCTCAACCCCTTAGCTTCTTTCTCCATTTGCTTGTGAAGGGTCCGAAGTTTCTTCAACCTTTCCAGGGCTTCATCAAAAACAATTTGGCATTGAGCAAGTTGCTCCGAACATGCCTTTATGCGTACGGACACTTCATTCAACAAATACATTCCTTCCATTAAGCATGATCGAGCCTTATCTAATGTTTCTTCATCATACACAACCCTCGTTTGAAAAGGGCTCTTGGGAACACTTGTCACAGCAAAAGGACGTTGGAACTGGGGAAGTGAAGCAGCAAGCGTAATCCGTGTTGGCATTGCGGCCTCTTTTCCTGTAATAGCAATAGTTGCACAGTTTATAAGCAAGTGATTCGTAACAAGGAACTAAAGAACATAGAAAGAAGAAAGCAAACATCGACAAAGAAAGAAAAGGAACATACGGCCTGATGCAGGGGGAGGATTCGGGACACTAGCTTCCATTTCTTCAGATTTGGTCCCCACAGGCTCTTCATTCCCAATCATGGTATCATAGGGAATGGGAATAGGAGTAACTACCGAAGAATCGATGGTCGATGCCATGAAATGACCAAGTCCGGACCCGAAGAGTTTCTGTTGGAACACAGCCGCAGCAGACGGACCCTTGGGGTCTTCCTTCTCTGAAAGGGGGTTTTCAGGGATCTTTTCCGGGAGGCCTCCAGTAACGGTCTCCGATTCTGATTTTCCCAAATGAGACACTTCTACCTCATCCTCCATACGCTTCATTTCATTGTCCGATTCGATTAGACATTCGTGAAAGACAGTAGTAGCAGGATCCTTCGAGGTACGCTTAGAGCTTGTAACATCGGGAGCCGGAGGGTTAGATAGATCATTCAGGCTTCAGCTTCTTGATTCACGACCATAACATTTTCGTTTGGGAGGGGACATTTTGATGTGTTGATCGTCGTAAGCACTCTCATAGCGCTTCTTTAAGATGAACCCTTTCGAGGTAGCCCTTGTATACACTGTGGGGGGTTTGCCACAATCGAAATCATATTTCACACCCTCTGAATGAAGATTAGGAGCAATAGATCTAGTTACCTCTGATTGAGAAACATCTATGGCAGAATCCATGCTAGACTATGACCTAGTCGGGGAATCCGACGCCGTCACCTCCTCTGTCACTAGGGTGGAGTTCACAATTCGTTTCCGATGAAGTCGGTCAAGAAGGGTTATGTTTTTTCCATCAAACACCTCCACTGGCTTCTTACCCAAACGGTTCTAATGGGGACTCATGTCAGTCATACCCAGCATCGCTTCGTCGGGACCCGCCCATCGAACAAAATTGACTGATAACTTTTTTGTTATCAATTGCCCGTCGGGTGATAGTTCTGGGACGGGGTCAGCGACCCTGTCAGCAGTAGCGCCGTATGTCATGGGGCCGGAGAAAGCAGAGGCATGAACAAAAAAGAACTCATCCTTCCAATACTTGATGGAGGTTGGAAGACCGTCACAAATCTCCACCAAACCATGACGAAGGGAGAAAGAAACCCAATCTCCATTGGACATCGGAATATACAAGTAGCGAAACAGATTGATGGCCGGTGACACATCCAGAGCGACGCATAGCAGGGTGAAGAAAAGAATCTTGCGAAAACCGTTAGGGGTTATTTGGGCAATGTGCAGACCATAATAACCCAGAACATTTTCTAGAAAATCGAAAGGAGGAAGACGCAACCCGGATTTGAAGAATACTCGGTAAACCCCCACGAAGCCTTCAGGGGCATCAGTAATGGCATCGTTGGCCTCCGGCAGACGAGGATGGAACTTGGGATCAATATTATACTTCCGAACGAGCATACCCATGGTTTGAACGGTCAATTTAGATTTCACCGTCCCAATGTGATAAATCCCAGTGCTCGCCATGTTCAGAAAAGAAGAAGAAAACGAGAGAAAAAGTCGACAGAAGAAGGAAACTGACTCTAACTGAAATAGCGAATGGTGAAAAGGATGATTCAATACCAAGTATTTATAGTAAGTCTAGAACGTATGAAGATTAACGGACAGACAATGTGGTTGGTAGATACTGTACCTCTATTAAAGAAAAGGCAGGTGAAAAGACAGTTATAGGGATCATCATTAGGGCTAGCATAACCGTCAACACGTCATGTCATAGTTAATTCAGGAGTTTTTCTCCCCTATCCGATTGTAACGGCTATAATGTCGTTTCTTCCAAAGTTTGCATCCCTACTCTATCGAATACGTAGAGATACAAACTGGGGGTACTTAATAGGATATAGCCTGGAAATACCTATATCCTTTCCAAACATACCGAACCAGCATGTTGGAAGGTCGCTTGAAGTTACCCGCCCCACACGTCTCAAAGTTGCTCGTTTACATACCGAACTGGCATGACAACTTGAAAGGAAAGGAAAGAACGGAATGAAGGTACAAAGTGATGTCGAAACAGTAGCGGCAGTACCTCGAAACTATAGAATACAACCTGTACGAGGATACGTGGCTGGTGGATCTTGGCACAACCACATGACAGTTGTGTAACGGTACGTACAGTACCGATAGTCGTACCTTCGGGCATAATGTCATCAATGCGATAAGATGGCATGTCAGGTTCGATATGGGAAGAACTCGCTACTTATTCATGTATCACTATAAATAGACAGCCTGACTCGTCAAGAAGGCAGGTACACATAAACCACTCTTAACTCTCTTGTACAATCAATCGATAACATATCCTCTCGCTAACTTAACCGTCAGAGAGTCGTACGGGATCTCCTCCCGGCCGACTTACTTACGGTTTGTTTGTAGTCTTCAGGTCAATCTACTAGCCTGGGAAGAACCAATCCTAGAGTGAAAGATGGAAGACGGACCTGATGGTACATCAATAGACATGGTCACTAGTAATAGTATATTTTGTATGTTTAAGATTTTGCCACAATACTTTTTACAGTTTGACAATTTTAGTCCATATTTTATATGTTTCAAGATTTTGCCACAATACTTTGTATAGTTTGACAATTTAGAACCTGACATGTTGTAATTAGAGATTGGCCCATGTCTTTTAATATTTGCCATTTTAAGTCCCATTATTTTGTATGTTTCAACATTTTGCCACAATATTTTCTATAGTTTGACAATTTTAATCCATGGTATGTTGTAATTAGAGATTGGCCACAAGTCTATTAATATTTGTCACTTTAAGCCCCTTTGACCATTTTGACCTTCTTTTTGTTCCTTTTTTTCATCTTATTTGTAACGTCCGTGTTTCTGAGCTAAGCATTAGTATAATAATGTAATAGTCAAGGTTAAGCATTATAACCTATTTTCAAGCAATAAAAAAGAATTACTTGAATATTATGTGAATTATGCGATTTTATGTGCTTATATACTTGTTTATAAAGATATGATAAATTAAGAATGAAATAAGCGTCAAAAATAAAATGTTAGATAAACCCGATACCTATGAATAAAGCTGTAGTGGTCGTGACAAGGATTCTGGAGATATAAAGAACACCGAAATCCGAGTTATAACGAAGAAGTTATGGCATGTTGAAGTTTCACAACAAAACCGACACGACACTGTGTGACGTAAAAAGTGAGTTTACGATACAGTACTTTTTAGCCTTAGCAATCTAAAAAAAAATCGTAGTATACGTTAATAGTAGCTCAACGGTAAAAAGACATAGCAGTGCGCAACCGCGAGCGTGTGCATAAAAAGAACGTCCAAATCTGACTTCGTATGAGGAAGTTATGAATTTTCTAAGATTTGGCATAGCAGTGTGCAACCCGGAGTTCGAATAGTAGATCGACCGAATTTTAGCTGACACAACCTAAACGAAAATCGAAGGTCTCATTAATAGTAGCTCAACGGTAAAAAGACAGACGAAAACGGACGTCGGATGAAGAAGTTATGATTTTTTAACGGACTTTTCCTGTCTCGGTCTGTTAAAAATATAACTTTAAAAATAAAGTCAAAATTAGTCAACGGAGTCTAAACGAAAGTTGTAGAGTACAGTCCCACCTACGCGTGGATATAAAGAACGGCGAAAATGGAATGCGAAAGTTACAAATTTTAGAAGTCGAGGGTGTGATTTGCGAAGCTGTGTCCGAAGGGAACGCCCCGCGTTCGCAAATACTAGGCCTCGATTCGGCCACGTCCCTCCATCCGATGATCGACACGTATCCGCACGAACGTGCTGCGTACCGAGGAACGCGCAACATACCACCGAAGTTACGCCCTGCGTTCCGAGGAGCTGGAGCCTATAAAAGGCATGCGAGGGTTGGCTTCAAAACTCGTTCATTTGCCATTTCTTTCTCTCTCTACTCTCTCTCTCTCTAAACCTCCCCAAACACCCCCCAAGCCTAGGAAACCTCCCTAGCACTAGAAGAAAGCCCCGGAGCGCCCGAAGACTCCGAGAAAAAGAGTTTTTTGGTTTAGAAAACTCTGCCCCCGCAGAACCCGATTTTCAAGCAAACCTCCTGGTTTCGTCAAAGGAAATCATATTTTTAAGAAGCGAAGCGTTGTCCAAGTTGGAATCACCACCTTATCAAGTGAGTGCATATTTACTTTCATCTTACACATAGATATGAAGTATTTTATATAAATTACGTGCTATGTGTGCATGTTATCTGTTTACTTGAGATCTGTGATGGATGAAAGATTTAAACTTTGTTTTCTTAGATCTAAACTGTATATGTATTTTATACCTTGAGATCTGTACTGGATGAAAGATTTAAACTTTGTTTTTCAGATCTAGACCTTTTTTTTCTTCAGATCTGAACCGTATATGCATTTTCTTTTCAGATCTAAACTTTTTCTTCAGGTCTGAACCCTATATGTATTTTCTTTTCAGATCTAAACTTTTTCTTCAGATCTGAACTGTATATGTATTTTATATCTACAAATATGTTGGGTAAGACATAGGTAGATGAAATAGTTGGTGTGTGATGAAAAATGAGTTGGAGGATGAGATGAAAAAGTGATATAGATCATGAGATGAGGGTGAGAGGTGAAAATAATGGGTTTTGAGCACTACAACATTACTATGGTGTACATGCAACCCTAATGCTTTGGATCTAAGTTTTTCTCTATTGAACATGCAAATATAAACTCCAAAGCAATAACCCTATGGACTAGAATACAATTTCGAAAATCACATATGATTAAGGTTAGAAACTTTACCTTACTTGTTATGTAGCAATAACAAGAATAATCCTTCTTGATCTTGACTTCTGAAAGCCTAGTACCCCAAGTGTTGCACCTCTAATGGAGTCACAAACACCCAATGCAACGATATGAATTGGAGAGGGAAGGATTTCTGCTAGGGTTCTCTTAGAAGCTTGCATTAGCCGAAAATCCATATAGAGGGGTTCTTTATATAGCTGTGGCTGGTAGGGTTTTCAGGTGGAAACCCTAATACCTTGCTTAGGCAACAAGCAGCCCATGAACTCCTTCCTTAGAGCCTATAGACGAAATCTATAGGGCTTCCTTATAGGATTTTGTCCACTCCACTCTATGGAGTCCATCAACCCAATTATGCAACTATCAATGATTTCCACAACAGTCCCTATATTATTAAGCAGTTCCTTTAAAACCTGAAATTAATATCAAATTAATTTCTGATTAATCACTAATTAATAATATGATTTTCAAATAATATATTAATCTTGTAATATATTAATAAAATCATTCATAGTACCAATTTATTATTCATATAATAAATCTTACTCTCTCTCCTCTTGTCATCCTATCAATTTGCATGAGTGAAGGCAACCCAAAAGGACCATGCTCATAATCAAGTCAAGTACATACCAATAATAATTATGGGCTTAGACACCTAATCCAACAGTCTCCCACTTGGATAAGTCTAATAACTATTATTGCAAGTACGACTTCATAATCTGATTAGCAATCGTAGCTTTCAAAAGCCATTGTTGAACTCTGATCTTATCAGTAACGCGTCCTTTAGATAAGTGATCAAATATTCCTCCATTCTACAAGATATCGTATGGACATGAGACATGGATTTAAAATCATTCTCTCTGTCCATGTGTTGTTTCCCGATTTCCGATTTATGACGACTGACTTCAGACTACAGTTGAACACTTCAACTTAGTCCAGGCTTGGCCAAGCGCTTAGGGTGTCATCACTAAATCATCGAGGGGTCCATAGATATCGCTTTTATCCCACATTGGGTAAAAAGAATGGATAAACTTCGACTCATATTCTTGCTCAATTTACTCATCAAATCACACAAAACAATACGTTTTATAACACCAAGTTACTGGTGCGTTTACATATTGTCAATGCGCAACCGACTTGTAAACTACAACTTATATGTCTCTGTTTCAAGAATATAAGATATTATCGTCTCATAATCACTCGTGATAAAATCCATGAAGTGATTCAAATGAACGTGGGTTTAATCCAATACTCAAATCCTATTTCAGGAGTACTCATAAATACTGCAGCAAACTTGTGCCATGTCTAAACACTTAGACAATCTACAGTCGGATTCATGATAATCTTACCTCATTACTTACTTCCAAAGTATGATTGATTGTGGATGTTTGAATAACCTAGTTATTCGGGAAGTAAAACATGCAAAGTGAAACACAAGAATAATCTAATTAACTATGGTCTCAAAAACCTTTTGAATATAAATAAAACACTTATTATTTAATCACCATATTAATTTGACTTATTCATCGTATACTGTTTCAACTAATTAACTCTATATTGAATTAAAACAATAGTCATCCCATGCTTTAAGCATGCACACCATGTTTATCTATGGTCCTTACTTTGTGAAATAGATCAATTGAAAACATTTCCAATGATGCTCATTTCACAATTCCAAAATCCTTATCGTAAGTGCAAGAATACCAAATTCTTGCCATCTACTGTAATCTGTAAGATTCTAAACTTATATGCAATAATCTATTTGTAACTGTAACGCCCCGTTCTAAGAGAAATTATTTATGGAATTCCCGAGATCAAGAGTACGGGCGTTTCGGTCTTTTTATGGGCAATGGGTTTTATTCGAGAAGGCTTCGGGTCGGGGTGTGTTGCTAGAAGCGTAGGGCTTCTCGCCACCTTTTCGTGGATATGAAGTTCGTCGGAAACGGACTTAGAATAATGGAGTTATGGCACTTTGAAGATATTGACACTTATGGCACTTAATGGAAAAAGTTGTCAAAGAAAGGCCATGCATGCTTGGGACACGCGTGGGTACGCCCAGCATAGGCTGGGTTACGCCCAGCGTAATAGAGTAAATGAAACGCGGAGTTCCTCGACGTACGCCCAGCATACGTCCAGTGTCCAGAAACCCTAATTTTAGGGCCAGCCACTATATAAGGAACATAATGGCTTCAACCCTAGCCCCCATATCAGCCTCCCTAACCTCAGAAGAAACCCTAGAACGTTCCAATCTCCATTTTTAGAGATCTTGGCCTTGAAAAGCTCATCTTGGTGGTTTTTAGCTTGGAAGAGAAAGGAAGAAGATTGGGAAGGGGGAACCTTGGAAGCTAGAGCTTATAGATCTGGGACAAGTGTTTCATTTAGGACCTCTTCAAGGTAAAAAGCTTTGAGCTTGATGAATAATCTCTTAGATCTCTCTTGGTACAATTTTATGGACTTTTTGGTCCCAAGAATGGACCTTTTTGGAGCAACTTCGATTTTGAGCTTGGGGTTGCCACCCTCAGAGCTAAAAGTGTCCCACAAGTTATAAAGTTGCAATCTTGATGGTCCTAATGAGTTCATGCATGAGATTTAGCCCTTGTTATGGAAGTATGTTGTCACCTTATGAAGTTGGGCTTATTTGGTGGGTTGCAAGTCACCAAGTTAGTGACTTTATGGGTTAAGACATAGAGAAGGACCAGGATCTGTAATGGTAGCTTGTAGATCTGAGTATTAAGCACTTATTGGGAAAAGGTCTTAACAGAGGTATTACGCTGAGCGTACGTGCAGGTACGCCTAATGTACTCACCATTCTGCCTGTACGTTTAGCGTACATGGGGGTACGCCCCGCGTACTCTGTCTGTATGGATCATGAGTTTTTGGGTCGTGGTTTGGGGCATGTTTGGGTATTTGGGCCTTAGTGGGCCATCAGAAATCATATTATATGGGCCAAGGAATATATTATGGGCTTAGGGTGAGGCCCATTAAGGGATTGGGCCCAATGTAGCAAATTGGGCCATTAGTGGGTCACTAGTGGGCTTGAGAAGCTTACCTAGTGTTGGACCTTTCATATTATAGTGTTGGGCCTTAGTCATGAACCAGATTGGGTTAAGGGTAAAATGGTCAATTTACCCTTAGAAGGATATTGTTTTGGGCTAAGTGTTATTGTGGCATTGATAGTTCGGGGAGCTAGAGGAGCAGCAGTGCGGGGATTGTCAGATAGCAGCCAGAAGGGTACCAGCAGTGTTTCAGTAGTTCAAGGTGAGTTTTCCTCACTGTACTCAAGGGTCTAAGGCACCAAGGCCGGCCCTTCGAATTGTTGTTAGAGCTTGTTATGTTATGTGATGATATGCTTGCTAGTATCCTGGTAGATGAGATAGTGATATGAGGATATGCTTTGTTAGCTTAGTATCCTAGAGAAATGGATAGTTGTATGATGGCTAGTTCTGTTGGATCAGTGCCCTGGTAGTTGGGTAGTGATTATTTATAGACCGGTAGTGGGTCTTGCATTATGTACGCTGGTAGGAGGATACCTGCGGGTTATGTATGTTGAGCAGTGGTAGAGGGTATTCCATCCCGGTAGGATGATAGGGCCCTAGTGTGCTAGTTCTGTAGGGTGTTATGTGGTTGCCTGATATGTGTGCATGTCTGCTAGAGTAGATTGGCATTCCAACCCGATGGTTGAGGGGCCTGGGGTATTCCATCCCAAGGGATGATTGGACCCATAATAATAGTAGTAGTAGTTACTGTATGTATAGGAAGTGGGGCATTCCAACCCGATGGTTGCGGGCCAGGAGTATTCCATCCCGGTAGGATGATTGGACTCATAGTATGTTGGCATTCCAACCCGATGGTTGAGGGACCTGGGGTATTCCATCCTAAGGGATGATTGGACCCATAGTAGCTATTGTTGTATGTATAGGTGTTTGGGCATTCCAACCCGATGGTTGTGGGCCGAGAGTATTCCATCCCGGTAGGATGATTGGGCTCGCGTTGTGTAGGCATTCCAACCCGATGGTTGAGGGTCGGGGGTATTCCAACCGGAAGGTTGAATAGACCCGTAGTATGTTGTTCTTTGCTATATGTGTATGTTTATGTGTGTATGGGTACTTTGGGGGAAACTCACTAAGCTTTCGGGCTTACAGTTGTGGTTTATTGTTTCAGGTGCTTCAGGAGATCGTGGCAAGGCGAAGGCGTGATCGTACCGCTCCTCATGTTTATGTTTTATGAGATATGGTTCTGGGGAAATACTCTGATGTTTAAACTGTTTTGAAAACAAGATGTATGAACATAATGGTTTTTGAATGAAATAAAATGTTTTAAATTGGTTGAAATTTTTGGTCGTTACAGTAACGTCAAGGCACCAAAGTCACAAAAACTTTGCCAATGATATTACAAAGTATTCCAATGGAGAACAATTCCATTGAAACGAAGTCTCATATTCAAAGTACATTCCTTGAACATCCTTATTACATTAAAGTTTCTAATCTGACTCACAAATCTTATGATTAACTTCCAATTATGGAAACATTTCCATATTTTTATTTTGACTATCACTTCTGAACAAGAGTTACCTCTTATCAGAACATGCCAATATGGTCCTTCCAAAATATATACTTCCAACTGTCCACAAGCGACCAATATTTGGTAAACCACAGATTATCTTTGACATTTGTTTAACATCTTTAGTCATATCTGGTTCTTGTATTTTTCCATCTTAATGCCCTAAGCATTTGGAAAATTAGAATAGATTAATATTATAGCAAATGTAATTAATCCTATAAAGACATGATACTTTATCATTATCTTGCTATAATATTTGCATATATAGAATTTCTTTATAACATTCATATATGTTCATGACTAAATTAAAATTTCAATCTAATCTTTTAGATTCGAAATGAAGTATGAGTATATTCTCCCCATAACTTTCTATAGCGAAACAACATCCAAACTTGCAACTTTGCAAATTTGTAACTTTTGTTTCCTATAAATAGTATTGTCTACTTACAAAACTAAGTATAATTATGCTCCCACTAGCATAACAGTTATACTCTTACTAGCATAACACTTATGCTCCCACTAGCTTTGACATGTACCCAGAAATCAGTTGGACTTCTAGAAATCAATACTTATTGACTTTATTACCAAAGTTCAGATTTCTGATACGTGATGCTTCGATAAGTCCTTATCTAGATCTCTCAAGCTCATATACATTTCAGAATAAATAGCACGAGTGTGTATTTGAACCTTTCAGAACTTAAAACAATAAGTTCCAAATGTCCAAACTATTTGCCATTTTCTCACAATTCGAACTATGAAGAGGGATGTCGTAATCATATTCGAATTCGAGAACGCAAATATCACAACTGCTAACTCTAATCCTTTAAAATCTACTTAGTGAAAGCGTTTCCTCGCAATCATTTTCATGAAATGGGGAGAAACCTTTTGCTACTTAGATTTTGCGGTGTATGTGTTCCTACCCATGTGAATTCGTCATTTCCAACCACAATCATAAGATAAGGTTCATGACAAATTCAAACTCATATGGACTGAACTTACTTAATCTTAGTTTCTTGCTAGCTATTTGCACAAGGGTCCTACCATTGCTTCCAAGTTATTGAGCAGCTCACCCCTACAGATAAAGGAAGGATGCCTTATGTGCCTATTATATGTGTATCAGCTTTATGAGAATTGCATGTAATATTAGGACTAAGGATCTAGGAAGGATGCCTTATGTGCCTGTTATATGTATCTCAGATTTATGAACCACATCCTAGTACAGATTAGTCAGTGATGGACTGAATGAGATATGTTTGATTATGTTTACTCGATGCTCGAATGTTGCTTTCTTTGTGCTTTTAGGAGTTCTAGTTATCTTTTACTAACTAGTAAATGAAAATGTTAAGTTACATATTGCAAGGACTAAATAATTTCATAAGGTTAGGACTAGATCTATTGCGCAATTCTTGTTTGAGTCCAACCGTTGTAGGGTAGGATCTCTCATTCGAAGAATTACCTAGTCTTAGTGATATGTAATAGTATTCACGAGCTAGTTAGGGGGAGATAGCAGGGACTTCTTATGCAGCTGATAGCGGAGAGTGGGTTGGTTATTACCCTAGGGCAAGCCTAGGATGAGATTATCATGAGATCAGCAGCAGTAGTAGAAAGGGACTTGGTGGAGTCAAGGCAGTTCTTGAGGAAAGTACGGATAGATGTGGAAGGTAGTATGGGCTCGTACTACTGAAAGCAGAGGATCCGTACTCGAATCAAGGAAGGCTGAGATGAACCCAGGAAACTTGTAGTATGTGAGATCCCTCGAGATATGATGAGTATACTGATGTTTGTTATGGTGTATTTTCAGAACGGTGACGCTACGCACTAGGCCAGTCGGCACTTCAGGCACTGGTGACGCATCAGGCTCGGGCTCTGGAGCCGGACAGCTGGATGAGCAGACGAGGGAGTTCATCCCGTCTGAGATCACACGCAACATTCTAGACCAGACTCTTGTGATCTTTGGTTCGGTCAAGGAGGGTATTTTGGAGCTTCTAGATGAGAAGTTGAGCGCTTTCCACACCGAGGTGGCGGCCATGATGGGGTCGCGCACACTGACCTTCAGGGAGTTCAGGGCTTGTGGAGCTCCCGACTATCATGGGGCTCAGGTCCCCATTGCTAGCAGCAGATGGTTGGCTGATGTCGCCAACGTATTCCGTACGAGCAGATGTCCTGAGGGGGACAAGGTCCGACTTGAATCCTGTCTTCTGAAGGACAGGGCACGTGATTGGTGGGAGGAGGTTGGACGAGCCATTGGGGATGATACAGTTCTAGATGCTATGACCTGGAGTGATTTCTTGGCTAGGTTCAGGGTCGAGTTTGCACCTGTGATTGAGGTGCAACAGCTTACGAGAGAGTTCCAGGTTCTTGAGCAGACAACAAAGACAGTGGCGGAGATCACCACCAAGTTCAGGGAGAGGGCCCTTCTCGTTCTGCAGTACGTGGCGGACGAGGAGATGAAAAAGGCCCGATATCATGAGATGTTGCGGAGTGATATCCGCCAGTTTGTGAGCCGCTCCAGCTGCAAGACGCTAGATGACATGATTGCTAGGGCTAGAGAGAGGGAGTTGGATTTGGAGATGGAGAGGAAGAGGAAACCAGACGGGGTTCAGATAGACAGTTCGGGCAAGAAGCCCAAGGTATCAGATCACAGATCGAGGAGCCAGCAGGGCCATAGCCGGTGTGGCAAATTCGGCAAGATGCATGAGGGGGCGTGCAGGGCGGGGAGTTCGGGCAGCTTCAAGTGCGGTCGAACTGGTCACATGAGCAGGGATTATATAGCTACCACCACCACCACAACAGTTTCAGATCTGATTTGCTTTCAATGCAATCAGAGGGGCCACAAGAAGGCCGAGTGTCCGAGTCTAGCAGCAGCAGGACAGGTGGCGGCACCTACTCCTGCCACGTTAAGGATTACAGATGGCCGTCAGGGCCGGACAGAGGCTCCTACAGCAAGGAGCAGAGCTTTCCATCTTAGTGCAGAGGAGGCACGTGCAACTCCCGATGTTGTGACAGGTATGTATTTTCTCCTTATCTCTTTACCTGTATTGTTTATCGCTTATGTGTACTTGTTTTGTTATAGGATCGTTCTTAGTGAACGGTATGTCAGCTCTGGTATTGTTCGATTCAGGGTCCACCCGATCTTTTGTGTCGCTTGCGCTTAGCAGGCGATTTGTTGGAGCTCCGGGGGAGCTAGACTGTCCACTTGATGTGGAGATAGCAGATGAAAGGACCATTCGGGTTGCGAGGGTGCATCGGGGATGCATACTATAGTTGTTTGATGAGCAGTTTTCAGTGGATTTGGTCCGCTTTCCCCTGCAAGGGAATAAGGTTATAGTGGGTATGGATTGGTTGAGCCTAATAGGGCAGTGATCGACTGCGAGCAACAGCTAGTGAGGGTTCGGACTCCTAGTGGGGGAGGGTTAGTGATCCAGTGCGAGAGTACCCGGATGTATTCCCGAAGGATTTTCCTGGGATAACTCCGGAGAGACAGGTTGAGTTCATGATTGACCTAGTCCCGGTGCGGCTCCAATAGCCAAGGCACCATATCGGTTGGCTCCTCCTGAAATGCAGGACTTGTCTACACAACTGCAAGAGCTTCTAGATAAGAGATTTATCTGGCCGAGTAGTTCACCATGGGGAGCCCCGATCCTATTTGTGAAGAAGAAGTATGGGTCGCATCGGATGTGCATAGACTACTGGGAGCTGAATAAGGTAACAGTGAAGAACGGTAAATGTCATTTTTTACCAAAAATGGGCCTTAATTGTAAACTTTCGGTCGTAAAGGGGCCTAAAGTGTGATTTTTATCAAAAATGGACCTCTAATGTAAATTCTCAGCTTAATGGACCAAGAATGTCATTTTTTTAAAAAAGTGGACCCTTTTATGTCACTTTAGTAGTAATTGAGCCAAACAAGCATTTTAATAACAAACGGGCTAATTACGTCATTTTCACTTTAATTGGGCATTTTATACTTATTACATGTTTATTGGGCCTTATTGACCCAATTACACGTTTGATGGGCCTCGTATAATCATTTCATGTTTATTGGGCCTTAAATACCTATTTACCTGCTTATTGGGCCTTGTGTTCTCATTACATGTTCTCTAGGCCTTATAGGTCCATTGGTTTTCTTATTGGGCCTCCCGACACACTTTATGTTAATCGGGCCAATAACAAACAATACTTAACACTTTGATAAAAACAAATGGTATTTTCATCACCAATGTTTTGTAATCAAATGCATACTCGAAACATTATGTTAAAACGGTAAACAATGTGATACACTGTTCGCGTAAATTTAGTTAAGGTTCTTGTGAGACGTTATTTCATTCGTACCTACCTAGTGTACAACCTTAAGTCCTGTAGTTATAACCAGAGTCTCCTGGAGGGAGAGCGAGAGTTTGTGTATAGATCTATATGGGGTTGACAGCCTCGCACCTGAGCTGTTCGCTACAGCTAGACTAGGCCAGTCTAGGGTGACAAATGTCTTACCTTAAACAAGCGACACCTGAAAAACGTCACGACAGGCATATCAGTCACATCAAGCATGGTTATAACGACTCACATAGAGTTTAACAACATGATAAATTTACGGAATACATATACTATACTTTTGATACACGTACGAGTTATTCATTCTATAACACTCGGGTCTTATGGTTTAAAGACTACAACTCTTTTACAGACAAAAAATATCGGATTTTCTGGGAAATAAACACGATACCTTACATTTTACTTACAACAGAAAATATAGACATTTCTGGAACCCTCTCTTTATACATTTTCAAAATATGAACACACATGCTATAATACAAGATTTGAAACATAATTCTCAAACAATTTTAGCGGAAAATATCGGATTTTCTGGAGTTTACAAATGATACAAATTTTTTTTACAAACATGCTTATGAACTCACCAACATTACATATGATGACCGTTTTAAAAATAACTTGTATTCTCAGAGAATCGTTAAGCAGGTTGGTCATCAAGAACACGTGGACTTTTGTGCATTTGTGTTATCATCTTACATTTGACATTTGGCATGTAATTTGTAAACCAACACACTGATGTAAACTATGATGGTTGTTATATTTCATGTGTGATGATGATGTTGTCTTTGATTCAATTATATACACTGTGATGATATTACGAGATGAAGTCACCCAACCCCCGGACGTTTCCGCCGTCTGGTTCGGGGGTGTGACGGATTGGATTCAGAGCAATGTTTATAGTGAAATGGCATATCTAATCATACAATATATGCAACTATAAATACATTGGGACTAAAATACTATGAACAAAAATAAAATACATGCCTATGTGTGCATTTTAGGGTACTGTCACAGTAAGAAACAATAAAAGTCTTTAGAGGAGTTGAACATCGCGGTTAAACCCAGACAGTTATGTAATCGTATTGGGGGTAAATATAGCTTGATCAACTATATTTATTCAAATACGACCAACATGTGTCTGGGAGTGATTGTGGTGGGAAATGAATCTGGAAACTTACCAACCTCGTATCCAAAAAGTTTTAGGGAACTCAAACAAAGACAATTAAAATACTTTAGGAGCATTTTGGGATATCATAAAACCGTCGCACGTACACTTTCTACACACTTCTCACGCCTCCATGTTCGCACAGGCACCATGGTTGAAATTCCACAAGACGACCTCTACTACCAGGCCTTAGTGGCCAATGGATGGATCGAAGGGGAACCAGAAATGGTTCAAGAAGAAAATCCAGAAGCGGGACCCAAAGAGTATATGGAACTGGACTATGAGGATAGCAAATCTGACGAGGTGTCAGATAAAGGAGAAAGCATTTAGGAAACCCCTAGTGAACTCTACCCTTCGGGAATCATGCCAGACCAGCACACAGTTCAGGGGAGCACTACTGACCGTATACGATCTCTATAGGAAGAAGTAGCCAACCTGAAGCAACGACTCTTTGCGGTGGAAGCTAGGGCAGTTCGAGCAGAGCAGAAGGAGGATGAGATCACTCGTGAGATGAGTGAGATGGCCGAGCTTCTGGTGCGTCACTTCGGCGTCTGAGTATCACCATCACTATCGTTAGGACAGGTTCTCTTTTTTTATGTACTGTTGTATGTAGGATCGACTCTATGATTAAGTGACTACACTACTCATACAGCCGTTATGCTGACGGATTTAATTTTCACTATGTACTGTACGCCTTCAAAGGCGAATTTTCATGCATTGTACTACAAAGTTTATCATTAATGAAACGACTCTATGTTTTATTTGTGATTTTGTTATCTGTTATGTGTTCTATTTTCATGATATTGTATGAATTCACTCATATGCACCACCGAACCACCGAAACCGCTATATGCCAAAGGAACTCGAAAACACGAACTACTATGTACTCACCATCTTTCTGTTCCCTGACAGAAGATTCCTCGAAGACCGATACGCGGAAACAACAACACGGCACCACCACCATCGCCGCCTCTGTCGGAGGTAAACTATGCTACATTCCAGGCAGCAGTATCGGCTGCGGTCACCGCAGCATTGGCTCATATTCATAATGGAAAAAATGGTGGCAGTAATGGTCAAGGAACTGGAAGATCCAACCATGGAATTAACCAATGGCCTACAAAATTCTGCACTTACAAAGATTTTACTAATGCAAAACCCCAAACGTTTAATAGAACCAGTGGGGTAATAATGTTAAAGCGCTGGATGGAGAAGATCGAGTCAGTCTTTGAGATATGCGGATGTCCAGAAGAAAATTAGGTGAAATTTGCAGCTTGCACGTTTGTCGACCAAGCACTATCGTGGTGGAATGGTCACATTGAAGCCTTGACACTCCCAGTGGCAAATTCCATGCCATGAGAGGAACTTAAAGAAATGTTGATGGCAGAGTATTGTCCCCGTGGGGAAGTACAGAAACTAGAAAAAGAGTTATGGAACCTCACAGTGAAAAACTCAGACATCGAGGCTTACATCTCAAGGTTCAATGAATTTTCCCTTCTGTGCCCGGGTATGATCACTTCAGAGGGAAAGAAGATTGTGCGGTTCGTTTGGGGATTAACTTCCTCAATCCAAGGAAACGTGATTGCAGCAAACCCTGAGACTTTTGACAATGCAAAGCGGCTAGCTCAGAAGCTTTATGATCACGACAACAAGAAAGGTGCCAAGACTGCTGAGACTGAGACTAACAAGGAAGGGAATAACAAGAAAAATGGGGAAAACAAACGAAAGGGGCGACAGAACCAGGGATCCTCTAAAAAGCAGCAAATCGTAGCAGTCCACGCTACTACCGCTCAAGTTGCACCAACCCCAGCTGCCCCAACCACATCTTCGCAAACTATCACCAAGCCTTACGCAGGAACCTTACCAAAATGTAACAAATACAGCTGCCACCACAATGGCGAGTGCAGAGAAATGCAATGTAGCAACTCCAACGGCAAGGGGCACACCGCCCGGTACTGCAAATCTCAACCCCCACAGAACCAACAGCCCAACAACCACAACAACAACAATAACGTCGGGGCCAATCATACTTGTTATGGATGTGGAGGAACTGGCCATTTTAGGCAAAACTACCCCAAAGCCAACAACCAAGGAGCAGGAGGATAAGGAAGGGTCCTGACACTGGGTCAAGGAGAGGCAGTTCAAGACCTGACGGTTGTTACTGGTACGTTTCCCCTCAACAACACTTACGCATGCATTTTATTTGATAGTGGGGCTGAGCGGAGTTTCGTGAGTAAAAAATTCAAACAATTACTAAACCAACAATCCCAAAAGCTAAGCGAAGCCTTCATAGTGGAGATGGCTAATAGGAAAACCGAAACAACCAAATACGTTTACGTAGGATGCACGTTAACATTAAACAACCACTCCTTTCAAATAGATTTGATGCCAGTTAATATTAGGAGTGCTGATTTGATAATCGGCATGGATTGGTTAAGCCCCCACCATGCTAATATTATGTGCCATGAGAAGGTCGTTCGCCTTCACCTCCCCAACCACGAAACCCTAATAATATACGGTGATAAACCTGGCGCCAATCTCCGTCTTATCTCATGCATCAAGGCACAAAAATTCCTGCTCAAGAAAAATTATGCCTTCCTTGCCCATGTTGTGGATAAAACAAAAGAGGAAATAAACATCAAAGATATCCCAGTGGCATGTGATTTTCCGGATGTATTTCCTGAAGACCTTCCGGGAATACCCCCAGAAAGACAGGTCGAATTTCAAATCAACCTAATACCGGGAGCCACATTAATTGCCAAATCACCCTACAGGTTAGCTCCCGCCGAAATGCAGGAGTTATCAAGTCAATTAAGCGAACTCTTAGACAGAGGATTCATTAGGCCGAGCTTCTCACCCTGGGGAGCTCCAGTCTTGTTTGTCAAGAAGAAGGATGGATCATTCATAATGTGCATCGACTATCGGGAGTTAAACAAACTCACCATCAAAAATCGATATCCACTCCCTAGGATTGATGATCTATTCGACCAGCTTCAAGGAGCCAGTTATTTTTCTAAAATAGATCTAAGGTCTGGTTATCATCAGCTACGAGTCCGCGACGAAGATATTCCTAAAACTGCTTTCCGAACTCGATATGGCCATTTTGAATTCGTTGTTATGCCATTCGGTCTGACGAATGCTCCCGAAACATTTATGGACCTCATGAATCGAGTCTGCCGCTCATTCCTCGTCAATTTTATAATCGTTTTCATTGATGACATACTCATATACTCTCGAAGTAAGGAGGAGCACGGTCAGCATCTACGCCAGATCTTGGAAACTCTTAGAGCTGAAAAGCTATATGCAAAACTCTCCAAATGCGAGTTCTGGATTCGCAGTGTGAATTTATTGGGGCATGTAGTCATTGAGGAGGGAATTCATGTGGATCCTTACAAGATCAAAGCTATTGAAGGCTGGGCGATTCCGAAAACGCCAACGGAGATCAAGCAATTCTTGGGCCTTGTTGGTTTCTATAGAAGGTTCATTCAGAATTTCTCCAAGATTGCCAAGCACCTCACCACTCTAACCCAGAAGGGCGTACCCTTCAACTGTACTGGAAAACAAGAAGTTGCCTTTCAAACCCTGAAGCGAGCCCTTTGTAGTGCTCAGGTGTTATCTTTACCAGAGGGAATGGAAGATTTCGTAGTATATTGCGACACTTCAAATCAGGGGTTAGGCTGTGTTCTTATGCATCGTGGAAAAGTGATAGCTTACGTGTCCAGACAATTGAAGACACACGAAGTAAATTACACCACCCATGATCTCGAGCTGGGAGCCGTAGTCTTCGCCCTAAAAATTTGGAGGCACTACCTCTATGGTACAAAATGCACCATCTTCACGGACCACAAAAGCCTCCAGCACATTCTAAGTCAAAATGAGCTAAACATGAGACAGTGAAGGTGGGTAGAACTGCTCAACGATTATGAATGCGAGATCAAGTACCACCCAGGCAAGTCTAATGTGGTGGCCGATGCCCTGAGCAAGAAGGAAAACACAAGTCGACGAACGAAGACCCTAACATTGACCATCCAATCCCACTTGTCCACGCAAATCGGGGATGCTCAATTGGAGGCCCTGAAGTCAGAAAACGTTGTGACCGAAGTGCTACGTGGGATGGACAAGAATCTCGAAATCAAAATGGATGGAGCTTATTACCTCATGAACCGAATTTGGATCCCAAAGTTTAGAGGGTTCAGAGACGTGGTCATGAATGAAGCGCACAAGACAAGATATTCAGTCCATCCCGGTGCTGATAAAATGTACTTGGATCTGAAGCACCAATATTGGTGGCCAAACATGAAAGCAGAAATTGCCACTTACATGAGAAAGTGCCTCACTTGCGCCAAGGTTAAAATGGAATATCAGAAGCCCTCGGGATTACTGCAACAACCCGAAATCCCCGAGTGTAAATAGGAAAGAATTACCATGGATTTCATAACCAAATTACCCAAGACAGCAGACGGATTGGATGCTATATGGGTGATTGTCGATAGGCTAACCAAATCCGTCCATTTCCTACCAATAAAGAAGACGTACAAAATGAAGAATCTGACTCGAATCTATATAAAGGACGTGGTGAGATTGCATGGGGTACCAATATCTATTATCTCCGATCGAGATAGTAGATTTACCTCTCGACTTTGGCAGTCGCTCCAGAAGGCATTAGGAACACAACTGGATATGAGCACTACTTATCACCCTCAGACCGACGGCCAGAGCGAGCGAACCATTCAAACGCTTGAAGACATGCTCCGAGCCTGTGTGATCAATTTTGGCAAGGCATGGGACACCCATTTTCCCTTAATCGAGTTCTCGTACAACAACAACTATCACACAAGAATTAAGGTTGCTCATTTCGAAGCTTTGTATGGCCGGAAATGCAGGTCACCTCTTTGTTGGGCTGAGGTGGGAGACACTCAGCTGGGAAGAGGGCAGACACCGAACAACACTCTTACAGGCCCCGAGATCATTCGGGAAACGGTAGAGAAAATAGTTCAAATCAAGGAACGACTTCTCGCACGAGACCGACAAAAGAGCTATGCTGATAAACGGTGAAAGCCTCTGGAATTTCAAGTCGGAGATCGAGTGCTATTGAAGGTCTCTCCCTGGAAAGGGATGATCCGATTTGGGAAGCGGGGAAAACTGAATCCACGATACATCAAACCGTTCGAGATCCTTGCCCGGATTAGTCCAGTGGCTTATAAGCTACAGTTACCCTCAGAAATTAGCAACGTACATCCCGTATTCCACGTGTCCAATTTGAAAAAGTGTCTATCAGATGAAACCCTCGTTGTTCCCCTGGATGAGATCGAGGTGAATGAGAATCTCCTGTTCGTCGAAGAGCCGGTTGAAATCATGGACATGAAAGTGAAGCGTACAAAACAAAGTCGCATTCTGATTGTGAAGGTTCAATGGAATGCTAAACGCGGACCGGAATTCACATGGGAACGCGAAAATCAAATGATGCAAAAGTACCCTCACCTTTTCACCAGCTCTTAGGATTAACTTTCAAAAGAATTTCGGGACGAAATTCCCTCTAACGGGGGGATGATGTCACAACTGGTATTTTGGGCTAGGAAATTCTGTCCATATGTAATTACTTTTGGTGAATTCTTGTAACCCTAAGTATAACGTTATACATGTTATTCCATCAAAATGACAATACGAATCAAAACTCACTTGTGCAATCCCTAAACCTAATTCAATGCACTACATTCACTCAACTTTGGGTTTGTAACTCTAACTTCCCGGTTCAAACATCTTATTGGGCCAGGATTCATTTATTGGGCCTAATGGGCCAATAAACTCACAACTTGATTCTTTTGGGCTAAAAATCCTCATTTGGGCCCTAATTGGAATCACTTTCAATAAGCAATAGATTTTGGACCATAAGACTCATCATGGGCCTTATTGGGACGAAAACCATCTTCTTTGGTTATAATGGGCCGAAAACCCATTCCTTTTATTATATTGGGTCGTGAACATAAATGTGGGCCCAATGGGCCGAAAAAAAATTCCTTTTTAGACCTTATATTTTCCGGTGATATTCAATACTAGCCCAACATTTCTTTTTCTTTTCACCCCCATCTCCATTCTCGTTTTTTTTTTAAAAAAAAAAAGAGAAAATGAGATTATCCTCATAACTTGACACCTCATTTTTATATGAAGGTTATCTATGCTAATTATCTCACAAATATCAAAGTGCAATCCTCTAAACCTCCATGTAATGACCAAGGTAAACTCTCTCTCTTCTCTCTTCTTAGTCTCGGCTGAAACCCTTCACCACCACCTTCATTTCCAATTCCAATTCACTAAAAATTCCTCTCATAATCTCTCAAGAACACAAGGAAAAATTCTACCTTTTTCTCCTTCTAAAATTCATGAGTTAGTGTGTGTTTTTCAAGAAGTTGTCATCAAAGCTCATCATTTTTGGTAAGATACTTCCATTCAAGAAGTTTAACTTCATTTTTATGTTAAATTTATCACTCATAATCACACCATCTCATGATTCTTGCTTCTTAGAATCTCCTAGAGTTCGAAAATCTCTTCAAGAAGTTTGCTAGACCGAAAACACCCCCTTCTCTTCTTCAAAACCGAATCCATCATCAAGGTGAGCTTCATACCCACTTGTTTTCAGTTTTACTATGTTTTGGAGGAGAATACAAGTTGGTTTTGTGTTAGATCTAAGTATTTATGCATGTATGTGTATGTTTTCATGTTATATGTTGTGATCATGCTATGAAGATATGTTAAACCTTCATAAATCTCGAAAGATATACCAAAATTTGATGATGTTTGCAAGCTAAAACACATTATGTAACTTACTATGAAGTTGAATAGATTAAACAGGTTAAGAAATACTTGAAAACTAAATAAAAACCGTATGAAGGACCATATTTGACAAATAAACAAAAAGTGAAGCCTTTAGGTTAACTCACGGTTTTGAGATGACCAAAAGAGTCATTTTTAGATTAAAAAAAATGGATCTTTATGATATTCACGGTATAAAGGGGCCTAAAGTGTAAATTTTCACAAAATGGACTTCTAGTTGGGCCTTTACGGTTTTAATGGGCTAAAATGGTCAATTTTCATAAAAATGGGCCTTAATTAGAAAATCACGGTTTTCATGGGCCTAAAATGTAAATTTTGGCCTTTATGGACTTAAAATATCATTTCCAATATATTTGGGCCGAAAATGTCATTTCAATTAAAATTGGGCCGAAAATGTTATTTCTATCAAAAGTGGGCTAAAAATGTCATTTTTTACCAAAAATGGGCCTTAATTGTAAACTTTCGGTTGTAAAGGGGCCTAAAGTGTCATTTTTATCAAAAATAGACCTCTAATGTAAATTCTCGGCTTAATGGGCCAAGAATGTCATTTTTAATAAAAAGTGGACCCTTTTATGTCACTTTAGTAGTAATTGAGCCAAACAAGCATTTTAATAACAAACAGGCTAATTACGTCATTTTCACTTTAATTGGGCCTTGTATACTTATTACATGTTTATTGGGCCTTATTGACCCAATTACACGTTTGATGGGCCTCGTATACTCATTTCATGTTTATTGGGCCTTAAATATCTATTTACCTGCTTATTGGGCCTTGTGTTCTCATTACATGTTCTCTAGGCCTTATAGGTCCATTGGTTTTCTTATTGGGCCTCCCGACACACTTTATGTTAATCGGGCCAATAACAAACAATACTTAACACTTTGATAAAAACAAATGGTATTTTCATCACCAATGTTTTATAATCAAATGCATACTCGAAACATTATGTTAAAACGGTAAACAGTGTGATACACTGTTCGCGTAAATTTAGTTAAGGTTCTTGTGAGACGTTATTTCATTCGTACCTACCTAGTGTACAACCTTAATTCCTGTAGTTATAACCAGAGTCTCCTGGAGTGAGAGCAATAGTTTGTGTATAGATCTATATGGGGTTGACAGCCCCGCACCTGAGTTGTTCGCTACAGCTAGACTAGGCCAGTCTAGGGTGACAAATGTCTTACCTTAAACAAGTGACGCCTGAAAAACGTCACGACAGGCATATCAGTCACATCAAGCATGGTTATAAGGACTCACATAGAGTTTAACAACACGATAAATTTACGGAATACATATACTATACTTTTGATACACGTACGAGCTATTCATTCTATAACACTCGGGTCTTATGGTTTAAAGACTACAACTCTTTTACAGACAAAAAATATCGGATTTTCTGGGAAATAAACACGATACCTTACATTTTACTTACAACAGAAAATATAGACATTTCTGGAACCCTCTCTTTATACATTTTCAAAATATGAACACACATGCTATAATACAATATTTGAAACAAAATGCTCAAACTATTTTTGCGGAAAATATCAGATTTTCTGGAGTTTACAAATGATACAAAACTTTGCTTACAAACATGCTTATGAACTCACCAACATTATATATGTTCATCGTTTTCAAAATAACTTGTATTCTCAGGGAATCGTTAAGCAGGTTGGTCATCAAGAACACATGGATTTTTGTGCGTTTTTGTTATCATCTTACATTTGACATTTGGCATGTAATTTGTAAACCAACACACTGATGTAAACTATGATGGTTGTTATATTTCATGTGTGATGATGATGTTGTCTTTGATTCAATTATATACACTGTGATGATATTACGAGATGAAGTCACCCAACCCCCGGACGTTTCCGCCGTCTGGTTCGTGGGTGTGACAAGACGACTTTTAGGACTCGCTATGGTCACTATGAATTTGTGGTGATGCCGTTTGGGCTCACCAATGCTCCATCCGCGTTCATGGATCTCATGAACCGAGTGTGCAGAACGATGTTGGATCGGTCTGTGATCGTTTTCATTGATGATATCTTGGTCTATTCCAAGACTCAGGAACAACATGGGCAGCACCTAAGGGAGGTGCTGGAGACACTGAGGAGGGAGATACTTTTTGCAAAGTTCTCCAAGTGTGACATCTGGTTTCGCGAGGCGCAGTTTCTTGGGCATCTTGTCAACCAGAAGGGTATTCTGGTCGATCTGGCCAAGATAGAGGCTGTGATGCAGTGGGACGGTCCGAGGTCTCCAGCTGAGATTCAGAGTTTTCTTGGTCTAGCGGGTTATTACCGGAGATTCATCCAGGATTTCTCCAAGATCGATGTTCCTTTGACCCGACTGACCAAGAAGTCGATGACAATCTGCTAGGGGCCTGAGCAGCATGCAGTTTTCGAGACTCTCAGACAGCGATTGTGCAAGGCACCGATCCTGACTTTGCCGGAAGGCGTCGATGATTTCGTGGTTTATTGTGACGCTTCGATTACGGGCATGGGTGCAGTTTTAATGCAGCGGGGTCATGTGATAACTTATGCTTCGAGGCAGCTGAAGCCTCACGAGGCTAACTATCCGACGCATGATTTAGAGTTGGGGCTGTGGTTTTCGCCCTTAATATTTGGCGGCATTACCTCTATGGGGTCCGTTGTACCATTTACACGGACCACAAGAGTTTGAGGTACCTCATGGATCAGCCGAATCTGAACATGAGGCAGGGTCGGTGGTTAGATGTGGTGAAGGATTATGACTGTGAGATCCTCTACCACCCGGGCAAGGCCAATGTGGTGGGCGACGCCCTGAGCCAAAAGGCAGTAGCGGCCCCGATTCGAGACATTTGTCTAATGATGAAAATGATTACTCCATTGTTGGAGCAGATCATAGAGGCGCAGGTAGAGGGCCTGAAGGAAAAGCGCCAGAAGTGCGAGAGGATTGTAGGTCGGGTGGCCTCGTTTGATTATGATAGCCGTGGGTTGTTGACCCTGCATGAGAGGGTCTGGGTTCCGTACTGGGGCGGAGTACGACAGGTTCTGATGGATAAGGCCCATAAGTCGAGGTTCTCCATCCATCTTAGGGCGACGAATATGTATCAGGATCTTCGCCCTAATTATTAGTGGCCCTGCATGAAGCGGGACGTAGCGTGGTATATGGAGAGGTGCTTGACCTGCAGGAAGGTCAAGGCCGAGCATCAGCGACCCCACGGAAAGATGAAGCTGTTGGATATTCCCGTGTGGAAATGAGAGGATATCACCATGGATGTCATCACCAAGCTTCCCAGGACCGCACGAGGAGTAGATTCGATATGGGTCATCGTGGATCGGTTGACCAAGAGTGCTCATTTTATCCCGATTCAGGAGAGCATATCGGCCGAGAAGCTGGCCGAGATATACATGTGTGAGATAGTGGCACGACATGGAGTGCCTGTCTCGGTGGTGTCAGACCGAGATGTCCGTTTCACTTCCATATTTGGAAGCGGTTTCACGACGAGATGGGTACTCGTCTCCATTTCAGCATCGCTTTCCACCCTCAGACAGACGGACAGAGCGAGAGGATGCTACAGACTCTCGAGGACATGCTGCGCGCATGTGTTTTGGATTTCGGTGGCAGTTGGGATACGTATCTTTCATTAGCGGAATTTTCGTATAACAACAGTTACCACGCCAACATAGACCGACCTCCCTTCGAGATGCTCTATGGGAGGAAGTGTAGGACCCCAATCTGTTGGGGAGAGGTTGGTCAGAGAGTCATCGGGAGTACTGAGGTAGTACTCAAGACTACAGATCGGATCCAACAGGTCCGGAGGAGGCTCCAGACTGCTCAGAGTCGGTAGAAGAGCTACGCCGACAAGCGGCGTTCAGACTTGGAGTTTTCAGGTGGGCGACATGGTCCTCCTGAAGGTTTCACCTTGGAAAGGTGTCATCCGGTTCTGTAAGCGGGGCAAGCTAGGCCCCAGATACATTGGTCCTTTCAGGGTTATAGCCCGGGTGGGCAAGGTGGCGTATCGGTTGGATCTTCCAGCACAGCTCACTCAAATCCACAGCACTTTCCATGTTTCCCAGTTGCGGAAGTGCTTAGTGGATGATTCATCGATTGTGCCCTTGGAGGATATTCAGGTTGACGACATCCTTGATGGGTTTTGAGCATAACATCATTCATATGGTGTGCATGCAACCATAATGCTTTGGATCTAGGTTTTCCTCAAGTTACACATGCAAACAATCTTCGAGAGCATAAACCCTAATCTGACATGTCTAAGAACGAAATTCATATGTAAATAAGGGTTTGGAATCTTACCTTACTTGTTATGTAGCAATAACAAGAACACCTTCAATATCCTTGACCTCTGAAAGCTTAATGCCCCAAGTGTTGCACCTCTAATGGAGTCACAAACACCACTAGAAACAAGGAAGAACAAGAGAGAGAGAGAGAGAGAGAGAGAGAGGAATAGCCTTAAAAAACGTCTAGGACTCTCCAAGAAATCATTAGGGCGTTTTTGGGAGCCTTTAGGGTTCCTTTTATAGTTGAGGCTTCTAGGGTTATCAACCTGGAAACCCTAATTCCCTTGCTTAGGCCCTAAGCAACATATGGACTCCTTATTGGACAAGCCTTGGACGAAATCTTTATGGACTCTCATAGAGATTTCGTCCACCCTATACCAATGGGGTCCATGAGCCCAAACTACAACTATTACTGATTTACATAATTAGTCCCCATTTATTTAATCAGTCTCTTTTGATCACTAAATTAATTCCAAATTAATTTCTAATCAATACTAATTAAATAATATGATTTCTCAATTGATATATTATTCTTATAATATATTAATAAATCATAATAAATCCTCTTTCTCCATAATTCATCCTATCAGTTCATATGGTGAAGGCAACCCAAAAGGACCATGCTCATAATCGGGTCAAGTACATACCAAAATAGTTGTGGGCTTAGACACCTAATCCAACAGTCTCCCACTTGGATAAGTCTAATAACTATTTTTACAAGTACAACTTCAGAACCTGATTAGCAATCGTAGCTTTCAAAAGCCGCTGTCGAACTTTAATCTTATCAGCAACTAGTTCTTTAGATAAGGGATCATATATTCCTCCATTCTAGATACCGTATAGACATGAGACATGGATTATAATCATTCTCTCTGTCTATATGTTGTTTCTCGATTTCCAATTTATGACAACTGACTAATTGAACAGATCAAATCAGTCCAAGCATGGCCAAGCGCTTTGGGGTGTCATCACTAAATCATCGAGGGGCCCACAAATATCGCTTTTATCCCTCTTAGGGTAAAAGGAGCGGATAAACTTCGACTCAAATGCTCGCTTGTACTTACTCATCAAATCACACACAACAATATTTTTTATAAGACCAAGTTACTGGTGCGTTTACATATGTCAGTGTGCAACCGACTTGCAAACTACAACTCACATGTCTCCGTTTCAAGAATATAAGATATTATCGTCTCACTAATCACTCGTGATAAAATCCATGAAGTGATTCAAGTGACCGTGGGTTTAATCCAATACTCTAATCTTATTACAGAAGTACTCATGAACTCTGCAGCAAACTTGTGCTATGTCTAAACACTTTATACAATCTACAGACGGATTCATGACAGTCTTGCCTCAATACTTACTTCCAACGTATGATCGATTGTGGATGATTGAATAATTTTATTATTTGGGAAGTCAAGACATGCAAACTGAAACACAAGAATAATCGAATCCAATATGGTCTCAACACTTTGAGTATAAATAAAACACCTTTTATTTAATCACCATATCGATTACACGTTATTCATGTTGGGTTTTGAGCATTCTAACACTCCTATGGTGTACATGCAACCCTATAAACCTTGGATCTATGTTTTCTCTATTATACATGCAAATATTAACTATTCCAAGGTTTCATCCTAACTAGCATATTATGAAGCACCTATACTACAAAGTTCTAGTTAGATGACATACCTTTTGATGTAGCTTGATGTCTTCAAGCTTTAAGAGCTTAGCCCCAATAGTGTGGAAGCCTCAAATGGAATCACAAATCACCAAAACACCTTGGAAGAACTTGAGAGAATATGTATGCACACTAAAATCGGCCCACTCTTATTTTCACACACTTGTGCCAATTTTGTGAGCCAAGGACCCCTTTATATATTATGGAGGATTAGGGTTACATCCATGTAAACCCTAATACCCATGACCTTTCATTTACATAGGATCCATGGGTTAAAAGCTCCATGGACCATCCATGAAAGCTTAGCCCAACCTAAATGAACTTGGCCCATTCCATATATATAAGAGTCCATATTTAATTAGTTCTTTTTGATCACTTAATTAATTCTAAATTAATTATTGATCAATACTAATTAAATAATATGATTCCATATTAATATATTAGAACTTATAATATATTAATATAAATCATAAATATGCTATTCTCAAAAGACTATCCATATAAATTGTGACGGTGAAGTGCAACCCAAATGGACCATGCCGGGTCGGGTCAAGTACATACCAAATATAGTTATGGACTTAGACATTAATCCAACAGTCTCCCACTAGGATAAGTCTAAAACTATTATTGAGTATGACTTCAAAACCTAACTGGCAATCGTAGCTCTTAAAGCCGCTGTCGAACTCTGACCTTGTCAATGACTTGTCCATTAGATAAGGGATCATATATTCCTCCATTCTAGATATCATATGGACTGAGACATGGATTATAATCATTCTCTCTGTCCATTTGTTGTTTCCTGATTTTCGATTTATGATGACTGACTGATTGAACAAATCAAATCAGTCCTGGCTTGGCCAAGCACTCACATGTGTCATCGCTAAATCATCGAGGGGCCCATAGATATTGCTTTTATCTCGAAGGTAAAAGGAATGGATAAACTTCGACTCATATGGCTTGTTCTACTACTTGTTGAATCATACACAAAGGCACGTTTTATAACATCGAGTTACCAAATGCGTTTTCGTGCAATCAATGTATAACCAACTCATAGTAACAACTCATATCTCTAGGTTTGAAGAATATAATATATTATCGTCTCATGATCACTCGTGATAAAATCCATGAAGTGATTCAAATGAGCGCGGGTTGAATCCAATACTCAGAACTTATGAGCACTCATGAGTGTTGTAGCACCACTTTGTCCACCAACTTGGACCTCTACAAACCAACCCATGACAGTCTTGATTCATATCTACTTCCAACATATGACCGACTATGGATGGTTTGAATAACTTAATCATTCAGGAAGAGCGACTTAGTTATTCTGGAAGTCAAAACATGCAAAGTGAAACACAAGAATAAATGAATCAAATATGGTATCAAACCCTATGAATATAAATAAACACTTTTATTTATCACCATACTGATTACTCATTATTCATTGTTTCGGTTTTATCAACTTTATACTTGAATTAAAAACACTAGTTGTCCCATGCTCCAAGCATGTACACTATGTTTTTCTTAAACAATAGCTTTGCCATACACCAAGTATGCACTCTATGTTTGTCTATGATCCTTACTTTGTGAAATAAACCAATTGAACATAATTTCAATGATTCTAATTTCACACTCCCAAATC
Organism: Lactuca virosa; assembly: GCF_052849685.1. NCBI lineage: Eukaryota > Viridiplantae > Streptophyta > Magnoliopsida > Asterales > Asteraceae > Lactuca > Lactuca virosa. The sequence goes on from NC_136432.1 coordinate 52,980,387, forward strand.
CTTATCGAAAAATGTGAGAATTTCAAATTCCTATCATTTATCGAAATCTGTTTAGATTTTAAACTTATATGCACTGACCCTCCTGTAATGAATATGTACAAAGTCACAAAGACTTGTCAACAGTCATTATAAGGTATTCCAATGGAGATCAACTCCATGGAAACTAAGTCTCATATTCAAAGTACATTGCTTTGGACATGCTTCTTGCATTAAGTTTTCTAATCTTACACAGATAACTTCCACCTATGGAGACAACTCCATATTCTCATTTTGACTATCACTTCTGAATAAGAGATGCCTCTTTTCAAAATATGTCAATATGGTCCTTCCAAACTTAGCACTATACTTCCAACTGTCCCTGAGCAACCAATCTTTGGTAAACCTCAGATTGTCCTCGACAATTGCTTAATCATTTTAGTCATATCCAATTCTAGACCTTTTCCCTTCTTAATGCCTCTGGGCATTTGGAAAAATTTAGAAATGACAAATATTATAGCACATGCAATCGATCCTGTACCCAAAGCAAATGGTACACGATTCATGATGTCTCACATAAAGACATGATTCTAGACCAGTCTTTTGCTACAATATTTTTATTTGCCATGTTTTCAAAATTTGACTATGAAGAGGGATGCCGTAATCATAATCGAATTTTGAGAACGCAATATATAGAATTTCCTTAAGTTGAACCAATCCAACATGAAATTCATATATATATTTTTGACTAAAGATGATTAAGGTCTCAATCTAAGCCTTTAGAACTTAAATGAAGTATATCCTCTCCCTTAATTATAGCAAAACAACTTTTTCAATCCCTGCAGCCTCACGAATTGAAACTTTTGTTTTCTATAATTAACATTGCTAACTTGCAACACTAACAATAATTATCATGCTCCCACTAACATGATGATTATTAGCATAACACTTATGCTCCTACTAGCTTTCACATGTACTCAGAAATCAGCTGGACTTCTAGAAATCAATACTTTATTGACTTTCTTACCAAAGTTCAGATTTCTGATACGAGATGCTTTGATAAAACTTTATCAAAATCATACACCTTTCCTTAGATAGCATGCATGTGTGTCTAAACAATTTCAGAACTATGAAAAGGGATGTCGTAATCATAGTCTCAATTGTTTAGACCTTTTGCCATCTGCTTCAAATCTACTTGGTGGAAGTGTTTCCTCACCATCATTTTCATGAATCGGAGAGAAACCTTATGACCCTTAGATTTTATGGTGTATGTGTTCTTATCCATGTGAATCGTCAAAACCATAGTCACAAGACAAGGATAATGACAAATCCAAACTCATATGGACTGAACTTATGCAATCTTAACTTCTTGCCACCTGGCAGTACAGGGCCTGCCATTACTTCCAAGTTGTTATGCAACCAATTGAGAACTTTCAGAACTCCTATGCAAAGCCAATTTTAACTGGAATGGGCACAGAATATGTCAACACGATAGGTTATAAACCTCAAGTCGTGTGCTAGTGAAGAACCTCAGGTTTTATTCTTGATTAGTTCTTGAAATTCTTTTTAGGATCTTTAAGACTCCCACTATCCTCTTGACATATAAGACTATCTTGCCAAATATTCAAGAGATAGTGCGGATTCTTTATCAAGACAAACACTTCACACAATTGGCCTTAGTTGGTCTTTGTTTTATCCAAAACATCACAACTTACCAATTTCAAATGTACAAGAGTAGGACACTTTTACTTTTACATTTGACAAGTGTTTTAAACCTTTCTTTAAGATATGTCACTCAAGTTACAATCTTGGAGTATGACTCTAAGAATTGTTTTGGAACGAAGTATGACTCATCTTCCTGATCTAACCATTTCAACAATTCATGACTCCTCTTCTTAGTCATAAGAATGCACTAAGATGACCTTTAGAGGACTAATTGTGATATGATTTCTAAATCATTAAGATGATCACAAACATGATACTAAAGTACTCTCCCATCTTTTCAGATTTGAGAAACTTTTATCTTTCTGCCTAATTTGATTCTTCCCATTCGTTCTGCCATACATTGAGACTTTTCCAATGTTTCAGAATTATACTTAAACTTGTAAGTATAACCATATTTACTAAACTTTAGTAAATCAAATAGTCTTAACGAGCTTTGTGGTGGACATGACCAGTGCACAAGAATGTGTACTTGATCCCTTTAGTCCTTCACTTGACTCACACATCCATGTGAACAAGTAATTAGTCTTGATTTTCCAATGCTTGAAAGTTCTCATTCATCATACTATTCAACTTGCATGATTCAAAGTTTCGGTCCAATTGAAACTTGGGCAACACTAACAATGTGAGCCAAGGACCCCTTTATATATTATGGAGGATTAGGGTTACATCCATGTAAACCCTAATACCCATGACCTTTCATTTACATAGGATCCATGGGTTAAAAGCTCCATGGACCATCCATGAAAGCTTAGCCCAACCTAAATGAACTTGGCCCATTCCATATATACAAGAGTCCATATTTAATTAGTTATTTTTGATCACTTAATTACTTCTAAATTAATTCTTGATCAATACTAATTAAATAATATGATTCCATATTAATATATTAGAACTTATAATATATTAATATAAATCATAAATATACTATTCTCAAAAGACTATCCATATAAATTGTGCCGGTGAAGTGCAACCCAAATGGACCATGCCGGGTCGGGTCAAGTACATACCAAATATAGTTATGGACTTAGACATTAATCCAACAATTCATTCTATAATGTTTCGGATAATCAACTTAATACTTGAATTATAACAACAGTTATCCCATGCTCCAAGCATGCACACTATGTTTACTACGGTCCGTACTTTGTGAAATAGATCAATTGAACACATTTCTAATGACAATCATTTCATAATTCCCAATCCTTATCACTAGTGTAAGAATACCAAATTCTTGCCACTATTAGAATGTGTTAGATTCTAACATTTTATCCAATAATCCTTTCGTAAAGTCACAGCACCAAAGTCACCAAGACTTTGCCAATGAAATTACAAAGTACTCTATTAGAGATTGTTACAAGACAATTCCACGAAAGTGAAGTCTCAAATTCAAAGTACGTTCCTTTGAACATTCTTCTTGCATAAATGTTTCTAATCTACACATAGATTCTTAATATCCAACTCCTAATATGGAAACATTTTCATATTTTCCATATGACAACTCATTCTTAATAGAATCTTAACTATCCATAATAATGTCGATATGTTCCATCCATTACTATACTTCTAACTACTCACAAGCGACCAATCCTTAGCAAACCATAGATCGTCATTGACAGTTGTTTAATTATTTTAGTCATATCCGTTTCTGGTCCTTTTTCCCTCTTAATGCCCTAGGAATTTGTAAAATCAGAACGGTCGAATATTACAGTATATGCAATCGATCCTATACCCGAAGCGTATGGGATACGATTTATAATGTTTTGCATAAAGTCGTGATACTTTACCAGTCTCTTGCTATAGTATTGCCATATCTATATAATTCCCTTATGTTGAATTTTTTAAACATAACATTCATATATGTCCTTTGACTAAATTTGATTAAAATTTCACGATCTAAGCTATTAGATTTGAAATGAAGTATAAATTTCTCTCCCTTAATTATAGCAAAAAAACTTTCCAACCTTTGCAACTTTGCGAATTGAAACTTTTGTTTTCTATAATTAATATTGCTAGCTTGCAACACTTAAAATAATAATCATGAACTCACTAACATGATGATTATATCTTTACCAGCATAACACTTATGCTCCCACTAGCTTTAACATGTATTCAGAAATCAGCTGGACTTCTAGAAATCAATACTTATCGACTTCCTTAACCAAAGTTTATATTTCTGACATGAGATGCTTCGATAAGCCTTTATCTAAGCTTCTCAAACTCATACACCTTTCCTTAAATAACTCATATGTGTCTCTAAACAATTCTAGAACTTATAGCAATAAGTCCCAAATGTTCAGACCCTTTTGCCATTTCTCACAATTCGAACTATGAAGAGGGATGCCGTAATCATAATCGAATTCGAGAATGCAAATACCACAATTGCTTTCTCCTTAAAATTGTCACACCCCCAAACCAAGGATGGCGGAAACGTCCAGGGGTGGAGGACTTCATGTATAGTATCACAACAACGAGTATAATAGTGCTCAAAGTAAATACAACCATCATAAATATAATTGAAAAGGTTACACCATAGTATATGTTTACATGTTTCAAAATCAATTACATTATGATGACAAAATGAACTGTTTGACGATTTAACGTCCCATCCTCAAAATGATGTTGGTTTCCTGTTTCACTGATTTCCTGAGAATACAAGTAGTTTTGAAAAGTGTCAACAATTAAGTTGGTGAGTTCATAAGAGTTTTGTTTGAGGGAAAAAAGCCGTTTTCCTTGTAAAAACGATAGAGTATGATTCCAGAAAATCCAATATTTTCTTTATAAAAGTTATGTAGTCTTAAAAGTCACGACCGAAATGTACAAGTATTTTTCCATACTTAAAGTAATTCATGCAGGTTTAAATCGACATAAACTCGTTTAATTTAGAAGTAAAACCCGTAAATCTTATGTTTTTTAATACCCCATGTGAGTTATTATAACCATACTAAGACTCAGACGGCCTCATAATACGACGTTCTTCAGGCGTCGCAAGTTAAATGACACTTGTCACCTCAGACCTGCCGGTCTAGCTGTTGCATGCAGCTCAGGTGCGGGTTTGTCAGACCCAATATAGATCTATACACAACTATCACGCTCTCCCTACAAGAGACTCTGGTTACAATTTACAGGACTTTTGACTTTGTTACTTTGAAGGTAACACGAAGCGAATGTCTCACAAATTTATTCATTAACAGATTTACGTGAACTGAACTGAAAACCCCTTGGTAAATGAGTTTGAAATGTAAATGAAACATAAACTATACCTATTATAGTTTATCCAGAACGTTTGTAATGTAAAAGAACCCTTTTTATGAAAATACATTAGTGCTATGAATCCATAAACTATTACTATTATGTAGTATATGAAAACCCATTTGTCTTGGTGAAACTTGAAGATTTGAAGATCTAGTTAAAACGAATGTTTTCATGGATGAAATCAAAGAGTGCAACTAGGAGATGAAGTGTAACAACAAATCAAGGAAAGAACACTTACGTTTTTTATGATCTAAGATGATGAACTCGATGATACTTGAGAGGATTTGGAAGTGTTCTTGAGTTGGAAATGAAATAATGAAAGAAAATGAAGGGATGGAGTCTTATAGGAGAGTTTCCGGCCAGGGTTGAGTTTACGGCCGTAAACTCCACATGTTGGAGTTTAGGGCTTTAGTGTTGTATAGTGAAGCTAACAGGTATTTCCTAACACTCATAACTTGAATGTACTAGGCTCAGAACACTCAAACAGACTCTAAATTGTGCTAAGCGATAGCAGGAGTGAGTCTGACACTGAGTTGAGTTGACTGACTGAGCTTTCAAAGAAAAAAAAATCCGGGTTGTCACAGATAATGATTACCCTCAAAATGTGATTAGATTATGGAAATATGGGGTCTTATATGTCAAAATATTAGTTTGGGTGAAAATCCCGCGTTAAAATCACGAAAAACGGGCTCAAAACGCTAAAAATATTGAAAACCGGGTAAAAGTTGCGAATATCCGAAGTTTAGGGTCGGAGGTTCGGTCCTAGCCATTAGAACCGAAAGTAGATGGGAACCGAGAGTAGGGTTCGGTCTTGAGCAGCTTCGCATCTCGGACCCGAAGGTAGTATCTCGGACCGAAGGGTGAGTTCGGTCTCTTAGCAGGTTCGGTTCAGGAAGGTGGTTTCGGTTCTCAAGAGGTTTCGGTTCCTTAAGGGAGGTTCGGTTCCTAAGAGGGTTCGGCTCCTTAAGAGGGTTCGGCTTCTTAAGAGGTTTCGGCTCCTTAAGAGGGTTCTGCTCCTTAAGAGCTTCGGCTCCTTAAAGCTGTTTTTCGCGTAAACTTCCGTTTTCGAGCGGTTTTCGACTAAATTAAGGGTCGGGATGCCCCGAGTGATTATAAACAGTTGAGAGAGATTTTGAGAGAGATTTGGGAGAGATTTCACATTCTTGGAGAGATTTCTCATACAGAGAGAGATTTGGGAGAGATTTCACATTCTTGGAGAGATTTCTCATACAGAGAGAGATTTGGGAGAGATTTCACATTCTTGGGAAGATTTCTCGTACAGAGAGAGATTTGGGAGAGATTTCACATTCTTGGAGAGATTTATCATACAGAGAGAGATTTGGGAGAGATTTCACATTCTTGGAGAGATTTCTCATACAAAGAGAGATTTGGGAGAGATTTCATATTCTCGGAGAGATTTCTCATACAGAGAGAGATTTGGGAGAGATTTCACACACTTGGAGACATTTCTCATACAGAGACAGATTTAGGAGAGATTTTAAATATTGAGAGATAGAGTGAAAGAGATTGAGAGAGATTTCGTTTGCGACCTTTTTGAGTGTTTGGCTTCGTAACGCAAGGTTTGTACATCCCGTTAAGTCTCGTTATGATTGTTATATGCCCCCGAGGGTTAAGGAATAATGTTTTATCGAATAGTTTCATCACTTGCCCTGATTAGGGTTTAGAATTTCCGAACACGTGAAAACTCTAAGTGATACTTTGTATTAAGATTGCGAGTAGTACAATAAGAATCATAATGGAAACCCTAATATACAAGGGTTAGATGAGTTGACCGGTTTGACTTGTTGACTTCGGTTGACTTTGACTTGACCAAAAATTGACGGTTGTCACATCATCCCCCCGTTAGAAAGAATTTTGTCCCGAAATTAGCACTTTGACCGGGACCTCGAGAGTTGGGGAAAGATGTGGGAACTTTTCGTAGTACAAGAAATGGATATGGTGGGGACCAATCCGCCTGGTGTTAAATGACGACCTTGGAATTTCTTATTGTAACTTGAGCTGAGTCGATTTAAAAGGAGTTTATTGTTTTGGAATGATAGTGTATTCAATGTGTGCCTTTATGCTCCCCGTTTTATCCTTGTTGTTACCACTATGAATATTTTATAATGTAGTTAGTGAGTACTAGTATTACGAATGCTTTAACAATTTGTGATGAAATTTGCAATATAAGTCCTACCAGATCTTTTATAATCGCTTGGTGTAAATTAGTCGTATATCATTAAGATTGCAAGGGCATTCGAATGAGTGACTCCGCCTTAAGCCCACAACCAAACAAGGAACAGGAAATGAGGCGGAATCACACATTCTAAGTCCATAGAATCTTAATGATACATGAACATAATGTTTACACTAGCCAACATAGATTCACTAGTAAAGACCCTGCGTTTTTATATAGATGATAAGACTTATTCGGGTTTTGCCGTGTTCTCGAGATGCTTTCAGCCCTTCTCGAATTTGCACGATCTTTTCCGTTGTCTCTCTTATGATTTCAGGGCCATTGAGGGTGTTGTTAGGGACTTGCTCCTTCACTAGCTGTGTATCTCCCACTTCAGCCCAGCGCAGTGGTGATCTGCACTTGCGACTATAGAGAGCTTCAAATGGAGCGGCATTGTTGTTAGGGTGGTAGCTGTTGTTGTGTGAAAAATTCAATGAGCGGTAAGTGGGCATCCCACGCTTTACCGAAGTCAATCACCCAAGCTATTAGCATGTCTTCCAAGGTTTGAACAGTTTCCTTTGCTCTGCTCGTTGGTTGTAGGTAACTCGAAGGATTCTGTTGTTCTACCTTGACCTTGGCACAATTCAGATACTATCCACATATGTAGCGATGTCGGCTTTCATGTTCGGTCACCAATTATGTTTCTTAAGGTCCAGATACATCTTTTCTGGACCTGGATGGACTGAGTGGCGAGTTTTGTGTGCTTCGTTCGTAACGACGTTCCTGAATCCACCGAACTTTGGTGTCCAGACTTCAATTCCGGAGGTACCGAGCCCCGTCGCTCTTGACTTCTAGGTTCTTATTCATTCCTCTTAAGTTTTCACCCATCGCATACTCTGGTTTCAAGGTCTCTAGTTCGAGTTCTCCTGACTTGCGTAGACAGGAATGGATGGATTGTCATTGCTAATGACCTTACTTGGCAGCACGAGTATTCCTTTCTGTACAAGGTATTTGCCACCTTATTGACCTTACTTGGCAGCATGGGTTTGGTTTATGCGACTAGACTAAATCGAATGGTAGAACATCCACTCGCTCTTCTGGGTAGCCTTATCTCGAAGTTCATGGTAGGACTCATTCCTGGTCCATCTATCATTAACTCGTGCGTATAGGTCGTATGTAATTGAGTTTGGTAAAACAGTCGGATGGCGTGGTACTCCTCTCTTGAGTACTTCGAGGTTCCGTAACGAGAGATGACCCGGAGGTCCGTGTCGGATTTGTGGTAATGAGAGACGAGGGTTTCGATATTCAGGAGTTTAGGTGAGGGGTCTTTCCGTAGCACATTCAATTGGGAAGGTGGGGACTAAACCAATACAAAGTGTTATGAAAGTTGTAAGCTGTTAACTAGTTTTTAACCTTTCTACACTGTTTTAGAAAAATCATACGAAGTCGAAAAATGAATCCGTAAATTCTGAGAGTTCATAAAATGTGTCTAGTTTATTCATAATTATTATTATTATTTTTAGAAGTCTTTAACTTGTGTTAAAATGTTCATATTCACAGACTGGTCCGAATTCGTTTATGAAATGATAGGCAGTTTTGTAAAAATCACCATAAATCGTAGAAAAATCTTATGGATATGTCCAAGTAGTCATTTTAAAGGTATAAACCTGAAATATTTGTATCTAATACAGTTTGGAAAACTAAAATGTTTAAGTTGACCAAAACAGTCCGTGAATGGAGTTAAACTTTTCTGATGAAAGCTGTTGGATGAGTTTAGTTGTGTTCTTGGTGTTTTAACTTGTATTCCACCCCTTAAAACTTAAGAAAAACGTGAAAAGATAGGGGTATGAACTCACCTTGTGTGATTTCAGAGGATGGATGATGAAGAAAGGAGGTGTTCAACTCAAGAACACTTAGAAGGTGCTTGAAGATTCGAAGATCTAACACACATATGATGATGTTTGTGTAAGATATCCATGATTTAAGTAGAAAGAAGGAGAAATAATCATGTGAGGAGTGTTATTACTTACTAGGATTAGATGAAGAGCTTGTGATCATCCTTGGACTTTTCGAGATTAGAGAGAGATAGTGAGAGAGAATGAGTTTTTGCTTCTTGGTGAAGTGTGAGTGAAATAGGAGGAGAGATGAGGGTCTTTCTATCCTTGTGTCAAGGCACTTGGCTGAAAAGAGTGGGAAAAAGGACAATGAAATGACGAGGTATGGTGGAATAGTAACTGGGGATGGTCTTGGAGTGGGTATGGGAGGTAACTTGTGTCCTTGCCCAAAGGATAAGTCAACACTCCACTCCATATCTTACCCACTATATTTTTAGTCTTAGATAATGTCACACCCCAAAACCAGAACGGCGGAAACGTTCTGGGGTGGAGGACGTCATGTTTAGTATCACAAGATATGCATTATAGTAAGCAAAGTAATGAACAACCATTTCATTAGAAAGAAAGTATTTACAAGGTGTGTGTTCACAAAACATAGAATACATAAGCAAATAACAAACAAGACTTGAAGTTATACTGCTCCATCTTCTGAATTCCCAGCACGAGTACCTGTCTACTAGGCTCCTGAGAATACAAGTTATTTTAAAAGAGTTGATCAGCAATTAAGCTGATGAGCTCATAAGATTTTAGTGATGTAAGTAAGTTGTAAAATGTTGTGGTAAAATGCTGTTAAAAATGTAGTTGAAAAATGTAGTGAGTTGTAAGTTCTGTTTAGAAAAGTTCGCATGTTCCTCTTAGGAAATCCTATATTTCCTACTTTGATGAAAGATACGTAAAAATGATCCTACAATCCTTTCTATGAGTACTAAATGGATACAAGTGATATAAAACTCAGAGTAAACAAGCAATCGATTGTGCGCATCTGCCCTAAGCTCACAACCAAACAAGGAACAGGGAGTAAGGCGGATAGCACACATCCCATTGTTTGTTAGATCATTGTTGTATATAACTCTGGCGTGTTCACTTATTACTCATGGAGTTAATTGTAATGGTTTCTTTATATTTAATGAAAAGATTCTTTAAGAAAAACCCTTATTTCTTATAATAAAATGGTGACCATAGTGATTACTTCTATAATCACTTAGTTTATACTGGCTATATATGATCTAATATCGGATAGAGAGTTAATTGGGTGAATCTGCCCTAAGCCCACAACCAAACAAGGAACAGGAAGTAAGGCGGAAAACACACATCCAACTACCTATTGGGTATTAATGATATATACCCATGATGTATAAACTAATGTATTATAGAGTTAATCACCTACGGTCCTTTAAGTTTATACTGGTTTAATAAAATGGATTAAACCCTTAACTGGTAAGTTTCTAGTTTTGTATACCAAAAGTTCTGATTTGGAAAGTATGCTTTGTACTAGAAAACTGTGCATTGACTCTGTGTCCTATGACTTGACCCATACTTGGTACCCTTATGATGACTCAATGTATACTAGACATATATAACTAGAATCGAATAGATAATAGACTGGGTGAATATGTTCCAAGCCCACAACCAAACAAGGAACAGGAAATGAAGCGGAGAGCACACATCCTATTACCTGTCGGATCCTATTTATATATATATGTATCCTTTGATGTATACATTGAGGAATCATAAGGTTAGCATTATGGTCCTTTCTACTAAACGTAGCCTTCTACCAAGGCATCAAATGTTATGTATGTTTGTTTCTTGTATGAGTGTGTATTTTCCCAAGTGAGACTATCTTTAACTAAATATAGTTTATACATTAATGAATATGTGAGAAGATCACAAAGTAAATGTAATAGGGGAAATAATGTTTTACCTCAGCAGTGACACTGCTGGCTATAAAGTAATAAAATACAGACTCCAGGTAGTATTAAATGTACAATACACCTCGGGGAGTCTAAAGTAATAAAATACAGACTCCAGGTAGTATTAAATGGACAATACACCTCGGGGAGTCTAAAGTAATAAAATACAGACTCCAGGTAGTATTAAATGGACAATACACATCGGGGAGTCTTTTTGTCTTTAATCCCAAGTTGGTTAATTAAAGGTTTAAATGTGAACTCGTATGTAACCATGCTGATCGACGACTGAATAAAAGATGACCCTCCGGTGTCATATGTAGTGAGGTGACATTTGTCGCCTTATCGGCTGGGACTGTAGCTAGCAGTCAGGGTGTGGGAGTGTCTGTCCCGTATAGATCTATACACAAGATGCCCGCTCTCCCTCCAGGAGACTCTGGTTACAATATGATACAACACTGTATTGTTGTATCCTTAAATAGTATGTCACATTAATTTATCGTATAACAGTGTTTGTATAGTAAGTCATAGTGTAGTAATCTTCTCTCTGTACTAGTGTATAGTATACTCTTTTGTATAGTGTGTAGTGTGAAATGTTTCTCAAAATAGTGTTTTCTGACTCATGTATGAACTGACTCTTTGTATGCTTCATTGTACTAGAAGTAATGAATAGTGTCTTCCTAAACTATACCTATTATAGTTTACTAGTGTTTTACTTGAACTGTTATTGAAAAGACTCTTTTGTCTACTAAGTTATGCTTGTACTTTAAAAACGGAGTTTTGTGAAACTATAAAGTAACATAACTTTAAAGAGTTTTTGAAATGTTTTGATCACTTATAAAAGACATAAGCAATATTTTGAAAGATGTTTATAACAAACAATTACACAATTAACATTGTGTTCAACTTGTATTCCCCCCCTTAAAACATTGAAAACAGTTAAAAGATTCATTACGGGGTATGAACTCACCTGATGTGGGTGATTCAACGAATACGCGTGTAAGGATGAGAAATTCCACGAATGAAGTCCCGAGACTTAACAAGTCCTAAATGACATATAATGACATGTATTGACATAAATATAGTGCTTGGAAGCAACCAAATGCAAGGAAACACCTCACGGGACTAGGAAACACTTTGACCAAGTGTTGGAATCACATGTGATTGACCTAAAGGGTGTTTATGGCCATGGTTTGGTGTTTACGGCCATGTGTTTACGGCCAAGGGAGTTTACGGCCGTAAACTCATGGTCAAAGATGCATATGAGGGTGTTTGAAGGCTAGGGAAGCTTGAGGGATTTTTGCTCTACACAAGGATGTGAAAGACCGACTCTATGGAGTGTGTTGAGGTGTTTACGGCCAATGGAGTTTACTCATGGCCGTAAACTCTCTAAATGGTCACATTTAGGGTCTTAAAGGTAAGGAGTCTCAAGGGTTCAAGTGTTCTAAGGTTTAGCAAGAGTCTAGATGTGTTTAAGGTCCAAAACTTGACCATACTTGGAGTTTACGGCCAAGGGTGTTTACTCTTGGGCCGTAAACTCTCTAAATGATGGGTTTGGTGATGATTCAAGGTCTTACAAAGCACATGGGAGTGTTCTAGCCTCAAATCCAAGCCTTAGGAAGAGTTTATGGCCAAAATGGCACCTTTATAGGGGTTTACGGCCATGGAAGATGGCTTGGCCGTAAACTCCTTTTGGTCTTGCATTCTTGATGTTTTCAAGGCTCTAAGCATGAGTCTTAACTAGATAACAAGTATAGGGAAGAATACTTACGATATAGAGGCTTGAAATGGTCGATTTTGGCCAAGAACACTAGTGTGTGTTCTTGGTGAAACTTGAGGATTTGAAGATCTAGTTAAAATGAATGTTTTCATGGATGAAATCAAAGAGTGCAACTAGGAGATGAAGTGTAACAACAAATCAAGGAAAGAACACTTACGTTTTTGATGATCTAAGATGATGAACTCGATGATACTTGACAGGATTTGGAAGTGTTCTTGAGTTGGAAATGAAATAATGAAAGAAAATGAAGGGATGGAGTCTTATATGGGAGTTTCCGGCCAGGGTTGAGTTTACGGCCGTAAATCCATGTTTACGGCCGTAAACTCCACATGTTGGAGTTTAGGGCTTTAGTGTTGTATAGTGAAGCTAACAGGTATTTCCTAACACTCATAACTTGAATGTACTAGGCTCAGAACACTCAAACAGACTCTAAATTGTGCTAAACGATAACAGGAGTGAGTCTGACACGGAGTTGAGTTGACTGACTGAGCTTTCAAAGCAAAAAAAATTCGGGTTGTCACAGATAATGATTACCCTCAAAATGTGATTAGATTATGGAAATATGGGGTCTTATATGTCAAAATATAAGTTTGGGTGAAAATCCTGCGTTAAAATCACGAAAAACGGGCTCAAAACGCTAAAAATATTGAAAACCGGGTAAAAGTTGTGAATATCCGAAGTTCAGGGTCGGAGGTTCGGTCCTAGCCATTAGAACCGAAAGTAGATGGGAACCGAGAGTAGGGTTCGGTCTTGAGCAGCTTCGCATCTCGGACCCGAAGGTAGTATCTCGGACCGAAGGGTGAGTTCGGTCTCTTAGCAGGTTCGGTTCAGGAAGGTGGTTTCGGTTCTCAAGAGGTTTCGGTTCCTTAAGGGAGGTTCGGTTCCTAAGAGGGTTCGGCTCCTTAAGAGGGTTCGGCTTCTTAAGAGGTTTCGGCTCCTTAAGAGGGTTCTGCTCCTTAAGAGCTTCGGCTCCTTAAAGCTGTTTTTCGCGTAAACTTCCGTTTTCGAGCGGTTTTCGACTAAATTAAGGGTCGGGATGCCCCGAGTGATTATAAACAGTTGAGAGAGATTTTGAGAGAGATTTGGGAGAGATTTCACACTATTGGACAGATTTCTCATACAGAGAGAGATTTGGGAGAGATTTCACATTCTTGGAGAGATTTCTCATACAGAGAGAGATTTGGGAGAGATTTCACATTCTTGGAGAGATTTCTCGTACAGAGAGAGATTTGGGAGAGATTTCACATTCTTGGAGAGATTTATCATACAGAGAGAGATTTGGGAGAGATTTCACATTCTTGGAGAGATTTCTCATACAGAGAGAGATTTGGGAGAGATTTCACATTCTCGGAGAGATTTCTCATACAGAGAGAGATTTCGCATATTTGGAGAGATTTCTCATACAGAGAGAGATTTGGGAGAGATTTGGGAGAGATTTTAAATAGAGAGAGATAGAGTGAAAGAGATTGAGAGAGATTTCGTTTGCGACCTTTTTGAGTGTTTGGCTTCGTAACGCAAGGTTTGTACATCCCGTTAAGTCTCGTTATGATTGTTATATGCCCCCGAGGGTTAAGGAATAATGTTTTATCGAATAGTTTCATCACTTGCCCTGATTAGGGTTTAGAATTTCCGAACACGTGAAAACTCTAAGTGATACTTTGTATTAAGATTGCGAGTAGTACAATAAGAATCATAATGGAAACCCTAATATACAAGGGTTAGATGAGTTGACCGGTTTGACTTGTTGACTTTGGTTGACTTTGACTTGACCAAAACTTGACGGTTGTCACAAAAATCTTCTCAGTGAAAGCGTTTCCTCACAATCATTTTCATGAATTGGAGAGAAACCTTATGACACTTGGATTTTATGGCGTATGTGTTCCTATCCATGTGAATTTGTCAATTCCAACCATTATCATAAGACAAGGTTTATGACAAAATCAAACTCATATGGACTGAACTTGTTCAATCTCAATTTCTTGCCACCTGGCAGCACAAGTGCCCACCATGTCTTCCAAGTTGTTCAGCAGCTCACCTACACAAATCAATGTACTTTCCATCGATCAAGGTACTTTGCCTTTATGCATTCAAGTGAGAACTCATAGAACTCACATGCATAGTTAACTCAACTGGAATGGCACAGAAAACAAGAATATGTCAACATGATAGGTTACGAACCTCAAGTCGTATGCTAGTGATGTACAATAGGTTTATTCTTGATTAGTTCCTGAAACTTTTCAAGATCTTTAAGACTCCCACTAATCTCTTGACGTATATGATTCTCTTGTCAAGAAATATTCATTGATAAACAAATATTCAAGAGTTAGTGTGGGTTCTTATCAAGACAAACACTACACACAATTGGTCTTAGTTGGTCTTTGTCTTATCCAAGACAACACACCTTACCAATTTCAAATGTGCAAGAGTAACAAACATTTCTTACTCCACATTCGATTAGTGTTATAAACCTTCTTACAATTATGTCACTCAAGTCACAATCTTGGAGTATAACTCTAAGACTTGTTGTTGGAACGAAGTATGATTCACCATTTTTGATTTAACCATTTCAACAATTTCAGATTCCTCTTCTTAGCCATACTATTGCACTAAGGTGTCCTTAGAGGATCAATTGTGACACGGTTTCATAATCATTAAATTAATCATAAAACACGATACTTAAGTACTCTCCCTTCTTTTCAGATTAGAGAAACTTTTATCTTTCTGCCTAGTTGATTCTTCTTATTCGTTATGCTTTTCATTGAACCTTTCCAATGATTCAGAATCACACTTAATCTTGTAAGCATAACCATGTTTACTAAGCTTTTAGTAAATCATGATGAATAGTCTTATCGTTCTTTGTGGTGGACCTGACCAGTGCACAACAAGGTGTACTAGATCTCCTAGTCCTTCACTTGACTCTTTGTCAAGGAATTAGTCTTAATTTCCCAAAATGAGAAGGTTCTCATTCATTATACGATACTAGTTGCATGATTCCAAGTTTCTGTCCAATTGAAACTTGGGTGATGAGAATTATTCCTTATTTGGTAAAAAAATTTTGACACTACCACAAATAACATAACTAAGAATCACATCCATTTTTCAATATTGCTAACAATAGAAACATACAAACATCAATTTTCACAAATGTCATTGCAAGGAAAATATAAGTAAGACAAAAACAAATTTTATTTTATTTATAAAAACGCGGAAAAACTTGTCCTTACAATGCAATTACAAATGAAAACTATGTAAATATTCCTAAGCAATCTATCATAACTCCTAAGTAGTAGCTAAAAAATCCGATCATCGAACCATGCGATCGAAATCCATCTCTTCGCGATCAGACTCACTCACTCTTCCTTTAAGCTTCCTTTCTTTTCTTCGATCCTACAAAATATCAAAATGCAATCTTATTACATCATGTATTAAGAATCTACAAATAGGAACTTAATAGAGTTAGATAGTGGATTTTACCTGAAGTAGAGTCATACATCTTGACTCTCCCATCTCTTAGATCTCTCAGGTAGTTAGGGCAGCTTCGTAACCAATGCCCCTTCTCTTGGCAGTAGAAACACACAGACTCTTTGGGAATGACACAAGGGACAATCTCAGAATTTGCCTTTCTCTTATGGTCGAACTTTTTGACCATGGCAGATTTCTTTCCCTTAGGAGAAGAAATCCTTTCTGGACTATCGTTGCCATTGCCTATGTCCATGGAAGTTTGGGAGGTTGATCTACCAGCCAAATTTGCTTTACCAGTGCGCCAAATCATTGTTGATTTAGCACCAATAAGCAAATAGGTAAGATCAATGAGGGTCACGTCATGGTCTTTCATATAGTAATCATCAATGAACTCACTATACGACTTAGGAAGTGATTGAAGAACCAAGTCAACAACCAGCTTCCTTGAGATTTTGACACCCAACATTCCCAACTTGTCAATGTGCAACTTCATCCCTTGGACGTGAACACATATAGATTTTCCATCTTCGTGTTTGCTTGCCAAAAGGGCTTGAGTGACCTTGAACTTTTCAAGTCTTCGAACACGTGGGTTAGGGAGAATTATTGGAGGAAGTGGAGGAAGTGAACCATGATTTCTATTTCCACGATCCAATCATGGAACATCATCTTCTTGTGGAAAGCTTTTTCCAAAAGATTCTGGAAGACCATAGTTGTTAGAGTTTGACATCTACAAAACGGGAGAAATTCAAGTTAGTTGATAATAGTCCTTGATATAACACCCAAATGAAATATCAAGCCTAGGATCCAACACAATATTCTACAACTCGGAAGAGGGATGCCGTAATCCAGTTGCAGAACATTTGAAGGTAGGCAAATGACGATTTACCAATTTCCACCATGAAAAACGAAAAAGAATATTAGGTTTTAAATGAATTGAAACTCCTAGATCTTTTGAGACTCATTAAACTTTTCAATGGCATGTTTAATCTCGATTATGCCCTTCAAGTTTGTGACTGGGATGCCGAGGATCACAAACAAGGTGTGAATAACCATGCAAATTAGCTTGGTACCCTCGAAGACGTTTATCACTAATCAATGTGTCGGTTAACCACACACGCTCCATTGATTTATGATAATCTACGAGCTACTCATTGCCATCCTTCATTAGTCCCAGATTAGTGTGCCGTTTAACCACACACGCTCCACTAACGACCAACAAGGTGCAATGTGCAATTTCATGGATTAGCACCAAATTCACATTTTTCATAAAGTAACTAAGATTTGGAAATTTTTTATAAAAGTGTTTAGTTACTTTGTATTTCATTATAGTTATAATGGAAGGTTGTGTCCTATCCTACCCGTTCGGCTAACGACCCTCCACTAGTCAAGGGTGCGGTGGGTAAGAGTGGATACCCAATGACAGTCATTTTACAGGTCGCTTCCTTAAACACCCCTTATAGACCAGCTTCGTGAATGAGGCCTACTAACGGTAAGACTGACTCTTTACTTATACATATATAATATATTAGACTTTTAAATTTATATATAGTATCAGGATGTATTTTACACATTTAAAATACTAGGTGGTTTAATCTATTAATAAATTAAACTTTTAATTGGATTAATCTTAAACCATATTATTATGGATTTATTAATTATCTCTTTTAATTAAACACTTAATTAATTTAATAAAACCATAAGAGTGTAATTTGAACTATTCAAAATATTAGGGTTTTAGAATTTAATATTTTAAAGTTAAAACTTTTAATTAAATTTCAAATTCCAAAACTTGAGTGCAAATTCTGAAACTTTTCAAAATTTCTTTTAGATCAAATTTGAAAATTAATTAAATATCATATAATTAATAATTATCACATAATTTGACCTAATCTATTTTTCTTACAAGATAATTCAAATCAAAATACAAATAATTAATCTTTATCTTATAAAACAAGTAATTATCTTAAATTGACAATTATCCATTAATTTGATTAGGATATCAATTACCATAACAGAAAAATCTGATTTTAATTTGGAAAATCAATTTATGGTAATTATCAAATCAAATTAGGGGCAAAAAATTTCGAAATCTGCTGTTAGATCTGAGCTCACGTCGTGAGCACTGTGCTCACGTCGTGAGCCTGGTTTAGAAACGAAAATCTTAATTTTCCAGCTTTGAAAACTTAACTTTTGCATCATATAACAGAAAAACTACCCTAGGCTCTGATACCACTGATGGGCTTTGAGCATAACATCATTCCTATGGTGTGCATGCAACCCTAATGCTTTGGATCTAGGTTTTCCTCAAGTTACACATGCAAACAATCTTCCAGAACATAAACCCTAATCTGACATGTCTAAGAACGAAATTCATATGTAAACAAGGGTTTGGAATCTTACATTACTTGTTATGTAGCAATAACAAGAACACCTTGAATATCCTTGACCTCTGAAAGCTTAGTGCCCCAAGTGTTGCACCTCTAATGGAGTCACAAACACCACTAGTAACAAGGAAGAACAAGAGAGAGAGGAATAACCTTCAAAAACGTCTAGGACTCTCCAAGAAATCACTAGGGAGTTTTTGGGAGCCTTTGGGGTTCCTTTTATAGTTGAGGCTTCTAGGGTTATCAACCTGGAAACCCTAATTCCCTTGCTTAGGCCCTAAGCAACATATGGACTCCTTAATGGACAAGCATTGGACGAAATCTTTATGGACTCTCGTAGAGATTTCGTCCACCCTATACCAATGGGGTCCACGAGCCCAAACTACAACTATTACTGATTTACATAATCAGTCCCCATTTATTTAATCAGTCTCTTTTGATCACTAAATTAATTCCAAATTAATTTCTGATCAATACTAATTAAATAATATGATTTCTCAATTGATATATTATTTTTATAATATATTAATAAATCATAATAAATCCTATTTCTCCATAATTCATCCTATCAGTTGCTATGGTGAAGGCAACCCAAAAGGACCATGCTCATAATCGGGTCAAGTACATACCAAAATATTTATGGGCTTAGACACCTAATCCAATAATCCTGAACTACATTGAGAGGCCGGTGGCGATTCTGGATCGCAAGACGAAAACCTTGCGGAACAAGGTTGTTCAGTTAGTGAAGGTGCAGTGGCAACACCTCAAAGGTTCTGAGTGGACTTGGGAGCCCAAGGAGGAGATGGGGGAGCACTACCCGGAGTTGTTTTCAGACGCAGCAGACTTCGAGGATGAAGTCTAAGACAATGGGGGATAATTGTAACACCTGGTTCCTGGTATGCATTTAACTCATTAATTTATTTATTTTGAAAGGGTAACTCGACGAGTTGGTGGTCTTAATTCGTCGAGCAGAGGGCAGAATATACGCGGGGTTTAAGCTATCTACTCGACGAGTCAAGATCCCTCAACTCAGCGAGTAGATCAGCCAAAGTGAAACCCTAATTTCGGGGTTTTGCACCCTATTTAAGCTCCTTAACCCCCACCCATTGGCCTGATTTCCAGCCTCCACGTCCCAAACCCTAATCCATGAAACCCTAGAGCTTTATTTGAGAGTGTGAGCCAGTTTGAGTGATCTTTGTGTACTTTTGAAGCTTGTGGAAGAAGAAGAAGATAGAGGGCTCAAGAGGGAAATAGTAGATCCATAAACTACACACCATTTGCTACATTTTCTGGTAATCAAGTTTCTATCTTAGCTATTAGTTCATTAGATCTCATTATGTCCATTTTATGAGGGTTTTTGGTCTAAGCATGATAGATTTTGGAGATTGATCGACCCAAGTGGGTATTCTTCCAGATCTAGGACATTGAAGGGATGATATGACATAAAGGTGCAAACTTTATGCCATTGGAGCCCCCATGCAAGCCATAAAGTATTTTTAGCCCCAAAAGGCCATACATGTGGAAAAAGGTGGGAACTTTACGTGTCCAAGTAATGTTAGGGGTTTAGATCTGAGGTTGTAATATTTAGTTTGGTGTATGGATGGCTTAAGGACCAAGTTCTAGGTCCCAAGGAATTAGGGTTTGAGCTAAACCCTTTAAGAAGAGGTATTAATGGGTAAAGTTAGAAAATTTACCATTAAAAGGACATTTTCAGGGTTTATGTGAAGTATGAAGCTTGGATATGAAGTGTAGGGGCTTACTCCATTAAGATAGCCCAAACAGACAGGGGAACTCGGCGAGTTCAGAAAGGGACTCGACGAGTTGAGTCGGGTTGTCCCGATTCTATGCCAGGTAGAACTCGACGAGTCTGTGAAGGGACTCGACGAGTTGACCCGGTTGATCACGAGTCTGAGTAGTATAGGAACTCGTCGAGTTAGGAGGTAACTCGACGAGTTGAGTCGACTGGGAGTTGACCTTGACTTTGACTTGACCAGGATGTTGACTTTGACCAGGTGGTGAAATGGTGATTTTACCCTAAGAAGGATTGTCAGATTTTGATTAAGTGTTATTGTGAAATTGATAGTCGGGGAGTCGTTGGAGCAGCCGTCAGAGATTCCTCACACGAGATTTCATAGCTAGCATACGATGTGAGTTTTCCTCTAGTAGGAACGGGTTTAAGGCACCAAGGCCGACCCGTTTAGTTAGTAGTAGTTTCGGACTATGGTCCAATGCCGGGCGGGGCCCGATGTAGGTTTATATGCTTTTCCGGATTTCAATCCGATGTCGGGGCGGTACCGAGGAATGCTTGTATGCTTGATGTCTTTGTGATTCTTGCATGTGTTTAGTTAGTAGTAGTTTCGGATTTCGGTCCGATGTCGGGGCGGTCCCGAGGAATGTTAGTATGCTTCCGGATTTCGGTCTGATGTCGGGCGGAGCCCGAGGAATGTTTAAATGTTAATGATATATGATTAGGTTTATGTGTATTATTTGATTATGCTCATATGTATTCCGAGATGTGCTCGATGTCGGGTGGGCCCGATGCCGAATAGGGTTCGATGCCGGACGGGGTCCGATGCCGGGCGGGTCCCTATACCGGGAAAGCCGATGCCAGGCGTTGACTCGATGTAGCAGGGGCGGGGCCCAAGATATGTTTATGTGATATGTGTATGGTATGTGGTAGTTGGGGAGACTCACTAAACTTCGTGCTTACAGTTTTCAGTTTTGGTTTCAATTACTTCCACTAGCAAGGGGAAGAGCTCGGGATGACTGCATGGCACACACCACAGTTTTTAGCCTGGGAGGATTTACTCTGATGTTTGACATATGATTTTGATACATTGACATATATTATGTGATTTTTGAGGAACATGGTTTATGACTTTTTATGTGATGGATGATATTTATGGTTTTTACTAATTAATTAAAATGAAATTTTTGGACTATATTTTTGGGATGTTTCATGCTCTGTGCCTGTGTGATAGACTTCGGGAACACATGGGATACTCAATTACCATTGATTGAGTTTTCCTACAAGAACAACTATCACACTAGCATTAAAGTTGCGCCTTTTGAGGTCCTATATGGACGCAAGTGTCGCTCACCGATATGCTGGATGGAAGTTGGAGATACCCAGCTGGCCAAGAAGCTCGCATGAGATACACTGCTTACTGGCCTAAAAATAATTCATGAGACTACAAAAAAGATTGTGCAAATCAAGGATCGACTAAAGGTCGAACGTGATCATCAAAGGAGCTATGCCGATATGAGACGTAAACCTTTGGAATTCTAAGTTGAAGACCGTATAATTTTAAAGTTTTCCCCTTGGCAAGGTAATGATGCAGTTCGAAAAATGAGGCAAGTTAAACCCGCGATACATAGGACATTTTGAAATTATTGTAATAATTGGTCCTATAGCATATTGACTGAAGTTGTCTCAAGAGTTAAACAATCTGCATGATGTTTTTCATGTATCTAATCTTAACAAGTGTCTGTCCAATGACACTCTTGTCGTTCCTCTCTATAAGATCCAAGTCAACACCAAGCTTCACTTTGTTGAAGAAACTGTTGAGATCATGGATCGAGAGGTCAGGCGAATTGAACAAAGCCGTATTCCCATAGTAAAGGTGCGATGGAACTCTATACGAGGACCATAATTTACTTGGGAAGACGGGGACCAAATGAAGCGTAAATACCACCAACTGTTCAACGATACCTCGATTACAAGCTGAATTTCGGGACAAAATCCTTTTAACGGGGGGGGGGGGGGAAGAATATGATAATTAGTAAAATTAGGTCATCGTTCGCTGATCAAAACCACCGCAGACCCACTATATAATAGACCTAGTGCATTATATTCCACACTTTTTAATGCAATTGGAGTTTTTACACTTAGCAACGTATACGAAATATCACTTTGGTCTTTGAAGGATTTAGTTCGTTGACAAACAAAATACTATTCACAACACATAAGTAATAATTAATACATTGGAAACAAGATTTATGTATTAAGTATTTCATGTACAAATAACACTCTAAACATATAGAGCATGAGAACACAATTATGTGAATATAAAGAACGTCGAAAACGGAGATCATATGCGAAAGTTATGATGATTTTAAGAAAACAAATCAGTAATATAACTGATTTTCTCGTAAACGAAGTTTAAACGATTTGTAGGGATAACTTTAAACGAGTTTTTTGATATAGTTATGTCTTTCGTTAGAAAAATATTTTTACATATTTGGAAATGCCATTTACGGGACATATGACTGGTGTTTTCGCAAAATTTGAGAGATGTCGTTTTTCGTCGAACTTTGGCATGCGGATCAAGAAGACGCTGCATGTCACCATTTAAATGGTGACACTTGTCAAGCTTGTGATGGAGCATGTGTCACTATTTTAGTAGTCCACCTCTTTCCTATCTCTCTATAAATAAAAAGAGAGACCTCTCTTTCCACCCAAAATTTCTCTTGGCATCTCTCCGTCTCTCGGCTCACTTTTATAGCCACCGAACCACCGTGCGCCGACGCCATCTTCGTCGACCGTCGTTGTGCTTTGCCACCTAATTCTACCTTTATGTCATTGTTCCACAACCGACCGACCCTCATTCCGACCAGCAGTCCCTCCGGAGAGCCAAAACAGCCGATAACTGTCGCTTTCGGCGAGATTCCGACGAGTCTTCGATGACTTTCCGACAAGCTCCGGCGACAGAAAAAGTCAGTTTTTCCAACTCGCCTTTGCTTGATCTACAACCCTTGTGCGTCGTTTTGTGGAAACGGAGTGTTGTTTGTGACATCCCGTGTCGAAATCCGAATCCGCAACGGTTTTTAAAACATGCTACGAAAGTGAGTTTCACGACCACACTTTTAAACTCTTTAATGTTTTCGGGGAGAACACATGCAATTTACTTGTTATTATTTTAATATAAACATTTTAAATTGTTATTTATTTGTTTATGTAATTATATAATGGTTTGTTAAACAACTGGTTATTTAAAACAATATACACTTGTTTATAAACCATGCACATATATTTGATGTCTATTAATTAAATAAATATTAAATATTTATTTATAGATTTATAATTATAAATGACAAAAATTGTTATAGTTTATAGTTTATAAATGGTTAAATAGTTTTCTTATTGTCAAAAACAATATATATACATCTATTTAGACTTGTATACATATTTTGAATTGTTGGTTTTATACCGGTTAAAACCTAGATTTACTCAATTTACAACTGTTATGCTGTCCGATTTTTATCAGACTTGTACACATACAACCACTCACTTTTAGATCTGTTCAACTCGGAAAGTCTACATGGGATATCTGTTCATCAACTAAGAATAAAAACTTAGTAAAAGTCTTTTGCCTATAACCATTAATCTTGAGCGAGCGAGGAAGTTGTGTATAGATCTATACAAGTTGACACCCCCATCTGTGGTTGCTAGCTTTCTCCCGACGAGTCATAATGGGTGATAACTGTCTAATTTGTGTTTCGACGTCGATGAAGCGTCGTGGAGAACTTGTTGCGATGCATTCACTAAAAGCATTGTGGTGCAATCACTGTGGCACCCGACATAGGCTTGATCTAGTCATATAGTTTGGTTATAGTCTCATGGTAGCATCGAATACACTCTAAAAGCACTCATATAAATACAAATAATACTTATATGTAGTTTAAACGCATACTTGTACGGTTTACAAGTACCTGTATTTTTATATAAGTGTTAATAAACACTTATATATTAATTTCACAACTCTTGCTTTTATAAAACTTATAATTTTATATAAGTAGAACGCTTATACATAGCACAAATAATTGTACGATTTGCTTGAAAGAATGAACATAAGTCAGTTAATACTCATATACACCACACATACTTGTACGGTTTACGAGTACAAATACATGTAATTCAGGTAAACACTTATACACTATAAACATATACTTTTTGGTCGTAAAAAGTACACTTTTATATAAGTCGATAAAGAAGCTATATATTTTATAAACATACTTTTGTTACAAAAGTACACAGTCAAAACCTGTGAACTCACCAACTTTATGTTGACGTATTTTCAATTACAGTTTTGCACTTTATGTACTTATTGCCTATTTGTTAATGCATGTATCACACTTTTGATTATTATGTAACGATGTACTAGTGGAACGAAACAATGTAATTTCCATTTGGTATTAATAGAAGTATGTATTTTTATGTTGTTATTTTTGTACTGTTTAACGTATGTTCAATAACTGTGATCCATGAATAAGCCACACATCCCAACGTTTCCGCCGCCAACGTCTTTTTTTTAAATTTTAAATTTTATATCTTTAATTTTACTTATTATGCTTTTTATTACTTATTACACCTAATTCGATTTGTTTATTGTTTTTTTTTTGTCTTTTTTTTTACCTTCTTGTCACCAATTTTATACTTCTTATTAGATATATAAATAAAGTATAAATGAGACCTAAGAAGAGCGATCCCAATTTACTGATCGAAGGATGATGGAGGTGAACTATGGCTTGAAACATGACAGTATTGAAGCCGATTCAATATTGACCACTGTTCATAAGCCATGTCCAAAATTAATATGTAGAAAAATGACCGATTGAATAAAAATGTCGTTATTTTTTATACAATTTTAAGTAGTATTTACTAAGATTGTAAAAGTTGTTAGACGATAGTCGGTTGTCGATTGGGTCAATAGACTAATCCGTCTAGGTGAGGACCCTTAATCGTAATAGAATTTATTTAAACAATAATAAATATTATCTATATCCTAACATTATAAGTAATTAATCATAAAAACTGACATATTAAAGTGTTTATATATTTAAATCATCAAACATTATAATTTTTAGACTAATCAATGACATTTTAGTCACCGATCATCATAATTTAGTAACTAATTATCATAAGTTTGACTAATCAGAGACTTATTTTGAAAATTCTAATCGTCTTATTTTTTTTATAGACTTTGACCGTTTAGACTGCCGATGACCGCCAAGCCAATGACCGACCCCAATTAATTGGATCGATTAGCATTAATCGTAAATAATAAGAGTCTGTCAGTTGTCTAGATGCCGTATAAGCCGATTTTTACAACATTGATATTTACTTAAAAATATACATAATTTCCAATACAATAATATCCAAAAATTTTGGATAACAAATTTTGATAACTGAAATCTAAAAATATACATAATTTCAAATACAATAATATTCGAAAGTTTTGGATAACAAATTTTGATAACTGAAGGGCTAGGTTATAATGTGGATGGACAATTATTGTGCGGACGTGTGGACAATGCTATTCTATGAGAATTACTAAGAGAATAATTTTTTTAGTAATGCGAATACGTTCAACCTTACAAAAATATCGTTATTTTCATTCATTCTCACTAATTCTTATTCATTTTTGTTCTCACACATCGTTTTTCACTCATTTTTATTCTGACAGAATACTACTCAATAAATATTCTGACAACATTCTGACAGAATGAAAATAATAATAAAAAGTCTATAATAACCTTATAGACGATTTAATTAGTGAAAATGTATGATAATGACAATAGTTATGTAAGATTGAACGTATTAATATTATCAAACAACATATTTTCTTTGCGTTCTCACAAAATAGCATTGTCCACACGTCTACACAATAGATGTCAATCCACATTTGAACCTAGCTCGATAACTGAATTCGTATAATTTTTTTTAGATAGATATAGGGCGTGTTTGGCACAGAGCTTTTGGAAGCGTTTGGGAGCTTCTAGCTTTTAACTTTTGACAAAACGCTTTAGTTTAAACAAAAAGTTTCGTTTGGCAGTACGAACGTTTAGCTTTTTGTTTAAACAAAACGCTCCAATTCTAAAAGTTACTTGATGTAGCGTTTAACAAAACGCTACTGAGCTTTTGAAATCAATTTCCATAATTACCCTTAAAAATATATTTATATATTTATTTATTTTTAATCAATTGTCATTTTATGTAATTTTATATATTTCAAAAGTTCCAGCTACTTTTGTCAAACATTCATATAAAAAATAAAAACTACAGCTTCCCGCTACCAGGTACACGCTACCAGCTACCCGCTATCAGCTAACCGCTACCCGCTACTTTTGCCAAACACGCCCATAAATTCAGATATCAATCCAATCGTTCCAATACTCTGATGCCAATTAAAGCTTGCTTAGATATCTTTAGTTATGCAATTGAAAAACGATTATATTTCCACAATTTGATGGTGTTTAAATAACTAACAATAATAAAGAAAAGTGCTTCTTTAAAGCTACAAATAAAAAGATCTTAGATGACTTTTTGGCGACTTGTGATAAATGAAGATGAATAGTATTGGTACCACATTAAAATTTAGGACCACATCCAATTCCAATCTAACTCTAGATTGAGATTCTGGCCCGAAAAAATCCGACTCCGTAATACAAACACGTATACGTCCTCTTTGTCTCTCCACTCTCCACACTACCCACCAAAAAGATTAAACCTTTTACATAACATTTGATACATTTAATCAATCAAAATAGTTTTTATTAGATTCACGCAATACAATCTTTCTAGATGACTTTTTTCAAAGAGATTGATAATGTTCGGAAAAAGTCGAATCAAGAATTTATGTTTCATGAGGTATCCAATCCAATCCAAGACAGTATACGTTTTATTTTCTAATTCACTTTTTATTTTGTGAATGTGTTAGGTGTTGGGCCAAGAAAAAGTTTCATGGCTCTATTTGATGATTGATTGGGGGGAGAGAAGAAAAAGAAAAAAGATTTAATAATAATAAATAACAATAATATGGGGGCGAGTGACTACTTGTAGTAACAGTAAAGTAGTAGCAAAATAGCAGCAAAAGAGGTGAGCCATTTCCATTACTGGAAAACTGTTGAAGAACCCTAAAAGGTTCAGCTTTGATCTCATTCAACCTTTACCACAAAATACACACATAAAACAATAGTAAGCAGATATGCTACACAGGAACCTCCATCTACAAATCTCGCTTTTCTGTTGAAGAAACTCACTGTTTCCCAAGTGTTTTTCAGCTTTCAGGAAGCTTACTTTTTGACTCGAATCGATCAAGCTTAGTGAAAGAGATCTGGGTTTTGTTTAGGGTTTCTGTTTCGAGATTATAAGAAGCTCGCAAGATTAAGGGTTTTTTCTTTGGGTGAGATCTGGAGTGGTTCTTGAAGCTGAATGAGCTTTTTGTTTGTGATTATCGGCTAATTTTGGTGGTGGGTTTGTTACAAAGAAACAAGAAAAAGACGATTTTTCATAGATGAAGTTGTTTTTGGTTGATTCGTGGAGTTATTTGGGGTTTTGGGTAAGGAAGATCAAGATCGAATGAAGTGGAAATCGTTTTTGTTTTGTAGTACGACCGGTTTCGGTTGAAAATCTCAGTGGAATAGTGGGGTTTATATGTATGGATTGTTGAAAAAAGAAGCAAGAATCAGGAAAAAAAAAGTGGTCCCTTTTCTGGTTAACTGTTGAGATTCTTAATTGTTTATAGTAGTTTTGTTGTTTGAAGCTCTGAAAATGAAGCTTTCTGCTGTTGGTTTTGGTCAGCAATTGCCTGAAGGTCTGTTCTTTTTCAGTTTGATCATACATGTAATTATGTTTTTTGTTTAAAATATGCACCATGGCTCTTTTGGCTTTGTGAATTATGTTTGTAGATTAGTTTTAGTCTTAGTGTTAGTTTATGTATTTGTGTTGTATGTTTTTTTTTCTCTTATTAGGAAATTATACTTTGAAAAATCTACTCAATTATAACAATAAGAATTGATTTGTTTTTGGATGACATTGCTATAATTGAGTAGATTTTTTAAAGTACAATGCTGTAATAAACAAATTAACAAAAGTATGTTGCTATTTTTTGCACTCAATTCTAATAACTTTTCATCTGTATAAATTAAAGATTCTTTGTTGAAATATCACAAACAAGAGACTTAAAAGTTAATTTATGATTTGTGATTTTGTTTACAGGGGAGAAAAGATGTTTAAATTCTGAACTTTGGCATGCTTGTGCGGGCCCTCTTGTTTCCCTGCCTACAGTTGGAAGTCGTGTGGTCTACTTCCCACAGGGTCACAGCGAACAGGTTAGTTCTAATATTTGGTATAATCCACAAAAAAAAAAAAAAAAAAAAAGAAAATGTACACATTTTAATTTCATTTTGAAAACCGTTAATGTAGGTTGCTGCATCAACAAACAAAGAAGTAGATGCTCATACTCCTAACTACCCGAGCTTGCCTCCACAACTCGTTTGTCAACTTCACAATGTGACTATGCATGTAAGCACCCATTCAGATGATTTTTCTTTTCTTTCATTCTTGTTCCTATTGGAACAAGTTTGTAAATGTGTTTGATAGCATCAGGCACATTATATATGTATATATGTATCAAGCACAATGTGCGTGATACATATAATTATATATATCATGCAAATGCAAATTGTGCCTGATAGGCACATTATGCATGATATTACATACAAATATGCATATCAGGCACATTGTGCGTAATACATACTTGTATGTATATCAAGCAAGACACAATGTGTTTGATACATATGATGCATATTTGTATGTATCAGGGGGCTGATACATACAATGTGCATGATACATACATACATTGTGCCTTGCCAGATGTACATACAAGTATGTATTACACACAATGTGCCTGATACGCATACTTGTATGTAATATCATGCATAATGTGCCTATCAGGCACAATTTGCATTTGCATGATATATATAATTATATGTATCACGCACATTGTGCCTGATACATATCATGCATATTTTTGTGGTTTTATTGATTCAATGTTTTTCATCAGGCAGATGTGGAAACCGATGAGGTTTATGCTCAGATGACACTGCAACCGTTGAACTCCGTATGTTGTGTCGACTTTTCTCATTTTGCAGACATTTTAAACATTTTAGTTTCCCAAATTATGTGCTTAAAGTTTCTTTTGTGATTTATATAGGATGAACAAAAAGAAGCATTTCTTCCTGCGGATTTGGGTGCCCCTAGCAAACAACCGACAAATTACTTTTGTAAAACTTTGACAGCAAGTGACACAAGCACTCATGGTGGATTTTCAGTTCCTCGTCGTGCAGCTGAGAAAGTGTTTCCTCCATTGGTAACCTAATTGTTCAACAGATCGTGTTTCATTGAGGTTTAATTTTGACCAATTTTGACTAATTTGACTATCTCTGTGGAAATTTGTAGGACTTTTCACAACAACCTCCTGCTCAAGAATTAATTGCAAGGGATTTACACGACAATGAATGGAAATTTAGACACATATTCCGTGGTATACTATCAAATTATTTCCTTTCATAAACATTTTAAGACACTTTTTACTTAATGAACTTATAAGTTATAAAGAACGTTAAGAAGAAGAAAGGTTAAGGAGGCTTTCCCATTAAGTCCTAACTGTTTACAAATTTACAAATTTGCCCTTGCCCATAGCGATGATCTATTTTTTTACACTATTCCAGGACAGCCGAAGAGGCATCTTCTCACAACAGGTTGGAGTGTTTTTGTAAGTGCAAAAAGACTTGTTGCAGGTGATTCAGTCTTGTTCATATGGTAAGCATTGTGTTGAATGAACGAGTAAATGGCCATTTTATCCTCTGAATTCCGAAAATGAATGATTACCTTGTTCGGTTTTATGACTTTTTTCTAAATATCATCATCATAATAGGAATGAGAAAAACCAGTTGCTGTTAGGAATCCGGCGAGCCAATCGACCTCAAACTGTCATGCCATCTTCGGTTCTATCCAGTGACAGCATGCACCTCGGCCTCCTTGCTGCCGCCGCCCATGCGGCGGCAACTAATAGCCGCTTCACCATTTTCTATAATCCGAGGTATTTATTTATTAATTTAAATTAATCGACACCCTTATCTTATTCAATTAAAACTTCTCTAAATCCTAATTATTCACAGGGCATGTCCATCGGAATTTGTAATTCCGCTCGCTAAATATGTTAAAGCGGTTTATCATACACGCGTTTCTGTCGGCATGCGGTTTCGGATGTTGTTTGAAACAGAAGAATCAAGCGTTCGTAGGTATATTCAAATTCCATCTTGACGAAATCTTATTTTTTTCTCGTTGTATAGTTTTGAATTAATAATTTTGGTTTTCTTATATTTCAGGTATATGGGAACTATAACGGGTATTTGTGATTTGGATCCAAATCGATGGTTGAACTCACACTGGAGATCCGTGAAGGTCGGTTGGGATGAATCTACAGCTGGAGAGAGACAACCGAGAGTTTCCCTTTGGGAAATTGAACCCCTCACAACTTTCCCAATGTACCCCTCGCAGTTTCCACTTCGACTAAAACGCCCTTGGCCACCTGGACTACCCGCTTATAATGGTACTTATATTTTTCTACCCATAATATCAACCTACTTACATTTCTTCATTGCTATTATTCATAAGCAAATGTACATATTTTGGTATTATGAGTGTAGGGATGAAAGAAGAAGATTTAGGAATGCACTCACCAATAATGTGGCTCCGTGGTGGTGGTGGTGGCGGCGGTGATCTTGGTCAGTCTTTCAATTTCCAAGGACTTGGGGGTTCGCAGTGGTTGCAACCACGGTTCGATGGTGGCGGTGGCGGCGGCATTGGCATGCTCGGTATGCAAACCACCACCGATATCTACCAAGCCATGGCGGCAGCCGCCCTCCAAGAAATGAGGAGTATTGATTCGGTCAAACAGTCAAACCCATCACTTCTACAATTCCAACACCAACCGATTCCAACCGGGTCAATGAGTCAACCCGCTTTCATTCCTGAAAACCAACACGTTTCACTTCTCCCCCAACTTCAACACCAAAACCCGTTCACAATGGGTCAATTCGGGTCAACTTCTCAGTCAAACTTCTCGGATTCAGACGGAAACCTTTTAGGCCCGTTTTCACACGATGAAACCTCACAACTTCTTAACATCCCTCGCTCCGCTTCCTTGTTGACTTCCACGGGTTGGCCCGCGAAACGGGTCGCGGTTGACCCGTTACTTGTATCCGGAGCTTCACAATCTCTTCTTCACCAAGTCGAGCAACTCGGCCCACCAAATACGGGTCTCACCCAAAACACAAACCTTTCACAAACCGCGGTTTCTTTACCTCCGTTTCCGGGTCGAGAGTGCTCCATCGATCAAGAACCGAATAATAACGACCTGCAAAGTCATAATAATATCTTGTTTGGAGTCAACATCGATAACTCAAATCTTTTAGGGTTATCGAATCCATTCGCGTCTTCCAATGATTTTTCCATGAATGCGATGTTGACACCTTCGAGTTGTATCGACGGGTCGGGTTTTATACAATCTCAAGAAAACACGGGTCAAACAAACCCACCCACTCGAACCTTCGTTAAGGTGAACTTTTTCAACATTTTGGTAGTGATGAGCGATGACCAGTTTATGGTTTAGGGTTTAGGGTTTTGCTATTGTTTGATATTTGGTTTTTTATATCTTTTTATAGGTTTATAAATCGGGGTGTTTTGGGAGATCACTCGATATAGCAAAATTTAGTAGTTACCATGAGCTACGAAGTGAACTCGCACAAATGTTTGGCCTTGAAGGCCAATTGGAGGACCCTTTGAGATCAGGCTGGCAGCTTGTATTTGTTGACCGAGAGAATGATGTTCTTCTCCTCGGTGATGACCCTTGGCCGTAAGTTCCCATTTTTACCAATTTATGCAAATATTATTTGTTATTATATATATATATATATATATATATATATATATATATATATATATATATATATTTTTATCAATTTATGCAACTGACACGAATTATGCAACCAAACAGGGAGTTTGTGAGCAGTGTATGGTGTATCAAGATACTATCGCCGCAAGAGGTGCAACAAATGGGGAAACAAGGTCTCGAGCTTCTTAACTCGGTTCCAATACGGACTCCATCGCGACAAGAGTCTATGAATCTGAGCACTGGCGTTGCATCAGTCAGTTCGTTAGAATACTAGCGAACTGACGCAACGCCATGTGATGTTGGTTGGATTCATGGTTTGTGTAACTTTAGTGGCAATTCTCGTCATGACACACGAGGGAATTGTTTGATTTTAAGGTTTAGGTACTTATGAAAACCGAAATTGTAATTAATATGATCGCTCTATCGATGTGTTTGGACTTTGGACAATATGCAAGACCTTGTATTATGTTTCAATTAGGAAGTTACGGGTTTGAGTCTTAGTAGCTATTGTGGGAGTTTAAGTTCCAATATGGATTGGGTTCCTCAGTAAGTTATTATATTATGAAACTAGAAGGATAATGTATATTTATGGAAATAGTTGAGGGTTTTGTACTTTGTACTACCAAATGGGGAATGAATTAATGAGACCGAAATCACGTATAATTAGTTAGGACATTTCAAAAGTTTTTTTTTTTAAATACCTATAATTATGATAAACTCATTATTTTAATAAATGGTAAATGAATATTTTTTTTAGTATGGAATAATTTTAAAGTAATAATAAAATTAATGACATATTATGAAAAATGTACAAATAGTTTTGTCTCCTAAATCCTTACAAGTTTGGTCATTTTCAACTTTCAAGTTTCAACTATAGCCCGCAATTTAATAGTGCACAGTGGACTGATTAGATGACACTGCTCCGACATATAAAGAACTAAAGAAGGCTTCAAATTAGTTGAAAGCAAATTACTAGATCCAAATTTATATTATAATATGATTATTTTAAATACAGAATACTCCCTTTATTTATGAATGTTGGTCCTTCTAGGTTTTCTTTTAGATATTTATCATTTTAGTAATCTAAAAACTATTAAAGCTGTATATTTATTTTAAATAATTACAAGTTAATAACTTTAGGAGGTTATCTGCATATGTTTTCCCAAAGTGATGATATAATACTTAATAAATAGAGGGGACATTCACAAAAGTACCACATGAGATTGTAGAATAAAGGGAAAATGACCAAAGTTTAGTTTAGTTTGACAGTTTCTATAAGATGTGACTTAAAATGTTCAGAACATTTTAGACCAACTATTTAGATAATACATTTGCTTTTTCTGACATAAATTGGACTTAAAATGTTTTGTACTATATTTCAGTTTCTGAATCATATTTTGGACTCATATTCATTTTAGAGTTCGGAACATTTTTCAGGTTTGGACATACTTATCGTTACTACTACTGCGAATATAGTTTATCTCCAACTAAAAATGAGTTCATCCACATGACTTGCAAATCATATATCTGATTTCGAAAAGGGGTTGGCTAGACTTTAACGCATAGTTTTGAGTCAACTCAAACATATTGACAATATTGGTCATGATAAATGGGTAAATAACGTTTTTCCCTAGTATGTTGTAATACAATGACTTATAACATTGTCGATGACATGTACATGTTGTCAACAAATGAACAAAATATAATGGTAACAACGTTCAGTTAAGATTTTATGCGGCATTATTTAACATTCGTATTCTCAAAGACATGTTGGCGTAAGTACATATATGAACATAAACATACACCTACCTTTTAGTGTCATTAATAATGATTTTATTATTTAAGAAAATATGAAAAAAAAAAAACATCTCTAAAAGTTTATAAAATGAGGTTAAAGTAAGGTGTAAATATTTTATTCCTTGAGATTTAGTTTTGTTACGATTATAAAACAGGACTATAAACTTGAACTCTTGAACGATCTTCTGCCTACATTTGAAAATGGTTTGCCTAGCTAGTTCATATGATTTTCAAGTATTGGTTGGGCCTAGCTAGTTCATATGATCTTCTGCCTAGTGTTGAAATTATCCCTAAATCAACAAATTTGTTCGTATATAATTCGTCATTGTTATAAAAAAAATTATATTGTTTTGTCTGTTATCTGGCTTATAAATATTGTATTTTATTTGATAAACAATGATTGTAAATGAGTGAACCACAAAAGCCATGCATTATTACACACCCACCGGCCTAGCCTAGCTTATATAGTGGTAGCTCACTAGCCTTTGTTTCATTCAATTCAAGTGCTAAACATTGGACGCCGATATATGAAAGCCTAAAAAG
Source organism: Lactuca virosa (assembly GCF_052849685.1). Lineage (NCBI taxonomy): Eukaryota > Viridiplantae > Streptophyta > Magnoliopsida > Asterales > Asteraceae > Lactuca > Lactuca virosa. The sequence goes on from NC_136432.1 coordinate 53,015,026, forward strand.
TAATAATTATATTATTTCGATATGAAAGCATCTAATTTATATTATATTTCAGAGTCGAATTGTTTTGATGTGTGTATTTACTACTTTTAGGCTGAAAGGAGTCGAAGTGCCAAACAAACTCGCCATGGTCGCTAACTCATTTGGAACAGGCTCGTCATGGATCATTCGCTGCCAGCTTAAGGAGATGTGAGAGAGTATTTGTTTGGCTTGTGATTGGATGAAGGGTATTTGACCGGATTGCATGCCCATTCCTCCGTTTTTGGCAGATGGGAGGTGTCGAAGCTTTGATTTTTGTTGCTAAAACTTGAGTTTTGCGTTAACAGATTGGGAAAGAGAATTGGGGAAGAAGATAAAGAATTTATATATTTGGTCCCCAAAGTTTCTACAACTTGGTATTTTTTGTCCCAAAGTTTAAACAACTTGGTATTTTTTGTCCAAAAACATAAACCTTTTTATTTAGATTATGTTTTCAATTTTAGTAATCTTTTTTATTTAAATATTAAGTGCTTGTATTTAAAAAAATAGAATTTTTGTAATATTAAATGTTTGTGCATTAAAAAAATATAATTTAATTAAATTTGAAAAAGAAAATAAAAAAATGAAATGCTAGGAGTGTTACCACTCCCTATGAAATGCTAAAAATTAGGTGTTAAGACAAAAAAAAATGACGTGGCATTTAAAAAAGTGACATGGCAAGGTGTTAAATGTGTTACCATTCCCTTTAGCCTTAACACATTCTTATAAGAAGTAACTATATGATTAAATATAAAAAAAAAAGATATTTCCATCCATGTAAATGTAATTTTAACTTGAAGCTTTACAATTTTTAGGCTCATTCATCCGTTTTTATGCTCATAATACGTACGAGTTTCAATAAACAAAATGACACACGGAGGGAGGCATATAGAGATCCCCGTTGTGGCGTTATATATAACGTCGTCACGATAATCAAGTAACATTTAAAAAACTATTTATTCCCTTCATGAGAATTTGAAATTCCATTCAATAATCCTCGTATATTAATATTATTTTTCTCAGATTAATACCATTTAATTCCGCCGGAATTTTCAGACTCTATCATCCAAAGTCTCTTCTTTTTATATAATTGTTTTAGGGGTTGGCTAAAATAAACCCAATTTTTTCATATAGATAGACTTTTTGGTTTTTAAGATATTTTTATTGCTAGAATTATTGTTTTCCGAAAATATAAATTATAAATAGTTTATTACAAGTTGATTTTTAATAAAAATGTTAATAGAATGTCTAAGGGTGTCAATTTAGCATCACCTCTTGTTAAAATGCTAAATCAAAATAAATAGAAAAATAGGTCATTTATAGAAAATTAATAACTTGAGGTTTAATCTGAATAAAAAAATATAATATATTAAGTTTTTTATAATATTACCTAAGTAATCCAATATTCTAATTTTCCATTATTTATGAAAAAGCTAAAATACATTTAATAAACGTAATAAATTTTTGAAAAAGCATAAAGGAAGAAATTAGAAAAATGAGATTTTATTCTAAAAACATGAGAGAGTAGTCAAAGTGCAAAGTAGGCGGTCAAAAAAGAATTTTTCCTAGAAAGTACAACCCACCCACCCACATGCTTCCTACTTTGACCATTCCGAAAGGGACCATTTTATTTAATCATTTAATTATTTAAATATTTAATTTTAAAAAAATAATAAAAATAATTGGGGTGCCACCAACAACTGCCATTAACTCACTCCACTTCAATTCAAATCAGTAAGTAAATCACCCTTTCACTTGTGGTTTTTGCCGGATCTTGAAACCCAAACAACAAATTATACATCAAACACAAGTCAATTCCATTAATCAAAAACCACACTCTAATTTGGTGTCTTTTTTTTTTATGACCAGCCGCAGCAACTGTGCGGCGATGATGGCGGAATCCGGCCAGTTTGCCGGATGTATTCCGCCTGTGCCGCCGCACGTGCCGCCCGCCGGCTCTTTTGGGCTTCCGCTGCCGCCCTTTTCGCTTCCGATTTCTGCCTTGAAATTGCAATCTTTTTCAACATTTTTGCTTGTGCATGTGCCCTCTTTTCTTCCACTTCAACCTAAAAAAAAAAATCACAAATTTATTTAATTTTATAAAATTTCCTTCGTTTCTTTTATAATTATTATGGCAAATTTGAACATAAAAAAAATAAAAATAAAAATGCAATCAAATTTACCTCTATTCTTCTCATTTCTGCTTCAAGTTTTGCTTTCTGTTGACTCTCCCATGCTTGAATTTTTATCTCTTCGCGTATAAATCTGAACATACATCACAAATAATTTTTATAAAAAAAAACATTTATGAAAAATAATAAATGACCATTTTACCCTTGCGTTTAAAAACACATACCTTGCATTATGTTTGGATTTCTCGGCATCTTCCCAAGCAACCGCGCGTTTCTCAAACTCAACCCGCAATGCCTCTTCGGCCAAAATGTCTGTTTCGCCCTCCACCGCTTTCTTTTCCGTGTCCTCTTTACTTGCCCAAGCCGCAATGTTCATCTTCCCGAGTTGTACCCCTAGCTGTAAAATTTCCTTCCGTGTTCTAAGTTTGACTTCTTGCTCGGTCAACTCTTTTGGATTCCGTGACTCATCATGCTCCACGGGAGTGGAATTGGGTACTCCTCTTCCTCTTCGGGGTGTTGATGGAATTGAAGAATTTGGACTCCGAAGAGGCGTTGTGGCCCCCACAGGTGTGGAAGTCATTGAAGGCTCTTGACTTGGAATTGGAGTCATTTCCGTTCCCATGTCTCTCATCGAAACCGATCTTACTTCATGACAACCTACATTCCATCATTTTTTAATAATCAATTAATCAGTAAATTACATTTTTTGGTCCTAAAAACTTTTCTTTTGCAATTTTGATCCTTATTTCAAGGTTTTTTGTCCTTGTTCCAAGTAAAATGACAAATTTTGGTCCCTATAAAAATATAGACATTTTACTTGGATCAGGGACCAAAAACGTTACAAAAACTTCAATAAGGACGAAGATTGAAAAAATATGCTATCACGAGGGGACCAAAATTGAAATTTACTCTTAAAAGTGAAAAGAATATGAGTGGATTACAATTTGGCTCTTATGTGGGATTTCTTTTTATGGAGATGGTAAATAAGTTTCATTTTTTTTTGCCTATTGTACAAAATATTTTACTTGTTACAATTTTCGTTCATGTACTATGTTACTTTTTATGGACCTAGTACAAAACTTCCATTTCCAATATTTTTTGTAAGGGTATTCACTATTATAACAAAATATATTAGTAATTATAAATTTTGGCCTTGTACTATAGTACTTTTAAATTTTAATGGACATGGTACATAAATTTCATTTATTTGCCTTTATCGTCCCTAAAACTAACCTTTTGTAGGTTTTTTTTTATCCCTGACTCGGTTGTTAAGTAAATGTAAAATGACCATTTTGCCCTCATCTTTTTCACAAATACACCAGGGAGGAAACCTTAAAAATTACAATAATTACACTATAAAATTTCTTTTTTTTGATATGCTGGCATTCACATAGGTCCACCCATGTAATTATATAACCTATGTTTTATATTTCACATGGTATACAATAAAAGACCATTTTACCCTCGGTCAAACTGTGACATGCAAGATTAAAAGGGAAAAAATGACGATGAAATACCTGTTTTATCCTCGTTTGAACTCGGTCCACATGATGACTCTCTGTTGTCAACCTCTTTCAAGTCTTTACTTTCAGGACACGGATCGATTGACTCACTGAGTCCACTCGCCTGACCAGAAACGGGCTCATCTTGTGACTCGGAAGGTGTAAAAGAAAACTTCTCAGACACCATTTGTTGACAAAAATCGACCCGTTTGATGGAACTAACAGCTGCCCGATTTGCCCGGTTTTGCAAGGTGTTTTTTGCATTATGATTATGCAAATTTTGCCTATTGATTATCCATTTTTCAGCATCATTCCATTTAGAAGACATGGGTCTCAAAAGGGATCTTGAAATTGCATTATGGGTGGATCTTTGTTCGCCTTTATGAAACTCAAAGCTTGAAGAACTTGCATTACTATCATAATCAAGATTTTCATCTTCTAATGATCTTAAAGGGTGAACTGAACTCGAATTACTGCTATCTGCTTTTTGAAATTGATGGGGTTTTGCCCGACTTTCTTTTGGCTGCCCGGGACCCTGACCGATTTCTGTGCTGTCAAATGTCAGTGAAGAATTTGCCATGGCAGAACCTGCAATTTGAGGACCATTTTGAACATAAAAAGTGTATGAATTTACAGTCACAAAAAGCAAAACTTTGGCTTAAAGTACTTTACTCAAAAGCTAAAGATTAAGATAGTTCAACATCAAAAAGGATAAACAGAAGAAATAGCAATGTATTTTTATTTAATCCTGCTTTCATTCCCCTATTATATAGCCTCATACTTCTGATTATTATTTGATATTTTGAAGAATCTAGCTGATTAAAGCAGTGAAAATTACTTTGTATGTCAAAGTATAATAAACAAATCAATGAATTAAAGTGATTATTCTGACTCGAAGATTGGAAATCAGATAATACGTAATTAATTAATCTGTTTAAAAGTGTATCCAAACACATCCTTAATAGCATCAACATCACCAAAGGTTTTAGGGTTTTCTTTTATGAAGAGGATATGGAAAACCACATTCAATAAGTAAATGATTACTGAAATAGTTTAGAGAAATACTTGAAACACACACCTTCCTCATCAGAAACTCCAGAATTTGAAGCTAACAAACTGTTCTTCACAAACTCTGTATCTTCAAGTTTAGAAGGAGAAGTTCTTGCTGAATTGCTTTTTGATCCTCCGTCTTTTTTCCTCTGCCCCATCAGCTTCATCCTCAGTTTACTTGGAGATATTATCCCAACCTAAATGGATTGAATAAACAAAAACTCATCACGGATATTCGATTGATTGATTAAAACAACAGAAAACAGACGAAGACACATTAATTTAGCTCTCGTTATTGATCAATACCAGAAGAAACTGACAAATTTTATAGACTAATTTACGAAAAGCCCACAACAAAAAAAAGACCCCCACAAATGTGGATTAAACGGGAAGACGAACTGATTCCACAAAAAACAGAAGATTCGAAAGAGGAATCCGAGTGATGAACAGAAACCAGAAACGCATTGGAATATAAAAATAAACAAGTACGATATTTCGCACCAAAATAATGACGATTGAATGAAGATATCTTTCTTGACTCAATCAGTCTGTTGGTACGGAGGTTGCGTGTAGGTCAAAATGAACAGAGGGAGCTGCTACTGATTTCATTGACTACATTTGCAGCATAGTAAATTAGCGAGAAGAACAGGAGAAGTTTTACCTGAAGCTTGTGAATCCTCTCGTACTCCATTAGATCCTCTATAATCAACAGTGACCTACAGAGAGAGAGAGAGAGAGAGAGAGAGAGAAACAGAAAATTGGAAGAGAAACAGCACAGCAACAGGGATTCTGAAACTTGGAGCCGGTGGTGGAGAGGAGACGAGTGTTCGTTTTTTAGTCGAAAAGGCTGACACGAATCACCAATAATTAAACTCTTGTGACGTCGCCCATCTTTTATTTACCCATTTTTCCAATGTTCTTTCTATAATAATAAATAAATAAATAAACAAGATTTATTATTATTATTATTATTATTATTATTGAAAAGGTTCAATAAACAAAATTTAAGTTTTTACTAAGTATATCGGAAGTTAAGTTCTATGTTTTATGTTAAAATATTTTAATTTGTTTTATCAACTTTTAGTGCTTGAAGGATATATTAATGTTGGATTTACAATTTTTTCTTTTTGTTGAATAAAGTCTAAACAATGTTAGCATGAGACGTAATTCCCCGTCTTATCCTCTTATCTGTTTTAGTTGGAAAGAGGTTTTTTGGATTGTGGTCCTACAATAATTATTTTTATTCATACAACATCATACAAATTCTTTATTTACAATGACAAAAAGCTTCGAACAGTGATAGAATTGATACCGAAATAGTAATGATTTCAAGTGATGAAGGTTACAAATCGATTTCGAGATTACTGACAAAATAAAACATAAATAATACAATATATATATATATATATATATATATATATATATATATATATATATATATATATATATATATATATATATATATATATATACAGGGGGAAAAATCCATCGTGAACTAAATTGAGGGAGCGCGCTCACTAAGCTTTGCTTATGCGTTGATGTTTAACTTTAACTCCATTTTTAGGTCTTATTCCTTTAAGACCAAAAGATCGAATCCTCAAGTTCAAGCCTAATGAATGTCTAGAGTCATAAAGTTCTTGACTTTATGACCTAGCATGACTTAATAGAGCCCAACACCAAACATAAGCTTCTTAATATAACAAAATGACCAATGACTTTCTTAAAAGTGCTTAATACTTTAAGACTTTACACCCAAGGCTCAGATCTAATTCTAATGGGTGTCTTAATCAACAAAGTCATCAACTTGATGCCTTTGCATGACTCCAAGAAACCCAAAACCCAAATCTAGTCTACTAGCTTGACCAAGAGATCAACAACCCATGCATGGTTGGTCCACAACCATCAAGATACAAACTTTATGAACAAGGGACCTTTAAAACATCAAAATAAGCAACCCAGAACTTATGGAGTAGCATATACTCTCAAGAATCAACTCATGAGACCAAAAAGCACAAAAACCCACTCGCAAGCAAGATCTAACAAATGAACCATCAAGTTTGAGACTTTTTACCTTTAGAAGATAGATCAAGGAAAACTAAGTTAGGATCCATAAGCTCTAAGAAATCTAACTATTATCCAATGAGTTCTTCTTCTTCCAAATGCACAAAAAACCCACCAAAATCACTCAAAAGCTCAATAATCTTCCATATGAGGCTAGGGTTTCGAGGAAACAACTTAAGAGGGTGGAGGATGAAGGTAAGGAGGTTGGGAAATGAGTTAAGGCTTTTAAATAGGGTCCAAGACCCCAAAATAGGGTTTTAGTTTGGGCCGCGAATGCCCAACGTTCCTGAAGGAACCTTCACGATCACCCAACCATGAACGCCCAGCATACATTCCTTGTTCGCCCAACGTTCGCGGCTTAACCCAAAATCCTCATAACTTCAAACGAACATAACTTCTTCTGTCCAACTCCGTTTTCGACGATACTTATTTCCACAGAAAGGTGTTGAGAAGCTTTACAACCCTATTTATTTACTTTTGAGTTAAAACACATCGAACTAAAATCCTTAAATGCAATAAAAGTTCTGAACCATTACTTTACCAATATACCATTGTGCTCCAAAGCACAAACCGAACTCTTGGATCCCAAAATCAACATTACCCACATCCAAATGGGTCTAAACCTCTCTTTCCCCAAGGCTCGAAGCCTTATAACAACTGACCTTCTGGTCATGGCACCGAATTAAGAAATGACTCAAAACAGGGTGTTACAAAAGGTGTTTTATAAAACTTTATCTGGTTGGCCAGCTTTTGTAAAGCCACACTTTTCTATCAAAAATATAAAACATATGAGTAAAAAAAAGTTTTTGGACTCATATAGAAATATTGCTTGTTCAAATCCAAAGTACAAAATTTGATGGATATATAAGTAATTCAAACTTATATCAAATTTTACCGTTTCTATGACCAAAATGCATTTTATATAAAGATTTTGAATATCAAGTTATATAAAATAAAGGCATATCACACCTTTTGAAAGTATAAAATAACCAACTTTACTCTTGTAATTTTGTTCAAGCGGTTGTACCATTTACATGTATAACTCATAAGTTCTGAGTTTATAAACTCTGCATACACGTGTCGTGGTATTTATTAAGTGTTATCTTACTTAATTTGGGAACCGACACCTATTGAGTAGGGAAAAATCCTCCTACATAAACATTGTATTTTTGTGTCACAATAACTCTTAAGTATCGTCTTACACCTTTTTTTGTCTAAGAGAATTTGTTTCACCAAAAATGCTTTCGTACAACAATTAAAGGTTTATGAAAATAACTTATTTGTTTATAAGTTTATAAACCTTGACTAGTTGTATGATGTTATTAATTAAGTGTTATATAACTTAATTTTTTGTAATGACACTTATCGATTTGAGTCGCAAAGTATTCCACTACATACAGTCTCTTTCAACTAATATAAGTAAACAAAACTCGATATAAATATTTCAATCATATACGGTAATGAAACAAATATGGGGTCTATAATGAGTTCATAACCGAACTGCGACATAACACCTCTACACCAACACTACAAAGGTGCGTGCTAAAATTCCACCTCATCGCTTTTCCAACGTTGTGGAGTAAGTAGTGTAGAAACGTCAACGCCTAAAATTCGACCCATCAGACGATAGTTGTACCTAGCAACCGTTGGCGGGATGTCTACTCGTATAAATCAATATCGTCGATCTATACCTGATGTTCCACATTCCATACAGATTAGACAAAATTGCACGAATGGTCCCTGTGGTTAGGTCGAAATTGCCACTTCTGGCCAAACAAGTTTGGACTAGCACTTATGGTCCAAAGGTTTTCATTTTCTTGCCACTTTGGTCCAATTTACTTTAAACTTTTTTGTAATGACGATTTTGCCATTGGATTTTGTTTTTTCAGTTTTTTATTTATTTAAATACTTTTATAATTAAAAGAAAAATAAAAAATAGGTATCTCTCTCTCTCTCTCCCTACCTACCTCCCTCTCTCTCTCTCTCCCTCTTTCCCTCCTTCCCTCTCTCCCTCTCTCTCTCTCCCCCCCCCCTCTCTCTCTCTCTCTCTCTCTCTCCCTCTCTCTCTCTCTCTTATAAACACAAAATGATTTAGGGCTTTTATGTAAAAAGGGATGTCATGAGATACTGATTGTGTTTAAGTGGTCGAACTTAATGAAATTAGGGCTCATATGCCCCTGTTTTTGTCTGATTGTCAAACGAAAGGAAGTCGAACACGAAGGAATCGACATAGATAAAATCAAAGACGTTGGTCGAATGGAGCATAAGGCTTCGTCTGTCGAATTGCAGGCCGAGATTGTCTCCGAGGTCGACTAGACCGAAGTGACGAAGGCATGAAGAAGCATCAAAGTTTTGTTCGTTCCCATCTGACTGTAAGGTGCGAAGGAGGAAGGGAGGAAAGGTGGGCGTCGAGAGAGAGGGGAAAAGGTCTTTGGTCCTCAGTTGGTCCGAGATGAAGAAATAGGATCGAAGGTAGGAAGTGACTCGATGGTGGTAATCTATAACAAACAAGAGGCAACAGCTCCGACCGTTTGCCTTCATTTTTTTTTATAGAAATCCATGGGTGTTTGGATTGGGTGTTTGAGTTTATTGTTTGACAGGGGAAGAGCTAGCACCGATTTCATAAAAGAATCCTGCAATTTTGTCTAATTGTATAAGTTGTTCAAGTTTTATGCCATTAAATGAATATTTCTTCTTGTAATTGTTTTGCCAACGTCCAGTTTGTTCTTCAACGTCTAACTAAAAGGCAGTTAGTGTAACATCCGTTTATTTATTAGTTAAATAAATAAATTAATGGACGAATGGTAGCCTAAAATAAATAATTATATATGCAGGGTGTTGGGTTCGAGGAGTTAATTGCCATATTTTATGGGCTAGGGGCTAAAGCGTAAGTTTTGGGTTTGATTTGAAAAGAATTTAAGAGGGCAGGGTCGAATTGGTAAATTATGGATTGAGTTTGAAAATAAATCTGGAAGTGAGGGGCTGTTAGTGTCATTATGGGATTAACTTTTGGAGACCCGGGTATATAACCTTTATAGGAACCCTAATCCTATTGGAGTCATCAGCCGCCATCATCCCGTCTCCCCTCTCTCACGCCCCGATCGGATGAAATTCCGTCGCCACCTTCCTTTCTTGACCTCCGGCGCCGCACCACTATCATCTTGGAGATCGGAAACCACTACCAGCGTCCCATCTGCCGACAAGGGTGTTACCGCTACTGTTTCAATGCTCTCCGACCACCGAGCCGCCATCTCCAGCCGTTAGAGCTACTGTCGTTGGCATGTCGCTGCTGAGCCGCCTCTCCGTGTTCCTTCTTCTTCTTCTGCCATGTTCCGTCGACGAGGCTGTAAACCGCAATGGCGCCGTAGCAGCCACTCCGGGCGGCTGTTGCGGTTGGTGTTCTTTCTCAACCACCCTGCGCCACCACGAGGGTGGCTGAGGTCGGGGTGCGCTTTGGTGCTGGGTTCGCGTCAATCATGCCCGGGTGGTCATGTGTTGATAGGCCAAGACTCAAGGAAACTCGCCACCACCGTGAGGTGGTGGCTGTCGATGCAAACCACCGCCTGCCGTCGTTGGTGGTGGCTGTTTTGGGTGTACCTCTCGCCTGGATGTGTGTAAAGTTGGTGTGTGTTAGTTCCAGCCGATTTTGTGTGGAGTTATTAGACGTTGTGGGTGTTGTATGGTGCGTTTGTGCCTTGCTCAGTCGGAAAGACCAAAGGAAACCCACCACCACCATGAGGTGGTGGTGGCTGCCGCCGTTCGCCACTGTCGGCCACCGCAAGGTGGCTGTGTTCATTTTATTTATTTATTATTTTTTTATGTGTTATTTTGGGGTTAAGCATTGTAATATGTAATTAGAAAATGGAATAATAATAGAAATCTCGAACCACCACCGTATGGTGGTGGCTGCCGCCTCCTGCCGCCACCGGCCGCCTTGTCGGGTGGCGGTGTGCTTGCCTTGTGAGTTTGATTCGTATGGGGTGCTTGAAACCCTAATGGGCCTTGTAAACCCTAATGGGCCCAATGAAGCCAAATGGGCTTAGTGAAAACCCTAATGGGTCTAATGGACTCTAATTGACCCAATAAAACCCTAATGGACTTAATAATATTCTAGTGGGCCTAAGAGGCCCAATAAAGCCCTAATTGATCTAAGAGCCCAACAAATTAATAAATGGACTAGTATTTGGGTTGGAAACCCTAATTAGGGTTTGGAAAACCCTAATGCCAATAAAACCCTAATTTTGAGAATTAATCGGGACACGCGGAAATTATTTAATAACTTGGAATATTAAATAATAATCATTGGCAAAAATTAATCTAAGCAATATTGAACTTAATGGATTAAGTCCTTAATGGATTAAGTTCTTAATAGGTTAAGTAGGAAACTTAACCCTAATCATTATTTTATGTGAAACCCTAATTTCACTTGGGTTTCTTGTTGAGCCTGGATGATTGGGTTATTAAATGGGCAATCCAAGATTAAGCAAATGGGCTGGAATAATTTAATGGGCCTAGGGTAAGGCCCATGTAAGGGGTTTGGGCCCAATTTGGAAAATTGGGCCATAGATAGGCCATAGTTTGGGCCTTAATGATTATATGATGTTGGGCCTTAGAATGAGACCATGTATAGGCCTAGGCCCAATTTGGAAAATTGGGCCATGTGTTGGGCTTTGATTCCTAATTGACTTTGGGCCTATGGATTGGGCCTTGGGCTTGAATAAGCCAAGCTAGGGGTAATGTAGTAATTACCCAAAGAATGTACTTATGGGTATGTAGTGGGACCCAATTATTAATTGGGTGATGTTTGTTATTGACAGTTCGAGAATCTGTCATCCAGCAGCTGGGGTTGAGTCTGCGGGACTTCAGCAGTGTGGGATTGTGTCTACGGAACTTCAGCAGTGTGAGGTGAGTTACCTTCCAGTAGCGGTGGGTCTACGGCCACAATGCCGGCCCACCAGTAGGAGTTGTATATTAGATGATTGTCTTTGTGATATTCATCTAGGTTTGCTACTACCTGATATGTTATGTGCTAGTATGATATGATGTTATATGCCAGTAGCAGTAGGGGAGATAGTCCCTAAGATCTCCGGTCGATAGGGGCAAAGAGGGGTAGTCATACCCAGTCATACTAGATAGAATATGATTATGTGATACATGTTATGTGGTAGTGGTAGTGGGGTGAAATAGTCCCCAGTATCCGGTCGACAGGACCGAAGGGGAGGCCAACACCCAGATATGCTAGGCAGTATCCGGTCGACAGGACCGAAGGGGAGGCCATCACCCAGATATGCTAGGCAGTATCCGGTCGACAGGACCGAAGGGGAGGCCAGCACCCAGATATGCTAGGCATTATCCGGTCGACAGGGCCGAAGGGGTAGGTCGGGCACCCAGATATGCCTGACAGTATATGTATGTTATATGATTGAATGGTATGTGGTATGATGGGGGAACTCACTAAGCTTCGTGCTTACAGTTTATAGTTTTGGTTTCAGGTACTCGTTTTCAAAGGAAAGGAGTCGGCTTGATCGCAACGCATCACACTATGTTTTCCGCACATGAGATCTTTGGGGATTACACTCTGATATGGTTTTATGATAATATGTTTTGATTACTGACACTTTGGTTTGAAACGAGATATTATTATGAATGTTTTTTATACTGAGGGTTTTATGTAATAACTTATTTAAAAATGAAATTTTTGGCCTTGAATTTTGGGATGTTACTGTTGGGTTATGAGCATTCTAACACTCCTAAGTGTACATGCAACCCTAAATACCTTGGATCTATGTTTTCTCTATTATACATACAATTATGAACATCCAAGGTATTATCCTAATCTAGCATACAAAATAATAAATATAACAAGATAGAATACATACCTCTTTGATGTAGAATGTCTTCATGAAGCTTGAGTACCTAGTGCCCCAAGTGTGACACCTCAAATGGTTCACACAACACCAAATACACTTGGAATAACTTGAGAGAAACTTGAACACTCCTTGAAATCGTCTAGCCCTCACACTCACACATTAGTGCACGATTTCTTGAGCCATGGGATTCTTTTATATGGTGGCTATTAGGGTTACACCATGTAACTCATAACTTTACTCATTCCTTATGCTCCATGGATTTTAACCTCCATGGAGTATCCATGGGTCACCCCATGGACTTAGTCCAACATAAGGAATCTTGGATCACAAGCCCACATATATAAGAATGAATGATTTACACAATCAACCCATATATTTAATTAGTCTCCTTTTGATCACTTAATTAATTCCAAATTAATTCTTGATCAATACTAATTAAATAACCTTATTAATATATTAGAACTTATAATATATTAACCAACCTTAAGTGTTATTTCTCTCATTATAGTCTATCCAAATGCATGATGCCATGCAACCCAAATGGACCATGCCGGGTCGGGTCAAGTCTTACCAATTATAGTTATGGACTTAGACATTAATCCAACAGTCTCCCACTTGGATAAGTCTAAAACTATTATTGCGTATGACTTCAGGAACCGATCAGCAATCGTAGCTCTCAAAAGCTTCTGTCGAACTCTGACCTTGTCGATGAACTCTGACCTTTGTCAATGACTTGTCCATTAGATAAGGGATCATATATACCTCCATTCAAGATATCATATGGACTGAGACATGGATTATCAATCATTCTCTCTGTCCATTTGTTGTTTCCCGATTTCCGATTCATGATGACTGACTGATTGAACAAGTCAAATCAGTCCTGGCTTGGCCAAGCACTCACATGTATCATCTTTAAATCATCGAGGGGCCCACAGATATCGCTTTTATCCCGAAGGTAAAAGGAATGGATAAACTTCGACTCATATGGCTTGTTCTACTACTTGTTGAATCATACACAAAGGCACGTTTTATAACATCGAGTTACCAATGCGTTTTCGTGCAATCAATGTATAACCAACTCATAGTAACAACTCATATCTCTAGGTTTGAAGAATATAAGATATTATCGTCTCATGATCACTCGTGAGTGTTGTAACACCACTTTGTCCACCAACTCATAGTAACAACACAAAGGCACGTTTTATAACATCGGGTTGAATCCAATACTCAGAACTTATGAGCACTCATGAGTGTTGTAACACCACTTTGTCCACCAACTTGGACCTCTACAAACCAACCCATGACAGTCTTGATTCATATCTACTTCCAACATATGACCGGCTGTGGATGGTTTGAATAACTTAATCATTCAGGAAGAGCGACTTAGTTATTCTGGAAGTCAAAACATGTAAAGTGAAACACAAGAATAAATGAATCAAATATGGTATCAAACCCTATGAATATAAATAAACACTTTTATTTATCACCATACTGATTACTCATTATTCATTGTTTCGGTTTTATCAACTTTATACTTGAATTTAAAACAATAGTTGTCCCATGCTCCAAGCATGTACACTATGTTTTCTAAACACTAGTCATGCCATACACCAAGTATGCATACTATGTTTGTCTATGATCTTTACTTTGTAAAATAGATCAATTGAACATCACTCCAATGATCCTCTTTTCACAGTCCCAAATCCTTACTGCAAATGCAAGAATTCCAAATTCATGCCATTTACTGAAATCTGTTAGATTCTAAACTTATATGCATTGATCCTCTTAATGATTATGCACAAAGTCAGAAAGACTTGACAACAATCATTACAGAGCATTCCAAAGGAGATCAGCTCCTTGGAAACATCCTTCTTTCATTAAGTTTCCTAATCTTATACAGATTGAATAATTTCTAACCTTGAAACATTTCCATATTCCATTTTGACTATCACTTCTGAACAAGAGTTGCCTCCTTACAGATTATGTCAATATGGTCCTTCTAGAATTAACATTATACTTCCAACTGTCCTTGAGCAACCAATCTTTGGTAAACCTTAGATTGTCCTCGACAATTGCTTAATCATTTTAGTCATATCCAATTCTAGACCTTTTCCCTTCATAATGCCCCAGGAATTTGGAAAATTTTAGAAAGGATGAATATAACACATGTAATCGATCCTATATCCGAAGCATATGGGACACGATTCATGATGTCTCACATAAAGACTAAACCAATCTTTTGCTATAATATTTCCATTTCAATTTGCCAAGTTCTCAAAATTCAGATTATGAAAAGGGATGCCGTAATCATAATCGAATTTTAGAACACAAATAATGGACCCATATATAGAATTTCCTTATGTTGAGCCATTCCAACATGAAATTCATATATATATCCTTGATTAAATACGATTAAAATCTCAATCTAAGCTTTTAGAATTGAAATGAAGTATAATTTCCTCTCCCTTAATTATAGCAAAACAACTTTTTCAACCCTTGCAACCTCACGAATTGAAACTTTTGTTTTCTATAATTAACATTGCTAACTTGCAACCTTTGTCATAATTATCATGCTCCCACTAACATGATGATTATTAGCATAACACTTATGCTCCCACTAGCTTTGACATGTACTTAGAAATCAGCTGACTTTCTTACCAAAGTTCAGATTTCTGATACTAGATTGTTTTGATAAAACTTTATCAAAATCATACACCTCTCTTAGATAGCTCACATGTGTGTCTAAACAATTTTAGAACTATGAAAAGGGATGCCGTAATCATAGTCTCAATTGTTTAGACCTTTGCCACTTCTCACAAGTCCATGTTAGTGTGCCGGTAAACCACACACGCTCCACTAATGACTTTGAGAATGCAAATATCACAATTGCTATCTAGCTAAAATCTACTTAGTGAAAGTGTTTCCTCACCATCATTTTCATGAATCGGAGAGAAACCTTATGACACTTAGATTTAATAGTGTATGTGTTCTTATCCATGTGAATTTGTCAAAACCATAATCACAAGACAAGGTTAGTGACAAATCCAAACTCATATGGATTAAACTTGTGCAATCTTAAATTCTTGCCATTTGGCAGCTCAGGTGCCTGCCATTGCTTCCAAGTAGTTGTGCAACCAATTGAGAACTCTCAGAACTCCTATGCAAAGCCAACTTGAATAGGCACAAAAATTTCAACACGATAGGTTATAAACCTCAAGTCGTGTGCTAGTGAAGGACTTTAGGTTTTATTCTTGATTAAGTCTTGAAACTTTCAAGAGCTTTAAGACTCCCACTGTCCTCTTGACATATAAGACTCCCTTGTCAAATATTCAAGAGATAGTGCGGATTCTTTATCAAGACTAACACTTTACACAATTGGCCTAAGTTGGTCTCTGTTTTATCCAAAACATCACAACTTACCAATTTCAAATGTACAAGAGTAGATAACCTTTTACTCTTACATTTGACTAGTGTTAACAAACCCTCTTTAAGATATGTCACTCAAGTTACAATCTTGGAGTATGACTCTAAGAATTGTTTTGGAACGAAGTATGACTCATCTTTTTGATTTAACCATTTCAACAATTCATGACTCCTCTTCTTAGTCATAAGAGATGACTTTAGAGGACCAATTGTGATATGGTATCTTAATCATTAAGATGATCATAAACATGATACTAAAGTACTCTCCCATCTTTTCAGATTTGAGAAACTTTTATCTTTCTGCCATACTTTGATTCTTCTTATTCGTTCTGTCTCACATTGAAACTTCTCCAATGCTACAGACTTATACTTAAACTTATAAGTATAACCATATTTACTGAACTTAAGTAAATCATGACGAATAGTCTTCTTGATCTTTTGTGGTGGACTTGACCAGTGCACAAGAATGTGTACTCGATCCCTTAGTCCTTTCCTTATTCACATAAGGAATTAGTCTTAATTTTCCAAGCTGAAAGTTCTCATTCATCATACTATACAACTTGCATGATTCCAAGTTTCGGTCCAATTGAACCTTGGGTGATGAGAATCTTTCCTTATTTGGTAATATTAGACACTACCACAACCGAAAGAATCAAATCCATTTTTCCAATATTGCTATCAATGGAATCTTATAAGCAACAACTTTTCACAAATGCCATTGTAAGGATACTTAAAATAAATAAAATCAAAACCTTTTTCTTTTATTTTAAAACTTTGCGGAAAAACTTATCCTTACAATCCATATGAAAACCTTGTTGTTATCTATTCCTAAGCAATATAAATATCATAACTCTTAAGTAATAGCCCAAAATTCTGATCACCGAACCATGCGATTGAAATCCATCTTCGCGATCAGAATCAACATGTACTTAATAGAGTTAGACAATGGACTTTACCTGAAGTAGAGCCAAACTTATTGACTTTAACATCCTTAGGTAAATTTGGTAGCTTCGTAACCAATGCCCCTTCCTTTGGCAATAGTTACCTATGGACCCTTGATAATGGGACTATCTCAGACTTCGCCTCTCTCTTTACCATTGGGTCAACCGAGTTAACTATGGCCGATCCCTTTCCATTGGGAAGAGAGAGCTTTACTGGATATCCAATGTCATCATTGTCAATGTCCATAGCGTTTTAGGAAGTTGATCTTAGCAAATAAATAAGATCATTAAGGGTCTTGTCTTAGTCTGTTTCATAGGATTCTCAAAAGAACTCACTATGTGACTTAGAAAGTAGTTGAGCCACCAACTTTCTCAAGACTTTGACACCCAACTCTCCCGGCTTGTCAATATGTGACTACATCTCCAAGATGTGATCATACCTAGACCTTGCCTTGCCAATAGGGCTTGAGTGACCTTAAACTTTTTAGGAACTTGTGGGTTAGGGAGAATATTGGAGGAGGTAAAAGAAGTATGATATCCATGGGACATCATCTTCATTTAGGAAAGCTTGTTTCAAGAGATTTGGGAAGATCATAAATGTCTAGACCAGACATCTTTTTGGGAGATATTCAAGATAGTTGATTTAAAGTCCTTAATATGACACCCAATATGAAATATTAAGGCTAGGACCCAACAAACTATTTTATAACTTAGAAGAGGGATGCCGTAATCCAAGCTATAAAATATTTGAAGGTAGGTGAATGACGATTCACCAATTTCCACCATGAAAAACGAAATAATTTATTAGGTTTTAATTGGATTTGAAAGTCCTAGATCTTTGAGATTCATTGAACTGTTCAAAGGCATGTTTCAATCTCGAGTGTGCCCTTCAGGTTTTGTGACTGGGATGCCGAGGATCACAAAACAAGGTGTGAATAACCATGCAAATATACTTGGTACCCTTAATATTTACCCCTTAATCAGTGTGCCGGTTAACCACACACGCTCCACCGATACTATGATAAATATTAAGTTACCCTTTGCCTACCTTGTTAAGTCCAGGTTAGTGTGCCGGTTAACCACACACGCTCCACTAACGACTTAAGCAAAGTGCAAAGTGTAATTTCATGGGTTAGCACCAAATTCACATTTTCCTAAGTAACTAAGATTGGGTATTAATATGAGTTTAGTTACTTAGTATTTATCATTAATACTTTTAATGAAAGGAGAATTATAGTCCTTCTCCTACCCGTTCGGCTAACGACCCTCCACCAGTCAAGGAAGCGGTGGGTGAGAGTGGACACCCATTAAACTGCCATTTTATAGGCAATAACCTTATACCCCTCTTATAGACCGGCTTCGTGAATGAGGCCTACTAACGGTAAGACTGACTTTACTCTTATACATATATATAAATATTATTAACTTATAATATTATAAAGTATAAGGGTTGAATTTTAACTTTTAAAATTCTAAGGGCTAACTTGGAATTAAAGTATTCATAAGTGAAAACTTTTCAAATTCCAAAACTTGAGGGCAAGTATTGAAACTATTCAAAACTAATTAATTCCATAACTTATGAGTTTATAGTAGTTTTAATTAAAAAAAAAAAAAAAAAAAAAAAAACTCTTCAAGTTCCATAACTTGAGGACAAGTTATGGAAGACTTTAAACTAATTAATAAAAAAAAATAACTTTTTTTTTATTGTAACTTATGGAACTAATTAAGGTTACACTTTTTTTTTTAATTTAATGAAGAGACTCTTGAACCTCCATAACTTGAGGACAAGTTATGGAGTCATAAAACCATTTAATTAGAACTAGACTCTTCATTTTGTAACCTTTGCCAACTTTTATGAGTTTTATGATTCTTAAATGTGACTTTTCATATAACTTGAGGACAAGTTACAAAAACACACTTTGGAATCAACTCTTAGATTAAAATGGATTGAAAACAACTATTTCACACAACTTTTCTATTAATCTAAGAACCTCATAAGAACAAGATAATTCAAATCATCAATCTTCAAGAAATTAGCATGAACATACAAACTGATACAAATCTTGAAATTATGACAATTATCTTAGAAATTGGATTAGCATGAACATTACCACATCAAAAACAAGTTTATAAGTCCAAAAACATCTTAGGGTAATGTTCCTAGTCCAATTCCAGCCAAAACAATCGAATATATGCATCCAACTCGATTTTTCAGCTACTTTTGCAAGTATAACAAGAAAACAGGCCTAGGCTCTGATACCACTGTTGGGTTATGAGCATTCTAACACTCCTAAGTGTACATGCAACCCTAAATACCTTGGATCTATGTTTTCTCTATTATACATACAATTATGAACATCCAAGGTATTATCCTAATCTAGCATACAAAATAATAAATATAACAAGATAGAATACATACCTCTTTGATGTAGAATGTCTTCATGAAGCTTGAGTACCTAGTGCCCCAAGTGTGACACCTCAAATGGTTCACACAACACCAAATACACTTGGAATAACTTGAGAGAAACCTGAACACTCCTTGAAATCGTCTAGCCCTCACACTCACACATTAGTGCACGATTTCTTGAGCCATGGGATTCTTTTATATGGTGGCTATTAGGGTTACACCATGTAACTCATAACTTTACCCATTCCTTATGCTCCATGGATTTTAACCTCCATGGAGTATCCATGGGTCACCCCATGGACTTAGTCCAACATAAGGAATCTTGGATCACAAGCCCACATATATAAGAATGAATGATTTACACAATCAACCCATATATTTAATTAGTCTCCTTTTGATCACTTAATTAATTCCAAATTAATTCTTGATCAATACTAATTAAATAACCTTATTAATATATTATAACTTATAATATATTAACCAACCTTAAGTGTTATTTCTCTCATTATAGTCTATCCAAATGCATGATGCCATGCAACCCAAATGGACCATGCCGGGTCGGGTCAAGTCTTACCAATTATAGTTATGGACTTAGACATTAATCCAACAGTTACAAGTTGGTATCAGAGCCTTGGTTTGAGGGATTCGGGCACACTCTCGGGTGTGTCTGGACTCAAACTGAGGGCTTGGTATGAAAATTGTCAAAAGAAAATCATTTTATAAAAAGAGTTTGAAAAGAATTTGGAAGGATAAAAGAATTTTGAAAAGAACAAGGTGTGTGATGCGTGCAATCAGCCGAGCTCAAGTAAGTTTTCCCCAAGATACCTATACATGTTGTGTTATGATATGATATGATTATGAGAACTGCACGCTAGACTAGGGCTAAGGATTTAGGAAGATGCCTTATGTGCCTGCTGTATGTGCTTGCTGAATTACATGATAGTACTGATCAGTCAGTGATAGGATAGCCTGTTTAGGTTATGCCTGATTGTATGAGCCTTTGGAGTTACATGCTAGTATAGATTCCTGATAGGAGGATAAACTGATTTGATTGGAATATGTTGGTTAGATTTCCATTGTCTGAATGTTGCTTGCTTTGTGCTTCGAGGGACTCTTGGTAATGCGAGCTAGCTACTAAGTGAATATGCTAAATCGCGAGTGGCTATATTCATGAGGTAGCTAGTTTACATTAGTGGGAAGTCCTTCAACAGCTGAGGACTGGGTGAGTACGGAAACCTAGAAAACCCTAGGAAGTGCTTTAGTGGGTTTGGTTGCGTTGTTAGCGAGCATTCAGGGTATCAGTTTGAGGAGGTGACTTAGAGGATTCAGGAGGATTACTGAGGAAAGTATGGATAGGTGTGGAAGGTAGTATTGGGCCCGTACTACTGAAAGCACAGGATCCATACTCGAATCAGTGAGAGTCTTGGAGAGTCTGAGAAGCTTCAGGGAGGAGTTTATGACCCGGTTTAGGGATAGAGGATGTTCCCGTTGTTGCAGCTTAGCCATTGGCAAGTGAGTTGGTGAGCGTGACAGGGCGTCAGACCCTGAAGGATATGATTTCCAATAGGGTGCATATGTGAGATCGATTTGGAGCACTTTGAGAAGAGAGGTTCGTGCTAGGTGAGTATAGTAGAGGGTCCCGGGAAGAGACCCATGACTTCTGATCATCGGGTGAAAGGCCAGCAGGGCCTGAGTCAGTGCAACGCGTACGAGAAAGTACACGAGGGAGTTTGTTGCTCCAAGGGTTAGGCTGCTACAGGTGTGGCAGAGTTGGTTATGCCAACAGAAGGTGGTAAGGATTCTTGGGTATATTCGAATCCTTGGGGTGTCAGTTCAATATGGGTCCCGGGAAGAGACCCATGACTTCTGATCATCGGGTGAAAGGCCAGCAGGGCCTGAGTCAGTGCAACGCATACGAGAAAGTACACGAGGGAGTTTGTTGCTCCAAGGGTTAGGCTGCTACAGGTGTGGCAGAGTTGGTTATGCCAGCAGAAGGTGGTAAGGATTCTTGGGTATATTCGAATCCTTGGGGTGGCAGTTCAATATGGTGTTAAGCACCCAAGAGTGAGATCCATATTTTGGTTCTGGCTCAGGATCATAGCCTGGGCCAGGCAATGCGCAATCACAAGAGTTCATCTCATCGGAGATTACTTATATAGTTATGGGAACGAACCTTGGTGGTCTTTCGATTAGCCAAGGTATGACTTTAGAAGCTCTCGGTAGTTGTCTCGGGGCCTTTTGGGCCAGAATTGTCGCGAGAAAGTTAGGGGTTCGTTTGGAACCCAAGGTCTGTGGACCCTTAGTCTTTTGGGAAGGAAGATTCTATAGTTGGTTCCTGTCATCAAGACCAGGATTTCGTTACATGTTCACGGGAATGTCATCTTATGCCACTTCAAGGTGGATATTGGGAATCAGTATTGCTTCAGAATTGTGAGTGTTGAATGAGGATATTCAAGAGGAATGTACTTTTGCATGGGTTGTGATAAGTTAGAGTTCAGTAGTGCTGCAAGATCGGAACTAAGGACGAGGATTCGTCAACCAGAGTGAGAATTTAGACCTCCAATGGTCAACATGATAGATGGATTGAGGTGTCAGACTGGACCAGATTTCAAGAGTAATCTTCAAGATTCAGAGGATGGGCGATCTTAGGGTGTAATCGGTGATTGACTACTAGCATGGGCATAATGGGCAAGCACAGGTTGTCATCAGTGGGATATTAGAAAGCGAGAAGGATTGGGAATCCTTCAAATCTCGCGTGCCGTGAAGACTTAGTTGAATCTAAGTGGGGGAGAGACTCTTTATAATATCCTGCGAATGTGAGTTCTAGTTGCGCGAGGTGCAATCTTTTGGGCACCTTGTCAACCAGAAGGGTATTCTGGTCGATCCGGCCAAGATAGAGGCCGTGATGCAGTGGGAGATTCCGAGGTCTCCATCTGAGATTCGGAGTTTCCTGGGTCTAGCAGGTTATTATCGGAGATTTGTACGGGACTTCTCCGAGATTGCGGTTCCTTTGACCCGACTGACCAAGAAGTCGGTGGCCATTCGTTGGGGGCCTGAGCAGCAGACAACCGTTGAGACTCTCAGACAGTTGTTGTGCGAGGCACCGATTCTCACCCTGCCAGAGGGTGTAGATGATTTTGTGGTTTACTGTGACGCTTTGATCACGGGAATGGGTGCGGTACTGATGCAGTGGGGTCACGTGATAGCAGGTTTTGGGAACCAGGTTAGAGTTCCGGTTAGGACTCAATTTCAGTGGTGTGTTAGGTCGAGTGCGTGTTCGACCCGGTTTGGAAAGTGTTGTAAGACTGCGGGGGTAGCCGTAGCATTCACTAACGATCAGGTAGTTTTGAAAGTGTTGTAAGACTACGGGGGTAGCCGTAGCATTCACTAGTAGTCAGATAGTATGGAAAGTGTTGTAAGACTATGGGGGTAGCCGTAACATTCACTAGTGGCCAGTTAGTATGGGAAGTGTTGTAAGACTGCGGGGGTAGCCGTAGCATTCACTAGTGGTCAGTTAGCATGGGAAGTGTTGTAAGACTACAGGGGTAGCCGTAGCATTCACTAGCGGTCAGATAGTGATAGAGTGTTGTAAGTCTGCGGGTGTAGCCGTAGCATTCACTAGGTTGGTAGATAACATGAGTGCGTTGTTAGGACGCAGAAGGAACAGTAGTACCCACCAGTTCGGGTGCAGCAGTGAGGATATGGAAATCCACGGATTGGATTTCGGGATTACCCAAATGGATTAGATCTAGTTGAGCCAACGATACGACAGTTGGAACGTCACTATAGTTATGAGATCAGTGAAGTAATGGATTGCTTAGGTTCGTGTATGATATAAGGCTATCATCGGTTAGGTAGCCATCACTTTTAGCCTGGGTTTGGCGAGGTCAGGATTCGACGTATGGACCTGATCGGTTGGATCAGAAGGTTGTTAGAGTCGCAGTGGCATGACAACTAGTCGCAACTAGTTCCAGAGAAGGATTTCGTGCAGAAGTAGTGTGAGACGACTAAGTGGGAGTCCTATTGACTTCGCAGTCGGGCTGGAACTTGGTATTTCAGATTACTGATGGATGAATTCAGACCAGGAAGGTCTCGATAGATTTTAGGAAGCATCTATGTAGTAGCATACTGCTTCAGGAAGTTCAGTGTTCGAGCAGTTTCTGCGTTTGGGCAGTGTTAGTATTCTTGATTTAGGTTGCAAGTACACACGGATGGTTAGATGACTTGGGGAGTGACAAGTCACTCACAGCGGGAGTATCTGAGCCTTGGCCAAGTATTAGTGGTCTGCAAGGATAATTAGGTCTGTGAACCTGTTTTATAGTGGGATCTTCGAGCTATTAAATGTCGAGTAGTCGGTCAAGGGATAAACGAACTGGATTCATCGATGATGACTCAATATGAGTGGTTTGTCAGGGAATCAGACCATCTCGAGATAGTAGATTCAGATGAAGTAGATGTGACCCTGTTGCGAGGAATTCGTTCATATGAGGATATTAGGGCTTTGCGAAGATTGGTCACAGCTACCCTGGGAAGGTTAGGGTGTGCCCAAGACGGTGATCATGTTACTAGAAGTGGTTTGGCATATAAGAAATGTTGGGTTTTAGTATACTACAACATCCTATGGTGCACATACAACCCTAAATACCTTGGATCTATGTTTTCTCTATTATACATGCAAATATGAAGTTTCCAAGATATTACCCTATACTAGCATACAAATATCATATACTTGGGTAATAAAATAGATAGAATACATACCTTTTTTTAATGTAACTTGTCTTCATGAAGCTTGAGTGCCTAGTGCCCCAAGTGTGACACCTCAAATGGTTCACACAACACCATGAACACTTGGAATAACCTTGAGAATAAGGATACTTTGATTCTCTCTAGTGAAATCGGCCTTGCCCTTTTGTGTACACACACTAGTGCCCATTTCACCAACCAAGGACATCTTTATATAGTGTGGAGATTAGGGTTAAACCCTAATACCCATGACCTTTCATTTCATATGATCCATGGGTTAAACACTCCATGGACTATCCATGAAAGCTTAGCCCAACCTAAATGAACTTGGCCCATCACACACATATATCTTAGATTCCATATTTAATTAGTTCCTTTTGATCACTTAATTAATTATAAATTAATTCTTGATCAATACTAATTAAATAATATGATTATATATTAATATATTAGAACTTATAATATATTAATATAAATCACTAGTATCCTTTTTCCTCATCTTGTCTATCCAATTGTCCCGATGCCATGCAACCCAAATGGACCATGCCGGGTCGGGTCAAGTCTTACCAATTATAGTTATGGACTTAAACATTAATCCAACAGTGAATGTGGAGTTAGGGTTCCGAGTTCCGACACTATGATTATGACGGCCGACTCCGGTGGTTTGGGTGGTGTTTGTCTAGTAAGGAAAAAAAGGACGATAAATGGTTTTGAGAGAGAGACACACACACACACACACAAAGATAGAGAGAGAGAGAGAGGATGGAGGTAGGTAGGGAGAGAGAGAGATACTTATTTTTTTATTTTTTTAATTATAAAAGTATTTAAATAAATAAATAATTGAAAAAACAAAATCCAAGGGCAAAATCGTCATTACAAAAAAGTTTAAAGTAAATTGGACCAAAGTGGCAAGAAAATGAAAACCTTTGGACCATAAGTGCTAGCCCAAACTAGTTTGGCACAAAGTGGCAATTTCGACCTAACCACATGGACCATTCTTGCAATTTTGTCTACGGATTAACGGTTACCCGAATGTGTAGAGCTCCTCCTATTTACAAAGTAAGTTTTCATTCTCAGAATAAAAACCTACTTTAAAATTTAAACAAAAATTCAGTTCTACACCCCGTAAATAGTATAACCAAATACTTAAACATTCCAGGTCGTTACAATATTCTTCCAAAAAGATAGTGGTTTAGATCTTGTCACATATTGTGATGTTGATTAGTTGGGGTGTTCTTTCACATAGAAGATCACAATATTTGATCCCTTCACGAGGTGCACCAATGTCATTGAAACAAAAAAGTTGTCGGTCTTTTATCCTTTCTTCGGATACAAAGTTATAGCGACTACAACCAACGAATCCTTGTGTATACATTGAATGCTTCATGATCTTGGAGCAACTTCTATTGGATTTACTCCACTTTACTACGTCGACCAAGATGTCTGCCATAATGCCATTAATTTCGGTTTTCCATGAGCTAACTAAACACATTAAAATGGACTCTTATATCACCCTTGAGCGAGTAACATAGAATTCTAACAGTTGAAAAATTAAATTTAACGGCAAGAGGATCTTTCATCTAATTTTGCAAACCACAGGGACCAATGACGTGACGTTTTCTTTGAAAGTCCTCAAAGTAAGATATTTTACGAACCACATGGACCATTATGAATTTTTTCTAAAATAAATAATAAATAATAATTATGAATAATAATAATAATAATAATAATAATAATAATAATAAAATAAAAAGAAATAAAAACAATTGCTTAAGGAATACTCGCACTAATAATAATAATAATAATAATAATAATACTTAAAGAAAATAATAAATAACAATAATAATAAAATATTAAAAGAATTAATAATTAATAAATAATAATAATAATAAAAACAATTTCCTACGGATTACCGTAGGTTAAACCGTTATAAAGGAGAGGGAAATAAAAACAATAATTAATAAATAATAAGTACTAAAAGAATATTAAAAGAATTAATAATTAATAAATAATAATAGTAATAATACTAGCGGCGCTATCCTTAGGAACTTGCAAGGGGGTGACCCCTTAAACGGTTTAACCCCACCATTTTGATCGTACCGAAAACAAATTAGTCTTAGAAAAATGTTCACCTTACAACTTGTACAAAATCTAAATGTAAACCACAATGACAAATTTACAAATTTCATTACATTAAAATGATTATGATTTGGAACACTAAAATCATCAAACAGTAAAGAAAGATAATGATGTGTTTAACTGGAATGAAAAATAAAATATTTGTTTGTTTTGTTTGATGTATTATTATAATCGGTCATTATCGAAGGAAATCGCTTTTATTTATTTATTTTATTTTTAAAGTGGCGAGTCACATAAAAGTATAAATGTTTGAGATTCCACTTTGTATCAATTTGTTTCATAGTAAAGTATTCACTGTTAAACAAATATTATTTTATGTTATATCATGAAAGAAATTAATTTATATTAATCTTATTTGAGTTCTTAAATTAAAATATTATTAACCAGAAAATAAATTTTCTATATTAATCTTATTTGAGTTTCATTGAGTTTTTATTATATTTAATTGTTTTATTTTTATAAACAGTTCATTTACAATTTTATATACACTTTCTATTATATCATATATTTTCTATCCAATATAAATTTTATAAGGTATTTAAAATACGAAATTCTAAAAGTACAAGGTTCACGGGTATCTATAGATCGATATTCATGGGCCGGGGGTAAAAATTGGTACGAATTTTTACTTACGAGGAATTTCATAAATGCTAATTAATCATGCAGAATGATCATAGCTATTTTGTTCATGAGAAAAGGTCCCTCAACCTTTATATAAATCTTCCCAAAGTAAGAATGATTTTGTCTCCTTTTGTTTGTATTTCTTTCGCTTTCTTGTTTCTTTTGTTTTTGTGAATGTATAATTGTATATCATATCATATGTTTTATTTATATTTAATTACATATCTTGGTGAAAAAGTTGATTTAGGGCTTTTTTTTATATGAGTTTATAGTTGATATTTTTGGTTTTGATGACCAATGGATTAATATTTTTTATTTAGGACTTTTTTTATATGAGTTTATAGTTAATATTTTTGGTTTTGATGACCAATGGATTAATATTTTTTTATCATCTTTTCTCCTTATACTTAGTATATGTTCCTGCATTGTATAGCATGTGATTAGTAAGCTTATGCAAAACACAAACTTGATAAAGATTGAAAATATTATAAAACCTATTTCAATTTTTCTAGGCTTTATATACCAAATCTATTAGGTAAATCTGATTTTGTATTTATGTTCAGGATGATATTCAGACATAATTTATAAAAAGAACTTTATTTATATCCGTATAAACTTTCATAATTATCTTTCTATCCTTGTAAAACTTCAAATTACAAGTATTTATTTATAAAACTATAAACTCACATATATACCAAAATACTTAATTTAATGATAATTAACTCATTTACCAATTAAAAAATAGGTTATAATTAAATTACTAAAATACACATTTACAACATAATTGATCTTCTTATTCACAATTTGGTTATTCACGACCGGATAATATTTTTGCTAATCAATTTGGAGTATGAAATTAATAGGTTTTGCTAATCAAATATGCACTTCGATTTTGCTAATCGAATATGCAATCACCATGTTTTGCCGTTACAATCGATTAGAAATATGTAATTACCAAGTTTTGCTAATTGAGTATGTAGAATATGAAGCGACAAAGAATATGTTCGTGAATAAGAAGATCGATTATGAAAACAATTAAAAATGCGTGTTTTAGAAATTTATTAGAATACAGTTTTTAAATGTTAGATAGATTAATTATCATTAAATTAAATATTTTTGTATAGATGTAAGTTTAGGTTTATAAAAGTATACATGTAATTTGAAGTTTTACAAGGATATAAACATAATTATTAAATTTTAAAAATATATAGACAAAGTTCTCTCATTTATATTCCATATATATATATATATATATATATATATATATATATATATATATATATATATATATATATATATATATATATATAGGGTGAGGTTCAATAAAGAACCATAATTAACCAAGGAACCAAGGAACCAATCTTTTTTTCAACTTTTAGAACTTATTTTTTATCAAAAAAAAAAAAAACTAAAAATACAGAAATTCATAACTTTTTATCCTTTTTCCAATGATATCAAATTCGATTTTTTTTTACGTCAAATTCACAATGTGAATCTTTGAAAATTCACAATGTGAATCCGGATTCACACGGTGAATCCGAAAAATATTTTTCACATTCACAATGTTAATATATGAATTTAGATATTTTTAGATTTTTTTCGATAAAGAATAAGCTCTAAAAATTGAAAAAAAGATTTGGTTCCTTGAAGAACCGATAATTATGGTTCTCTATTGAACTTTTCCCTATATATATATATATATATATATATATATATATATATATGGAGATGATCAAATGAGAACACCTAAAAGGTTGAGAACGCGAGAATAATTGTAGACCAATCATTCCGTAAGGGCGTAAAAGAAATTTTACAATGTAATTAAATATGGATAATTAATGATTTCCTACAATCATGGGATGTTGTCTAATTAATTGATTTTTTACCTAAATATTATAAATGAATTTAATCTATTTTTAATCAAATAGATTATTTAAAAAAAAAAAACTTTTTTACCATAATTAAAAAACGTTTTTTTTTATTTTTTTTACCAGTATATCAAAAAAATTGATGAATTTATCATTTCAACCGAATATGTGTAATCATACAAAAATAAAACATATTTGTAATCATATATGAATCCGCTGTAATCGTGAATGAATAGATGAATTAAGTTGTAATAATAAACGAATATAACGCAATTTATAGAGAAAATTTACAATACAACTATAATCATAAATAAATAAAAACATATTGGATATATATCTAGATTATACATCTATTCATAAATAATAGTAACACAAAAAGTTACAATGTAATACATATCCATTTTTCTATAATCACATATAAATACAACATAAACAAAAATTCGAATAAAAATAATTAACTATTATTATATAATCATAAATGAATAAGGCGATATCTTTTCCACTTTGTATTGTTTGGTTGTATATTAGCACTCAAACATCCCGTTTGTAGATGCATCTCGATTTCCTCTACACACTGTCAAATAAATAAATAAATACAATTAACAATCAATTAAATGAAAAGGATTTAGAAAAACACATATGACGTCAAACTATAAATGAAGAGACGTGAACAAAATAAAAAATACATATGAATTCCTATAATTGTAATTATATTCATACATGAATATATCACATATGAATACACTTCTAATCATAAATTAATATGAGACATGAACAAAAAATAAAATACATATGAATTCCTATGCCTGTAATTATATTCAAACATGAATATATATATCATTAACAAAAAATGAATACACTTCTAATCATAAATTAATATCATAGTATAAATTACTTTAGAATTCCCTTTGTGATTTCTCTTTTTTTTACAGGTTACTCCTACTTTTCTAGAAATTAGCTATCTTTATTTAAAAAAGAAACAAAACATTTCATGAATTAAAATGTACTGAACAAACAAAATTCATCTTACAGTAGCATGTATCTCTCAACATCAACAATCATTTTCCTTAATTTTGAATTACTGAAAACCTTAAAAAGTTACGACTATCAATTATGATTGATGCAACACTTCAGTTAAATGGAGATTCCTATATTGATTAAAATTAAACAACAATTAATAGAATGGAAACCACATATACTAGACAACAATACACATACCTTTGGCAGTCTTTGTTCACGACATCGATAAGAAATAAAAATGAAGCCCTAATTGCGCATATAAGTTGAACTAGACTCTGATTTAGTATTTGTTGTTAAAAATCCACCATGACGCAACTGAGGAAAATCAATTGATGGTTAAAAAAACCCTGATTTCAGGAAGAAAAAAAAAGAAGCGGAAGATGAACAAATTAAGTGGTAGAAAGTGTAGTTGACATAAACACCTGAAAGAGGAGTTGGTGATGGTTCTGAAGATTGATCGGGGCGGTGGAGAAAACGAACCATGGGTGCGACTTGGCCACTGAGGTGAAAGGAGGCACCTTGGGTGGTGGTGACTGTTCAGAAGCGGTCAACGGTACTCGAGTTACGTTGGGACGATGATGGTGATGGTGGTGTACATGGATGGGGGTGGATTGGTAGTCCTTCGTCGCAATCTTGCCACTGAGATCCTACAACCCTCCCGCGTGAAGTCCTATTCCTTGGCTCGCAAGTGGGCCCTTCAAACCATGATTGGCCGCTTGCAGCACATTTAAGAAAAATCGAGAACAATCCTTTCTGATTAAAATCGATTTGCAAGTCTGGAATCTCAAGATGAAGGTTGTGATGATGGTTTTGGAAGTGTATGGTGGTGACGGCTCAATTAGGGTTTAAAGGTTTGAAATTTGTATTTAGAGAGTGAGATGAAGAAGGATACGTGAGTGAGAGATAGAGAGATTCCAGTAACTTGACGAAAATAGGTTAACATGTAATGACCATATTACCCTTTAGACTATTAAAAATTTACAATCTCATCCCATAACTTTTAGAAATTTACATTTTCATCTCATGACCTTTATAAATTATATTAGCCTTAGACCGTAATATTTGTAGAGCTCAGATTTGTTCTCGCGTTCTCAACCTTTTTGGTGTTCTCATTTGATCCTATTCATATATATATATATATATATATATATATATATATGTAATTTTTCAAGATATAAGCCAATTTTTTTTAGAAAGCAATGTAGCTTGCCTATTTTTAGTTTAAATAAACAATTATTTAAGTCACCTCACATGTTTGTGGCGGAAAACGCGTTTGCAATTAATAAAAACAAAACTATAAAAAGAAATTGTGTAATGGACCAAAACGTAACTTTAATGTGGGGGTTAACTCATTTGCAATTCGTATACAAAATGTGATTTACAAATCTCACAATCCATATATAGCACGACGCGGTTAGATCATATCAAGTGGACCACAAAAGTATCAAAATAAAGTTTTGAACCAAAAGATTATGTATGGAAGAGACGGACGAAATTAAAACTTGAAAATATATCATAAAGGAATTAAGAAAAATTAAACTATAAAAAGAAATTATGTAAGGGACCAAACACGTAACTTTAAAAAAATAATAAGAGGTTTAAACCATAAATAAAAAAATATCAAAAAATTAACTTTAAAATTATGAAGAATTGAAAATGTTAGATCAAAATAATGAAAAAAGATAAATAAATATGAGAATCTGTTATAGTCAGAGACAAAATCTTTATTTTTAAATAAATGTTTATTTTACATGTTATATTATATTACGCATGATAGTAATTTGTTAATTTAAACATTTTTCTCTTAAAATAACAAAAGAAATAAACAATAGTCTTGTCTCACAAACCGTTTTTGATAATTAATATATATAATCTAGAGAGTTTTTTCTTAATTCAACTTTTTAAGGGGGCAAATTTTTTTGATGAGTAAAAATATATAATTTTAAAGGGTTAAAATATATCTTTTTTTTTTAAAAAACCTAATTTTTAATGATTTTTTTTTTGTCGCGGGGCCAATTGCCCCCACTGTAGGACCGCCCCTGATTGCGGCCGTAGTGGATTTTGTCGGTGTGTTCATTGAAACAAATGATATATTATTTAAGTTGATGGTTTTTGGTTAGTTTTAATAAAATTCATAGTACAAAAAAATACAAAATAGTTTGACAATATGATTTGGCAATATTTGCCACATAAATACCGACTGTCGGTTTGCCAAGATCGGACAATATTTGAAAAAAATAAAGATTTAAAACATGTATTTTTTTCCCATGTACTTTAAGGGTTTGAAATTTTATTTTGCTTCTCTTTTGTTTATTTTCTTTTTTTATACTATACTTTCTTATAATTTGTTGATAAATGATCCGAAATTTAAAATATATTTTGATATTTATAAAAAAAGAACTTTTAGCTGTCTCATAATACAATTGTTAATTGATTTATTTTCATCTAAAAAGTATAATTTGACTATCTATTTAATTTTAATCATGTGTGTAACGCCCGCAAATTCGGGGTACACGTTTAACTAATATAAATAATATTAAAAAAAATTATTTAGAATAAATAATCTAAACAAAAGTTGTAGTAATTGTAATTACGAAGTTGTGAGTAAAAAGAACGTCAAAATCTGACTTCATATGAATAAGTTATGATTTTTTGAAAGTTTTGCATTCGACACGATACAATGTGTGTGTCATAAAATATGAAAAGAAAATAGGTTCCTCGTTAGCCAAAACAATACAAATCCGTCAATATAAAGAACATCGAGAACGGAGCTCGTATGAAAAAGTTATGAATTTCGCAAAGTTCTTTACAGTATAACCTCCACAGACAAGATAAAAAATATTGTGATTTAGCCGACGAAGTCTAAATGAAAGTTGTAGTACTCGTCGATACGAAACCGAAGATATAAAGAACGTCAAAAACGGAGTTCGCAGGCGAAAATTATGATTTTTCAAAAAATGTGAAATTGTACCCACCCGGAAGGTGACACGTGACACCAGTAGAACTCCACCCTTCCTCCCTACGCAAGCGACACGTGGCATAACATGGGGATGCCACGTAACCAGGCGCGGCAAGCCCTCCAGATTTTTCTATATACTCCGATTTTCTTGCTCATTTCTCCATACTTTTTCTCCGGACTCTCCCAAAACTTTTCCCGCACCCCGAGGCCCGAATTTAGGAGTTTTCAAGTATTAGTAGCGAAGGTCTGGAGCAACAGAAGGCTCGATAAAAAGAGTTTCCGGTATCGAAGTTTTGCCCGCACAATTTTCAGTTTTTCGCTATAAAACTTGTAAGTTGAGTTATGCTTAGTACCATTTAATTATAACATATATTTATGTTTATTATCGTTATTATAAACCTATAAATAAGATTTATCAATAATTTCAGTCGAATATTGATCGATCTACTTACGAGAGTGATGTTTAGGCTAGATCTGTGAGGTGTTTAAAGTGGATCTACCAAACGGATCCTATCTCCAGAGTGATGTTACGTGGTCATTCTTTATCTGACAGTACTCGATATTTCTTGGGATTATTGAAGAATCCAAAGTGGTTCAATACAACCTTATAAATACAAATGAATATTGAAGCATAGTAATATTCGTATTTAGGCCGTTTAAAAGGGAAAAGCTGAAGTGTTTGACGTGGAGCTAACTTTTCGTGGATCTTTCACCTCAATCAAGTGAGTGATAGTTACTTTCATGAACATGCTTTTAATACACATATTTATTGAAAGTATTAAATATCAGTTGAAAGCCTATATGTGAATTAGATACTTATTATCTGAAATGTGTGTTAAATGTATATTTGGTAATATTATGTAACATACATTGTGCGAACCAGATATGGTTATATATGTGTTAAGTGTATATACGATATTATTACATGGAAATCTTAATGAAAGTATTATTACTTAAAAGATTAATGTATATTAAATACTTGATACTCTATGTTAAATATATATACTAAATTATGATAGTGTTGTCCAAACATGGTTGGTATTGAAAGTTGATTACATGGATTGTAGTCTTATCTAAGTTTTAAACTAAGATATATAAATGATATTTAGTTCCAAGTAAGTTGAATAAGGGTATCGTCTACCCTATAGTATTGCATGACCAAAAAACTATATTAAAAGGGAAATTACAAGTATTGTGATCTGGTCTAGTTACAAACTAAGGTTTGTTAAGGATATTTAGTTCAAAAGCAAGTTGAATGAGTGTTTAGTTATACCTTGTATTGCAATGATATTGCATAAGCAGAAAATTTGTGTTTGAGATTGATTACAAGTATTGTAGCATTGTCTAGTTATAAACTAACACTTGAAAGTAATGATTAGCTCAAATAAGTTGGATATTGGGTAACATCATATTAAGGGTGTGTGTGAGATTGGAACTGGGAGTAGAGCTTTGTTCTATGACACTATTGGTGTCGGTGTATGAGTTACGCAACGAAGTAATGTTCTAGTATTCCTCCTCTTTTTAGATAGCCATAAATGATGCGTTTGTATTTGACAACCAAAAATGGTGTGTCTGTATTAGGCTACCGATGGGTAAGTCTAGTCATCTGCCAGAGTAGGATGACAACCATAGACTAAACTAAATTTCCTTGTTAAACGCTAGCAGGCTCATAGTTTGTAAGTGTTAATGAACAATATTGATCCAGGGAAAAGGATTGTATGTTCATTCGTTATACTCTACCCCCTATGGTTGCCTTTATTGACTAACTTGTATTGTCAAGGAATCCCCGAAGCAGTATCATCAACTCGTTGCTTATAGTGATCATTCTGGATAGATCTCATAAGATTAATGTTATAGGATCAGTATGTGAGAATCGACGGAATGGGTAACTAAGGGTAAACCGTTTTATAGATAACTATGTTATATGATATATTGTTTGATAACAGATGGTTTTACAACTTTATTGATTATGAATTATTATCATTAAAATATTATGGTATTAAAAACCCTATGTATCTCACCAGGTTTTCCCAAACCTGACCCACTCAAATTATATGCATGACAGCTAGCGACATTAAGGCCACTAGAGCTTGAATAGGATAATGAGTGATTTAAAGAGACAACATGCAATAGTGAACACGACCGTTAGGTCTTTACACTGTAACTTATGTATTATATTGATTATGACAGCCTTAAGGTTTTGTTATTTTGAAACAACATCTGTACTCAAGATATTTTAATAAAATGAGACAGTTTCCGCAAAATGTTTTATTATATTGGGATTTTCCACAAACAAAGATAACATGATTTTGAAAGCGTAAAGGAAAGTTTTTTTCGGTTCTATAAAATAGAGGATGTCACGAATGTGCATCTAAAAAGTATCATATACTCAATTTAATTACTAAAAAATCTCGATAATCAATATTTCAACACAATCCTTCCCAATTGAATTCATCGTAACCGAATAACCAAATAACTAAGGGAAGTATGTATCGATGTGGTTTAGAAGCAAAATGTAAGACTTATTGGACAATCAAAAACTCATCTACTATTGTATTGTTCATGGAACCCTTAAATCTAAGTGTAACTCAAAATATAAAAGAATATCACTTTCTCATAAGGCATCATATAAATCCTCATGATCGCTATACGAATATCATTATCACTATCACTCATAAACTTTAACTTAGCTCAACTAGCCATGGTGAGATATGTTAAACACAGGACAAAAACTTCAACTCAAAAACAAAATTGCTAATAAATTAGACGAGGTTAATGAGACTTTATGAGTACGTTGGGCGTACTGGCTCGAGGGTTGGACGTGGAGGCACCCATGTACGACGGGCGTATGCTATGCAGGGGCAAACCCTAATTTTTAGGGTTTGTGCCATGTTTAAACAACTTATGACACCCTTGGACTTCCTTATGACCAGTCTCCACCTCTCTAAACCCAAAGAATGAAACCCTAGTTTTCATTTGTGAGATTTGATCTTGGAAGTGAGTTTTGGTGGGGGTTTTTGGTGATTTGAAGGAAGAAGAAAACTTGGAGGTTGCTTTGGTGTGGCTTCAGCTTGTAGATCTAGAATTATCATCAAAATTGTAAGCTATTTAAGGTATAAAGCGTGATGGTTCCTTATGCTAGATCCAATTTATGGCTTTATTTGTGCATTTTGGGTCCTTTAAGTCATATTTGAGAGTATGGTCTACTCAAGAAGCCATGGATGATAGATCTTAGCACCTTTAATGTCCCTTTACCATAAAAATGCAATCTTTATGAGTTATATTGCTTCGTGCATGTGTTAGGATCGTTATTATGGTTCTCTTTGAGTTTTAGGTCCCATTAAGTCATGCATGGGAGTAAAGTTGCCAACTTTACGTGTTAAGACATCATTAGGGACCAAATATGAGACTTGGACGTGATGGCTTAATCGTTTAAGCACTTAATGGTGAAGGTGGTCAACTACATCGTACGTTGGGCGTACCCAGCTCGTACGCTGCACGTATTGGCCACTAAGTTAGAACGCGGGGAGTAAGCATCAGTACGTCGGGCGTACTCAGCAACCTTGGCTTTGGTTGACTTTCTCGGTTTGAGCCATTTTTGGGATAGAAGAGTTTCACGCCCTTTTGGGCCATTAGCCTTCTGATTTTTGGGCCATTGCTAGGCCTTGGGCCTTATTGGAATTAGGCCCATGATGGGTTTTGGACCCAATTAGGAAGTTGGGCCATCTTGGGATTTTTAGTGCTATTGGATTGAGCCTCGAATTTTAGGCCAAGTGAGGAAAGGGTAAAATGGACTTTTTACCATGAGGGTTGGGCAATCAGACTAGGATTTTAGCTATGGGATGTGGACGAATTATTAATTGGTATTATCTGATGATGCTAGCGCGGGGACTTTTCCGGATCGGCAGTCCGAGCTTTATCTGAGATATTCAGCAGCTTGAGGTGAGTTTCCTCGTTGTGCTTGGCAGGTCGAAGGCACCAATGTTGGCCCATGGTTTATTATAAGTAGGATGCTAGTTGTCTGCGTGACTTTTGCATGTATGATATTTTATATGTATATCGGGCGAGGCCCGATGCCAGGCGGGGCATGATGAGTATATTGTATGTTATATATCTTTGTGATTCTTGCATTTGTTTATGTGTTTATATGTATACCGGGCTGGGCCGGATGCCAGGCGAGGCCTGATGAATGTGATGAGGCGGGGCCCATCTCATATTTTTGACAAATCTGTTCCGAGCGGGGCTTGATGTCGGGTGGGGCCCGTTATATGTTTGATATGTATGTTATGTGGTGTTTTAGGGAACTCACTAAGCTTCGTGTTTACGGTTTTCAGTTTATGTTTTAGGTACTTCCGGATCCAAGGGGAAGAGCTCGGGGTGATCGCATCGCACACACCATATTGTTTTGCATTTTATTTGACTCTAATGTATTTGGATGTTTTGTGTTATACTTTGATTCTATCGTGGTTTTATGAACACGTTGTGAAAGATGGTTTTATTATTCTAAAAATTGAAATTTTTGGCCTTAATTTTTGGGACGTTACAACTGTGAATACCACAGAAAACGAGGGCACAGTACCGCAAAATGCACGGTCCCAAAGAAAGAAATAGAAGAGCGAATCACGAAAGGCAAACTTTCAGAAATCACCGGAAGCATCAGAACCAATGTTGACACCTCAAAACTGTAGAAAGTAAAAACGGAGGAGCAAAAAGACAAAGGGAAAGCACCGGAGATCCTAGCCATCCGAGCAACACACCGCCATCAAAGAACTGCAACTGCACAAAAAGAACATGCGCAAAAGACAACAACACGCAAACTATTATTCTCCCACGAAGACCCCACACCGCCAGGGTGGGAGGGAGACAATCCACTGATAATCCAAACAAACACTGGATCAAAAACAGTGCACAGAGTATATATTGACAATGGCAACATGGTGGAAATCGTGTTTGAGCATTGCTTCCAACAACTACTCCACAGCTAGAAGGAAGCAATCAAAGCTGATCCAGGAAGATTGACAAGTTTCACATGCCACAATGATCGGTCACTTGGTACCTTCAATTCCCACTCACCCTCATAAACATCTGACATGACAGAAGGAAAAAAATCACCCTTGTATTCATGGTAGTTAGAGCACCATCATAGCACAACATTATACTAGGACGAACAACAATACTACAATATGAAGCGATCGTATC
The DNA here is from genome assembly GCF_052849685.1 of Lactuca virosa. Classification (NCBI taxonomy): domain Eukaryota; kingdom Viridiplantae; phylum Streptophyta; class Magnoliopsida; order Asterales; family Asteraceae; genus Lactuca; species Lactuca virosa. The sequence continues at coordinate 53,052,976 of NC_136432.1, forward strand.
AACCATTCACGACCTAATGAAGTTCCCAACAAGTGAAGGGATAGCCACGATTACTACAGAAGCACCCAAAAGATTATTGTGTAACCAAATCCTCAAACCAGAAGAAATCACGAGAGGGAAAAAGCGTCCAAGAGAAGTAGAACCCAAAGAAAAGGAAGTGATCCATGAGAATTTTTCGGAACAGACAATTCGCATTGGCAAAACACTGAAAGAAACGATGAGGGATAAATTCATATCATTTTTTAAAAAGTATAAGCATGTATTCACCTGAGAACCAACCAATATGGTAGGCGTAGACAGGGACATCGTCGAACACAACCACAACATTGCACCAGGAAGCACAACGATAAAAAAAAGGAAGGGGAAAGCAGGGGAGCGTAATAAAGCAATTAACCAGGAAGTGGAAAAGCTCACTAAAGCTGACATCCTTCTTGAAGCAGTATTCCCCTCTTGGATAGCCAACCCCGTCATGGTAAAGAAACATGCTAGCTGCTGGCGAATGTGCCTCGATTACACTGACCTCAACAAGGCATGCCCAAAAGGCTGCTATCCCTTGACAGAGATAGACCAGAAGGTGGAATCCCTAGAAAGATTCAAGTGGAAATGCTTCCTAGAAGCATACAAAGTCTACCATCAAATATTAATGAAAAAAAAGAAGACGAAGAAAAAATCGCATTTTACACAGACAATAGTAATTTCTGCTATACAAAAATGCCTTTTAGACTCAAGAACACATGGGCCACATACCAACGCCTCGTAGACACGATCTTTCGGGACCAAATAGGAAGAAACATAGAAGTCTACGTCGACGACATGGTCATTAAAAACACAAGCAACGAAGTGCTACTTAAAGACATATAAGAGACATTCAAGACCCTAGAAACAACTCAAATGAAGTTGAACCCAATGAAGTTCACTTTCGGAGTCGAGGAAGGCCAATTCCTAGGATACTATGTCACCCAACATGAAAAGTTGGGACGCCTGGCCAAATGGGCAATCGAACTAGGGGAGCATGACATTGAGTATAGGCCATAAACCAGTATCAAAGCGGAAACGCTAGCTGACTTCCTTGTAAAGATACTAGAAGGGAGTGACTACATCACACAAGGCAACACAACCAAACCGCTGAAACACTCATCAAAATGGACTGTACACATGGATGAAGCCTCCAGCAGAGAAGGATCGGGTGCATGATTAATACTAAAGAGTCTAGCAGGAGAATAAATCACACACACATTAAGGTTCGGTTTTAGCAAATCAAACATCGAGGCCGGATACGAAGCGCTGCTAGTCGGGATGAGTCTATTGGAGGGTCCCATTGGCGTGCATCCAGTAGGAATTGAACCTACGAATTCGCCAATTATGAGTTGGGTGCTTTAACCATTCAGCCATGGATGCTTAGCGGGTCATAGTGAATGACCAGATTCCAATTCAAATGGAATCTTTCAACTAAAGCAATGAGATGCTTAAATGGAATTCTTTTAGTTCTAATAAATCAGGAGGAATTTAATGACAGGACATGAATTCAAGTCCTGGATTTATATGGCGAGGTTGGAGCGCAGCATGTAACAACATTCAATGACTCCCTACAGGTCACAAACCAAATTAATGGCATCTATGAAGTTAAAGACACATAGATGTGTTGGATTAGTGTCTAAGTCCATAACTATAATTGGTATATACTTGACCCAACCCGACATGGTTGATTTGGGTTGCATGGCATCGTACATTTGGATAGACTAAAATGAGAGAAATAACACTTGAGGTTTATTAATATATTATAAGTTCTAATATATTAATAAGATTATTTAATTAGTATTGATCAATAATTAATCTAGAATTAATTAAGTGATCAAAAGAAGACTAATTAAATATATGGGTTGATTGTGTAAATCATCCATACTTATATAGTGGGCTAATGCTCCATAGATTATCAAGTTGGGCCAAAACCCATAGGATGCTCCATGGATGCTCCATGGTGTATTTGAACCCATGGATCCAAGGAAATGGAAAGCCATGACAATTAGGGTTTACCCTAATTGTAACAACTATATAAGCATCTTATTCTTGGAAAAATCGGCCACCATGTATGCATGAAGAGGGCAAGCCGATTTCATGAAGTGATGATTTCTCTCTAAGTTATTCCAAGTGCATATGATGTTGTGTGAACCATTTGAGGTGTCACATTTGGGGCACTAGGCTCTTGAGCTCCATGGAATCAAGCACCAAACAAGAGGTATGTAACTCTACTAGAATTTATATTATGTGTACTTTATATTATGCTAGTTAGAACAATACCTTGGAAAATTGATATTTGCATGTATAATAGAGAAAACATAGATCCAAGGTATTTAGGGTTGCATGTACACCATAGGAGTGTTAGAATGCTCAAAACCCAACAGTGGTATCAGAGCCTAGGCTTGTTTTCACTTATACTTGATGCAAACTGCTTAAAATCGAAGTTTTTTTTTGCTGCTAGGACAGTGGACTCGCTGAGTGCACTGATGGACTCGACGAGTCCAAGACAAAATGCATCCAACTCGCCGAGTTGGTTCATGCACTCGACGAGTTGGACCCCCAAACAGCATATATTCGAGTTTTGGTGTTGGAATTGGTCTAGAATCATTACCTTTGATAGTTTTGGTCTTATAAAACCTGTTTTTAATGTGGTTCTGATTGTGTTAAGCCAATTTCAATGCTATAATCGAAGTTTCAAGTTTATATATGTTTATGTAATTCTTGAAAATTGTTGATTATGAATGTTCATGCTTATGAGTTTTGGTAGATCATAGAAATTATGTGCAAATTGTTTGTTATTATAATTCTTGATCTCAATGAAATTGTAAGGAGTCCATAACTTGTCCTCAAATTATGGATTACCAAAAGTTTTTTATGTTTCCTTGATTTATGAGTTAGTTTAGATTAATGAAAAAAAATTGTGTTTTAGTTGTTTTTAATCCAAATTAATCTAGAGTTAGTTCATAAAATATGTTTTTGTAACTTATCTTCAAGTTATATGAAAAGTCATATTTATGAATCTTAAAACTCATAAAAGTGCCATAGGTTACATAAAAATGAAGAGTCTTTTTCATTTAATTATTTTATGACTCCATAACTTGTCCTCAAGTTATGAATGTTAAAGAGTCACTTCTTTAAAAGATGTCATTAAAAGATAAGGAGTTACATAAAAATGAAGAGTCTTCATTTTAATGTACATAAAACTCATAAGTTATGAAATGAAAAGTCTTGAATAGTTTCAAAACTTGCCCTCAAGTTTTGGAATTTGTAAAGTTACTCTTCATGTATACTTTAATTCCAAAATTGAACTCTTACAATTTTAAAAGTTAAAATTCAAACTTTATGGACTTCATTAAATTAATTAAAGTGTTTAATTAAAAGAGTTAATAATTCCATAAAGACATGGTTTAAGTTTAATTAAATTAAAAGTATAGTTTAATTAATAGATTAAACCACCAAGTATTTTAAATGTTTAAAATACAACCTTATACTATTATTATAATTTTAATTATATAGATATGTATAAGATAAAGTCAATCTTACCATTAGTAGGCCTCATTCACGAAGCCGGTCTATAAGGGGGGTATAAGGTTACTGCCTATAAAATGGCAGTTTAATGGGTGTCCACTCTCACCCATCGCTTCCTTGACTGGTGGAGGGTCGTTAGCCGAACGGGTAGGAAAGGACTATAATTCTCCCTTCATTAAAAGTATAATGATAAATGCTAAGTAACTAAACACTTATAAATTCCCAATCTTAGTTACTTAGGAAAATGTGAAATAGGTGCTAACCCATGAGATTACACTTTGTACCTTACCAAGTCGTTAGTGGAGCGTGTGTGGTTAACCGGCACACTAATAAGGACTAGTAAGAGTGGCAAAGGGTAACTTGACTTTATTATAGATCGGTGGAGCGTGTGTGGTTAACCGGCACATCGATTAGGTGATAAAATTAAGGGTACCAAGTCAATTTGCATGGTTATTCACACCTTGTTTGTGATCCTCGGCATCCCAGTCACAAACTTGAGAGGGCACAATCGAGATTCAAACATGCCATTGAAAGTTCAATGTATCTCAAAAGATCTGGGAGTTTCAAATCCAATTAAAACTTAATTACATTTCGTTTTTTATGGTGGAAATTGGTAAATCGTCATTTACCTACCTTCAACTATTTTATAACTCGGATTATGGCATCCCTCTTCCAGTTATAAATAGGTTGTTGGATCCTAGCCTTAATATTTCATATTGGGTGTTATATTAAGGACTTTAAATCAACTAACTTGAATTTCTCCCTTATAAATGTCTAGTTTAGACAACTATGGTCTTCCCAAATCTTTAGGAACAAGCCTCCTAATGAAGATGATATCCCAAAAGGCAATCAAGGTGAAAGACTGATCCCTTTATTGAGCACTAATGGGATTGGAAATCATACTTCATTTCCTCCACCTCCTTCATTAAATCTCCCTATCCCACAAGTTTCAAGACTTGATAAATTCTAAGTCACTCAATACCTATTGGAAAACAAAGTCTATATGTGCTTAAGTCTTGGAGATTAAGTCACATATTGACAAGCCGGGAGAGTCGGGTGTCGAAGTCTCGAGGTAGCTGGCTGTTGACTTGGTTCTTCAGTCACTCCCTGATGACAGATCGGGACATGACCCTTTAATGATCTTATCTATTTGCTTGGTGCTGCTAAATCAACAATGATTTGGAACACTGGTAAAGCAAATTTGATTAGAAGATCGACTTCCCAAAACTTCATGGACATTGACAATGGTAACACTGGAAATCCAGAAAAACTTTCTCTTCCCAATGGAAAGGGATCGGCCATAGTCAACTCGGTTGACCAAATGGTAAAGAGAAAGGCTAAGTCTGAGATAGTCCCATGTACCATTCCCAAAGAGTCCATATGTGCCTATTGCCAAAGGAAAGGGGCATTGGTTGCGAAGCTGCCGAATTTACCTGAAACCTCATAAGGATGGTAAAGTCAAAAGTTTGACTCTACTTCAGGTAAAGTCCGTTATCTAACTCTATTAAGTCTCTTTTGGAGATTCTTACTACATGATGTAATGTAATTACATTTTGATCTTTTTGAAGAATCAAATGAAGCTTAAAGAAAAAAGTGTGCTGATTCTGATCGCATGGTTCGATGACCAGAATTTTGAGCCAGTGCATAAGAATTATGAGATATTGTTTAGGAATAGATAACAACAAAGTTTTCATATGAATTTGCATTGTAAGGATAAGTTTTTCCGCAAGTTTTTAAAATAATAGAAAATTTTTGATTTTGTTTATTTTAAGTATCCTTACAAAGGCATTTGTGAAAAATTGTTGTTTATATGTTTCCATTGATAAGCAATATTGGAAAATGAATTTGATTCTTTGGTTTGTGGTAGTGTCATAATTTATCAAATAAGGAAAGATTCTCATCACCCAAGTTTCAGTTGGTTGTATTGTGTGATGAATGAGATTTTTCATCTTTGGTAAATAAATTAAGACAAATTCCTTGTTCACATTCGCATGTGAGTCAAGCGAAGGACTAAAGGATCGGGTATATTAGGTTGTGTACTAGTCAGGTCCACCACAAAGGTTGAATAAGAAGAATCAAATAAGGCAGAAAGATAAAAGTTTCTCCAATCTGAAGAGATGGGAGAGTACTTGTGTATCTTGTTTTATGATTATCTTAGTGATTATGGAACCATATCACAATTGATCCTCTAAGGACACCTTAGTGCATTTGGTGGCTAAGGAGAGGAATCGTGAATTGTGGAAATGGTTAAATCAAAGGATAAATCATACTTCGTTCCAAAATAAAATCTTAGAGTCATACTCCAAGATTGAGCCTTGAGTGACATAATATTAAGAAAGGTTTAAAACACTTGTCAAATGTAGAGTATAATGTTTTCTTACTCTTGTACATTTGAAATTGGTAAGTTGTGATGTGTTGGATAAAACAAAGACCAACTAAGGCCAATTATGTGAAGTGTTTGTAAAGAATCCGTACTATCTCTTGAATATTGTACAAGAGAGTCTTATATGTCAAGAGGACAGTGGGAGTTTAAAAGATCCTGAAATAGTTTCAAGAGCTAATCAAGAGTTTTGTTAATCACTAGCCCACGACTTGAGGTTTGTAACCTATCGTGTTGACATATTCTTATTTCTGTGTCTATTCCAGTTAAAAGTTGACTATGCTTGTGAGTTCTATGAGTTCTCAATTGTTTGCATAACAACCTGGAAGCAATGGTAGGCCCTTGTGCTGCCGGGTGGCAAGAAATTAAGATTGAACAAGTTCAGTCCATATGTGTTTGGATTTGCCACTAACCTTGTCTTGTGATTATGGTTATGACAAATTCACATGGATAGGAACACTTACACCATAAAAATCTAAGTGTCATAAGGTTTCTCTCCGATTCATGAAAATGATGGTGAGGAAACTCTTTCACTAAGTAGATTTTAAGTAGATAGCAATTGTGAGAATGACAAAAGGTCTAAACATTATGATTACGGCATCCCTCTTCATAATTGTTTAGACACATAAGTGAACTATCTAAGGAAAGGTGTATGATTTTGATAAAGTCTTATCAAAACATCTCGTATCAGAAATCTGAACTTTGGTAATAAAGTCAATAAAGTATTGTTTTTCCAGAAGTCCAGCTGATTTCTGAGTACATGTCAAAGCTAGTGGGAGCATAAGTGTTATGCTAGTAAGATAATAATCATTATGCTAGTGGGAGCATGATGATTATGTTGCAAGTTAGCAATGTTAATTATAGAAAACAAAAGTTTCAATTCGCTTTGAAAAGTTGTTTCCCTATAATTAAGGGAGAGGATTTTATACTTCATTCCAATTCTACCAGCTTAGATTGAGATTTTAATCAACTTTAGTCAAGGATATATATGAATGTTATGTTGGAATGGTTCAACATAAGAAAATTTTGTATATGTTGCGTTCTCAAAATTTTGATTATGATTACGACATACCTCTTCATAGTTCGAATTGTGAGAATATGGCAAATAAAAAAAATTATAGCATGAATCATGTCCAATATGCTTCGGGTATAGGATCGATTACATGAGCTATAATAGTTATCCTTTCTAAATTTTCCTAATGCTTAGGGCATTAAGAAGGGAAAAGGGATTAGAACTGGATATGACTAAAATGATTAAGCAATTGTCGAGAACAATTTGAGGTTTGCCAAAGATTGGTTACTCATGGACAATTGGAAGTATAGATTAAGGACCATATTGACATATTTTGAAAAGAGGCAACTCTTGTTCAAAAGTGATGGTCAAAATGGGAATGTGGAATTGTTTCCATAGGTGGAAGTTATTCTTTGAATCTGTGTAAGATTAGAGAACTTAATGCAAGAAGGATGTTCAAAGGAATGTACTTTGAATTTGAGACTTCGTTTCCATGGAATTGATCTCCATTGGAATGCTTTGTAATGTCTGTTGCCAAGTCTTTGTGACTTGTGTGCATATTCATTACAAGAGGATCATTGCATATAAGTTTAGAATCTAACAAGATTACGGTAAATGACAAGAATTTGGTGTTCTTACATTTATTGTAAAGGATTTGAGATTGTGAAATGAGCATCATTGAAATATTGTCAATTAATCTGTTTCACAAAGAGAGGACCACATGTAAACATAGTGCGCATACTTGGAGTATGGCATAGCTATTGTTTGGACGAACATAGTGTGCATGCTTGGAGCATGGCACGACTATTGTTTCAATTCAAGTATTAAGTTGATTAATCGAAACATGAATAATGAGTAATCAATATGGTGCTTAGATAAAAGGGTTTTATTTACACTCAAAGTGTTGGGGCCATACAATATTAGTATTATTTTTGTGTTTCACTTTGCATGTTTTGACTTCCAGAATAACTAGGTCATTCTTCCGAATGATTAATTTATTCAAACTCTCCACAGTCAGTCATACTTTGGAAGTAGGTATTGATTTAAGACTGTCATGAATTTGGCTTGTATGATTTGTCTAATGTGCATTAGACATAGCAATGGTTGCTACAACATTCATGAGTGCTCATAAGTTCTGAGTATTGGATTAAACCCACGCTCATTTGAATCACTTCATGGATTTTATCACGAGTGAATCATGAGACGATAATATCTTATATTCTTCAAACCTAGAGATATGAGTTGTTGACTATGAGTTGGTTATACATTGATTGCATGTAAACGCATTGGTAACTCGATGTTATAAAACGTGCCTTTGTGTATGATTCAACAAGTAGTACGTACAAGCATATGAGTCAAAGTTTATCCATTCCTTTTACCCTTAAAGGGATAAAAGCGATATCTGTGGGCCCCTCAATGATTTAGTGATGACAAAATGTAAGTGCTCGGCCAGGCCTGGACTGATTTGATTTGTTCAATTAGTTAGTCGTCATAAATCAGAAATCGGGAAACAACAAATGGACAGAGAGAATGATTATAATCCATGTATCAGTCCATATGATATCTAGAATGGAGGAATATATGGTCACTTATCTAATGGACGCGTCATTGATTTGTTCAGAGTTCGGCAGCAACTTTTAAGAGCTACGATTGCTGGTCAGGTTATGAAGTAATACTTGCAATAATAGTTTTGGACTTATCCAAGTGGGAGACTGTTGGATTAGTGTCTAAGTCCATAACTATAATTGGTATATACTTGACCCGACCCGGCATGGTCGATTTGGGTTGCATGACATCGTGCATTTGGATAGATTAAAATGAGAGAAATAACACTTGAGGTTTATTAATATATTATAAGTTCTAATATATTAATAAGATTATTTAATTAGTATTGATCAAGAATTAATCTAGAATTAATTAAGTGATCAAAAGAAGACTAATTAAATATATGGGTTGATTGTGTAAATCATCCATACTTATATAGTGGGCTAATGCTCCATGGATTATCAAGTTGGGCCAAAACCCATAGGATGCTCCATGAATGCTCCATGGTGTATTTGAACCCATGGATCCAAGGAAATGGAAAGCCATGACAATTAGGGTTTACCCTAATTGTAACAACTATATAAGCATCTTATTCTTGGAAAAATCGGCCACCATGTATGCATGAAGAGGGCAAGCCGATTTCATGAAGTGATGATTTCTCTCTAAGTTATTCCAAGTGCATATGATGTTGTGTGAACCATTTGAGGTGTCACATTTGGGGCACTAGGCTCTTGAGCTCCATGGAATCAAGCACCAAACAAGAGGTATGTAACTCTACTAGAATTTATATTATGTGTACTTTATATTATGCTAGTTAGAACAATACCTTGGAAAATTGATATTTGCATGTATAATAGAGAAAACATAGATCCAAGGTATTTAGGGTTGCATGTACACCATAGGAGTGTTAGAATGCTCAAAACCCAACAGTGGTATCAGAGCCTAGGCTTGTTTTCACTTATACTTGATGCAAACTGCTTAAAATCGAAGTTTTTTTTGCTGCTGGGACAGTGGACTCGCTTAGTGCACTGATGGACTCGACGAGTCCAAGACAAAATGCATCCAACTCGCCGAGTTGGTTCATGCACTCGCCGAGTTGGACCCCCAAACAGCATATCTTCGAGTTTTGGTGTTGGAATTGGTCTAGAATCATTACCTTTGATAGTTTTGGTCTTATAAAACCTGTTTTTAATGTGGTAATGATTGTGTTAAACCAATTTCAATGCTATAATCGAAGTTTCAAGTTTATATATGTTTATGTAATTCTTGAAAATTGTTGATTATGAATGTTCATGCTTATGAGTTTTGGTAGATCATAGAAATTATGTGCAAATTGTTTGTTATTATAATTCTTGATCTCAATGAAATTGTAAGGAGTCCATAACTTGTCCTCAAATTATGGATTACCAAAAGTTTTTTATGTTTCCTTGATTTATGAGTTAGTTTAGATTAATGAAAAAAATTTGTGTTTTAGTTGTTTTTAATCGAAATTAATCTAGAGTTAGTTCATAAAATATGTTTTTGTAACTTATCTTCAAGTTATATGAAAAGTTATATTTATGAATCTTAAAACTCATAAAAGTGCCATAGGTTACATAAAAATGAAGAGTCTTTTTCATTTAATTATTTTATGACTCCATAACTTGTCCTCAAGTTATGGATGTTAAAGAGTCACTTCTTTAAAAGATGTCATTAAAATATAAGGAGTTACATAAAAATGAAGAGTCTTCATTTTAATGTACATAAAACTCATAAGTTATGAAATGAAAAGTCTTGAATAGTTTCAAAACTTGCCCTCAAGTTTTGGAATTTGTAAAGTTATCTTCATGTATACTTTAATTCCAAAATTGAACTCTTACAATTTTAAAAGTTAAAATTCAAACTTTATGGAATTCATTAAATTAATTAAAGTGTTTAATTAAAAGAGTTAATAATTCCATAAAGACATGGTTTAAGTTTAATTAAATTAAGAGTATAGTTTAATTAATAGATTAAACCACCAAGTATTTTAAATGTTTAAAATACACCCTTATACTATTATTATAATTTTAATTATATAGATATGTATAAGATAAAGTCAATCTTACCATTAGTAGGCCTCATTCACGAAGCCACTGTAGCGAACAACATGACCAAGGGAGTTCACGGTCCAAGTGGTTTACAGTCCAAGTGGTTCACGGTCCAAGTGGTTTACGGTCCAAGTGGTTCACGGTCCAAGTGGTTTACGGTCATAAGGTTTACGGTCTGATGACCTTACGGTCATGGAGTTCACGGTCTAAGGAGATTCAACCGTAAACTCATCAAATCTTGCACAAATGATGGTTTTCAAGGGCTTCATTCAAAGGCATCGGATTCTAGGGACCATGCTTAGCCTTAGGAAGGGTTTAAGGTCTCTAATGTATCTTTCATTAGAGTTTACGGTCTAAGGAGATACTCTTAGACCGTAAACACCTTGTTCTTGGCTAAAAATGATGTTTTCAAGGTGATTAACTAGCGATTCTAGCATATAACAAGCTAAGGGTAGTGTACTTACTTATTAGAAGCTTGTAAGGGTGATTTGGATCCAAGAACACTAGTGTGTGTTCTTGGTGTTCTTGCTGAAATGAAGAACACTTGAAGATCTATCAAAATGAAGATATTTCATGGATGAAATCATGCATAACCACTAGATAAAGAGATGTAACAACAAATCAAAGGAAAAAATTCTTACATTTTTGGAAGATCAAGATGAAGATTTTATGATACTTGAGAGAGAATTCGGGATTCTAGGCTTGGAAAGGAAATAAATGATCAAAATGATCATGAATTATGTATATATAGGGAGTTTACGGTCACCATGACCGTAAGCTCTAAGCTTCCTGACCGTAAACTCCTTTTGAGGAGGTTTACAGTTTGCTAGCTGGTTTGGAACCTTAACTGATAAATCCAAACACTGATTCCTTTGATGCACTAGGCTCAGAATGCTCAAACAGACTCTAAACAGTGCTAAAGGTTAGCAGAAACAAGTCAGACTTTGATTGAAGTGAATGGTTGTACAAGATAGAAATTTCGGGTTGTTACATCATCCCCCCGTTAGAGAGAATTTCGTCCCGAAATTAGAATTTAAGCAATTAAGTTACAATTAACTAAGCGAAAAGAATAGGATATTTCACTTTCATTTGATCCTCGCACTCCCATGTGAATTCAGGTCCTCGCTTGGCGCTCCAGCGAACCTTCACTATCGGGATACGGCTTTGCTTCGTTTGCTTGACCTCTCGGTCCATGATCTCTACAGGTTCTTCCACGAAGTTGAGGCTCTCGTTGATCTCGATCTCGTCGAGAGGGATTACAAGAGTCTCGTCGGATAGACACTTTTTCAAGTTCGAGACGTGGAAAGTAGAATGTATGTTACTAAGTTCCTACGTTAGTTTGAGTTTGTAAGCTACAGGGCCGATTCTAGCGAGAATCTCGAAAAGCCTTACATATCTTGGATTGAGCTTCCCACGCTTTTCGGAGCGTATCAAGCCCTTCCAGGGTGAGACTTTCAAAAGGACACGGTCTCCCACCTGGAATTCCAAAGGTTTCCTTCTCTTGTTTCTCTTCCCAGTCAAAGGCCACTCCTTTCTGGGTCAGCGTAGTGAGCGGTTTAGCGATGCTAGAGAAGTTCCGTATGAACCTGCGATTGTAGCCAACGAGACCTAGAAATTGTCGAATTTCTGTAGGTGTCTTCGGAGCTGACTAGTTCTCAATGGCCTTGATTTCGGAGGGTCCACGTGAATTCTCTTCTCGCAAACAGCGTGGCCCAAGAATTCGACTCTTCGAATCCAAAACTCACCATTAGAGAACTTCGCATAGAGCTTCTTCAATTGTAATGTTTCTAAGACTCTTCGTAGGTGTTGACTATGCTCCCCCTTACTACGAGAGTAGATAAGTATGTCATCGATGAAAGCAATGACGAACTGATCCATGTAAGGACGACACACCCTATTCATTAGATCCATGAATACAGCTGGTGCGTTGGTTAATCCGAACGGCATCACTACAAACTAGTAGTGTCCATAACGAGTTCGGAAGGCTGTCTTGGGGACATCCTCCTCTAGCACTCATAACTGGCGATTTGGCTACTGGGGTAGCCCCTGGAACTAAGTCGATTCGGAACTCGACTTGACGCTGTGGTGGTAATCCTGGTAGTTCTTCTGTCACACCCCCAAACCAAGGATGGCAGAAACGTCCAGGGGTGGAGGACTTCATGTATAGTATCATAACAACAATTGTAATAGTAATTGAAGCAAACACAACCAACATATATATAATTGAAAAAGTTACATCATTGTATGAATTACATGTTTACGAATCAATTACGATATGTTGAAAAAATATGAAATAGTAGACGCCTTAGCGCCCCATCCTCAAAAGCACTTGGTTACCTGTTTAATGATTTCCTGAGAATACAAGTTGTTTTGAAAGAGTGTCAACACAAAGGTTGGTGAGTTCATAAGCTTTTGTTTGGTATTATTAAAAACCTTTCGTTTGTAAAAGTAGTATTTGTGTTAGAAAATCCAATATTTTCCTTAAAATGTATATGTAGTCTTAAATTCAAAGACCGGAATGTATAAGTAACTTTTCTTACTTATAATAAATAATGTAAGTTTAAATCGACATAAACTCGTTAAATTTTAATGAAGTTTCCGTAAATTCCAATGTTTATTAATACTTTATGTGAGTTTATTATAACCATGCTATGACCAAGGTTGCCTAAAACGACGTTCTTCAGGCGTCGGAAATGTTATGACATTTGTCACCCCAGACCTATCGGTCTAACTGTTGCATGCAGTTTAGGTGTGGGTTTGTCAAACCCAATATAGATCTATACACAAGTATCACGCTCTCCCTCGAGGAGACTCTGGTTATAATACATGACTTATTTGTAAATTGAATCGAATGTCTCACAGAAGTCATTAACGAATTTACGTGTAGTGTAATGAAAACTTGGTACCGTATGACCGTACCTTGCTTAATGAAAATCTTCTTTGTATAAATGTACCCTTTTTAAATGTATGTGTTATGTAATGTATCATAAACTATACCTATTATAGTTTATCAACCAAGGGTAGTACGTAGTAATGTATGCAAACTATATTCAAAATAGTTTATTAAATGTTTGAATATATCGGTTGTACTTTGATTATAATCACTTGTTATTCTTTATATTCAATATGTCCAAATCCATTTGTAAACTGATGTGTGTCTATATATTAAGACAAAATGACATATATTGCAATAACATATAATCACATAAAGATATACACCTTGCTCAACATGTTACAAGGTGAAATGAAATTGACAGCAGCTTTTTGTTGAATACAGTTTCTGTTGCTGTTCTTAGAAAATTTATAGAAAAATCATCAAAGCTCCAAATCCAAATCCGCAAATTCTGAGAGTTTGGAATATGAGTCTAGTTTGTTTGTAAATTTTATCATGATTTTTAGTGATCTCTAACAGAGGTGAAAATGTTCATAATCACAGACTGGTCCGGGTTTGCCTCTGAAATGATAGGCAGTTTTGTAAAAATCACCATAAATTGTAGAAAAATCATATGGAGATGTGCAAGTAGTCATTTTAAAGCTACGAAACTACTTGCACCTCGAACAGTTTTGAAAACTAAAATATTTAAGTTGACCAAAACAGTCCGTGATCGAAGTCCATCTTTTCTGATGTAATCTGTTAGAAAAAGTTTAATTGTGTTCTTGATGATTTTACTTGTATTCCCCCCTTAAAACTTAAGAATAACATGTAAATGTAGGGGTATGAACTCACCATATGTGGTTTCAGTAGATGAAAGTGAGAGAGAGGAAGTATTCAACCCAAGAACACTAAGAAGATGTCTTGATGATTCGAGAATCTAACACCGAATAAGATGGAATTTGTGTAAGATATCATTGATTTGAGTATAATGGAGTGTAATAATTATATGAATGAGGAAGATACTTACTAATTGAAGAAAGAAATCCCTGGAGAAAGCCTTGAAGTTGAGAGAAAAGATGAGAGAATTTTGGAGAGTGTTCTTTGGTTGTTAAGTGTAGAATGAAAGGACTTTATGGAGAATGAGGAGAGAGGATCAATCCTCCAGCTCTTAGAACGTGGGAAGAGATGGAGATTGGGTGTAAAGGTCCACTAAGGTGACAAGGAGTAGTGGGAAAGAGTGGCTGATCATAGAGTGAGGTGGTGGTGGTTTGCTTTTGCCATAAATTAAGGAAAAGCAAATATTCCCTCAATAATTAGTTCAACCACTAATTCTTTTAATATATTTTTATAAAAGCCCTGGGGATTTATATATTTTGGGGCCTTAGTTTATAAAATAAAGTTTTGGGTGAAAATCCCACGTTAAAATAATGAAAAACGGAGTTAAAACGAAGTCGTAGTCGAAAACCGGGTGAAATGGGGCTGTCTGCGAGACCTCTCGCATGGAGCCGAACCTGAGAGGCTTCGCATGCGAGGCTTCGGTCCTGAAAGGCTTCTCATGAGAGGCTTCGGTCCTGAGAGGCTTCTAAGAGGCTTCGCTTCTAATAGGAGGGTTTTTGGTTCCTTAAGGTTATTTTACCCGTTTTTACCCCGTTTCAAGTGGTTTTTGACCCCGTTAAGGGTCGGGATGGCCCGAATGATTCCAAAAAGTTATGAGAACTTTTGAGAGAGATTTGGGAGAGATTTCAAATCGAAAGAGATAGAGTGAAAACGATTTAGAGAGGTTTCGTTTGTGATTAATTTGAGTGTCCGGCTTCACAACGCAAGGTTCGTAAACCCCGTTAAACCGTGTTTTAGTGTCGTACACACTCCCGATGAGTGTGCAATAATGTTTTATCGTTTTGGTTCAGTGTTTACTGCATTTGAGACTTAGGAAATTCAACACACGAACTTTCCAAATGATGTTTCTCTCATTAAAATATTGCATTGTACAGTAATTACATAGTGTAAACCCTAATATACAAGGGTTAATTGAATTGATTGGTTTTGACTTGTTGACTTTGTTTGACTTTGACTTGACTCAATTGTTGACGGTTGTCACATCATCCCCCCGTTAGAAGGAATTTCGTCCCGAAATTTGCATTTGACTGGGACATCAAGAGTTTGGGAAAAGATGTGGGTATTTTTGTTTCATTTGATCTTCGCGTTCCCAGGTGAACTCAGGCCCTCGTTTAGCGTTCCAACGGACCTTCACGATGGGAATACGACTTTGTTTCGTTCGTTTGATTTCCCGATACATGATTTCGACTGGTTCCTCCACGAAGTGGAGATTTTCGTTAACTTCGATTTCGTCGAGTGGTATTACGAGTGTCTCATCAGACAAACACTTCTTTAGGTTCGACACGTGAAATGTGGGATGTACTTTGTCGAGTTCCTGAGGTAATCGAAGTTTGTATGCTACTGGCCCAATCCTAGCAAGGATTTCGAATGGCCCGATGTACCTTGGATTTAGTTTCCCGCGTTTGCCGAATCGTATCATTCCTTTCCAAGGGGAAACTTTTAGTAGTACACGATCACCCACCTGGAATTCCAAGGGTTTGCGTCGTTTGTCTGCGTAACTCTTTTGCCGATCGCGAGACGCTTTCAGTCTTTCTCGAATTTGAACGATCTTTTCTGTAGTTTCCCTTATGATTTCAGGGCCAGTGAGGGTGCTATTAGAGACTTGCCCTGTAGCTAGCTGTGTATCCCCCACCTCAGCCCAACACTGGGGTGATCTGCATTTGCGACCGTAAAGAGCTTCGAATGGAGCGACTTTGATGCTAGTATGATAGCTGTTATTGTAGGAGAATTCGATAAGCGGTAGATGGGTATCCCATGCTTTACCGAAGTCTATCACACAAGCTCTTAACATGTCTTCCAACATTTGAATGGTTCGTTCGCTCTGTCCGTCGGTTTGTGGGTGGTAGGCCGTACTCATGTCAAGCCTAGTTCCCAATGATTTTTGTAGAGACTGCCAAAACTGTGAGGTAAATCTACTATCTCTATCGGAGATAATGGATATCGGCACACCATGGAGTCGTACAATCTCTTTGATGTACGTTCTAGTCAGCTTCTCCATCTTGTCGGTTTTTTTTTATCGGTAGGAAGTGTGCTGATTTGGTCAATCTGTCTACGATTACCCATATGGTTTCAAGCCCGCCCGATGTCTTAGGCAGCTTGGTTATGAAGTCCATGGTTATTCGTTCCCACTTCCACTCAGGTATATCCGGCTGTTGTAATAGCCCGGATGGTTTCTGGTATTCGATTTTGACCTTGGCGCAAGTCAGACACTTGCTCACATAGGTAGCAATCTCAGCTTTCATGTTCGGCCACCAGTATAATTTCTTGAGGTCCAGATACATCTTATCTGACCCGGGATGGATGGAGTATCGAGTCTTGTGTGCTTCATTCATGACGACGTCTCGGAGTCCACCGAACTTCGGTGTCCAGATTCGGTTCATGAGATAACGTACTCCATCATCCTTGACTTCTAAGTTTTTATCCATTCCCCTTAATGTCTCTCCTGCCACCTTTTCTAGTTTCAAAGCTTCTAGTTGAGCTTCCATGATTTGTATGGTCGTATGGGAATGGATCGTCATTGCTAAGGATTTTACTCGGCGGCCCGAGTACTCCTTCCTGCTTAGAGCATCAGCCACTACATTGGCCTTGCCCGGATGATAACGAATTTCGCACTCGTAGTCATTCAGCAACTCTACCCATCTCCTCTGTCGTATGTTGAGCTCTTTCTGATTGAGGATATGCTGAAGACTTTTGTGATCAGTGAAGATAGTGCATTTCGTGCCGTAGAGGTAGTGTCTCCAGATCTTCAAAGCGAATACCACTGCTCCTAATTCTGGGAACACATCCGGGAAGTTACACACTTCGGGGATGTCTTTGATGTCTTTTACGTCTTGTTTCTTGTCTACTACGTGGGCCAAGAAGGCGTGGTACTCCTTCCGGAGATACTTTTGGGCTTTGATGCATGAGATGATTTGTAAATTCGCACTAGGTTTGTCACCATAGATGAGAAGGGTTTCACCATTTGGTGGATTGAGGCGAACGGCCCTTTCGTAACATAGAATGTCGGCACGGTGAGGAACTAACCAATCCATTCCGATGATTACGTCGAAGCTTTTTATGGTGACCGGCATCAGGTCAATTTTAAAGGTATGGTTGTCTAGAGTGAGTGTACACCCTGAGTATATATCGCTAGTGCGTTCTACTTTCCCATTTGCCATTTCTACCACGTAAGTATCCTTTAGTGATTGGGGATTTTGTTCAAGTAATTGTTTATATTGGTGGCTCACGAAACTCCTCTCCGCTCCACTATCGAATAGTACGCATGCATAAGAGTTATTGAGGAGAAACGTACCGGTAACCACCGCGGGATCCTCAACTGCTTCCCCATGTCCTATTGCCAGGATTCTTCCTACTCCACCAGCATTAGGGGCTTGTGCTTTGGGGCAGTTTCTTTTGAAGTGACCTGCGTCTCCACAGTTGTAGCAGGTTCGGGTTGCCCCTGTACTGGCGACTTGGTTGATTGGTCGAGCCGGCGCTTTACAGAAACGAGCAGTGTGCCCCTTCCTGTCGCAGTTGTTACAGTTCATCTCCCTACAAGCACCATTGTGGTGAAAGTTGCACTTGTTGCACTTGGGTAGGGTTCCAGCATATGGCTTCGGTGGTGCTGGAGTGGTAGCAGTAGTGGCAGCATAGACAGCAACAGTTTGTTGCTTCTTAGCGGGGTCTTGTGCTGGTTGGCTCTTCTTTTGGTTCCAAAACTTCCTTTTGTTGTTTCCCCCTTTTGATTGATCAGTGGTGGTCGCTATAGTGCCTTGGCTGGCTCTATGGTCGATAAGTTGTTGTGCCAATTCTTTGGCACTTGCAAAAGTAGTGGGTTTCGAGGCTAGTACGCTATCGTGAATCCGGGATGTTAGTCCCCAGAGGTATCGTTCCACCTTCTTATCTTCTGGAGTGACCATTGCTGGGCAGAGGAGGGCCAATTCATTGAATCGGGTGGTGTAGGTTTCAAGGTCGGAGCCCGTCATCCTGAGATTCCAAAGTTCTTGTTCCAGCTTTTGAATTTCGCCTCTCGGGCAGTTACTCCTTCATCATCATGGTTTTTGGTTCTTCCCAGGTTATGGAGCTAGCCACTTCGAGAGTAAGTGAACTAATCCGGCAGTTCCACCAAGTAAGGGCCCGACCGATGAAAGTGAAGGCTGCGAACTTAACTTTGTTCGCTTCGGGGCAAGAGCACACTTGAAAGACTACTTCGGTCCTTTCAAACCATTGCATTAAAGCGATGACTCCCCCGCTCCCATCGAAACTGTCGGGTTTGCCATTGGTGAAGTCTTTGTAAGAACACTCTCTTGTGCGCACCCATCTGTCGCCCTGGTTAGAGGGTGTAACACCTGGCCCAGATCCACCATTCCCATTAGAGACAATTTGGGACACGGCTGCCGCTACTGCTGTTGCTATTGCAGCTTGGAGTATTGCTGGATCAAATTGTGGAAGCGGCGGCAGAGGCGTTGGTGATGGTGGTGGAGGTGTCAGTGATGGTGATGGTGGTGTTGGTAGTGGTAGTGGGGGTGGTGCTGTGCTGCTAGATAGTCTAGTCTCCTTCCTTGGCGGCATGGTTCTGTCATAAGTTGTAAACCAATGTTCTTTTAGTAAAAGTATATTTATAGGAAAATATTTTATACATAAAGTATATTATTACGTTGTTTTCCGGTATGTTTACGATACATACGATTTTATACTTTTAATTGACCCAATACATTGGGTTATGAGGTAAAATGAAAGTATAAAATATTTTATTTGAGTTTCCTTGTTTCCAAGTATATGACCGTTTGTAAAAGTTTCACACATACTAATTTAGTCGGGACATAATTAATGTATTTATGTTTTAAAAAGATCTTTATCGGTTACTTCATTAGTTGCAAAGTGCATACCAGTCATATGTGATTAAGATATAATAGTCCTTCGAATAGATGACCCTAACTCCAAGACCACAACCAAACAAGGACAGGAAGTGAAACAAAGATACATAAATTCTAAGTCTATAGCATCTTAGTTACATATGACCTTAGCGCATCCACTTAGCAGCTATTGATCTATAAATAAAGACCTATTTAATTCTCAGATAATTTATTATAGTAACACAAAATACTCCTATAGTATTTGTAAATGTTTAGTTTTGAGTTCTTAAAGTATCCTTTGTAGTGTGTTATTAGGTTTGTTAGATTTGTTGCCCATTCTGACCATCCCCCGGTATATGCAAGTCAATTCCCGGACATATATAGTTGATCAGGCTATATCCTTCCCAGACTTAATCCACATATACTAAGGCATACTCAAAATGTTCAACTCTTCTTCTTTTGCTTTATGTTTTTCGCTAGTTATAATACCATGCGAGCATGTAATGTATGTATGTATACTTTAATCAAGAAAATCATTTATTTTCTAAAAGTATATTTATTTGAAAAATGCACAAATCAGAGACTATTAGTCCCAATTGTGTTTATAGTTTGTATATCTTATGTGGTTTGATATACTTAATTCACTATAAACTGTGCTCTGATACCAATCTGTCACACCCCCAAACCAAGGATGGCGGAAACGTCCAGGGGTGGAGGACTTCATGTATAGTATCATAACAACAATTGTAATAGTAATTGAAGCAAACACAACCAACATATATATAATTGAAAAAGTTACATCATTGTATGAATTACATGTTTACGAATCAATTACAATATGTTGACAAAATATGAAATAGTAGACGCCTTAGCGCCCCATCCTCAAAAGCACTTGGTTACCTGTTTAATGATTTCCTGAGAATACAAGTTGTTTTGAAAGAGTGTCAACACAAAGGTTGGTGAGTTCATAAGCTTTTGTTTGGTATTATTAAAAACCTTTCGTTTGTAAAAGTAGTATTTGTGTTAGAAAATCCAATATTTTCCTTAAAATGTATATGTAGTCTTAAATTCAAAGACCGGAATGTATAAGTAACTTTTCTTACTTATAATAAATAATGTAAGTTTAAATCGACATAGACTCGTTAAATTTTAATGAAGTTTCCGTAAATTCCAATGTTTATTAATACTTTATGTGAGTTTATTATAACCATGGTATGACCAAGGTTGCCTAAAACGACGTTCTTCAGGCGTCGGAAATGTTATGACATTTGTCACCCCAGACTTATCGGTCTAACTGTTGCATGCAGTTTAGGTGTGGGTTTGTCAAACCCAATATAGATCTATACACAAGTATCACGCTCTCCCTCGAGGAGACTCTGGTTATAATACATGACTTATTTGTAAATTGAATCGAATGTCTCACAGAAGTCATTAACGAATTTACGTTATCTCATGAACCGAATCTGGACACCGAAGTTCGGTGGACTCCGAGACGTCGTCATGAATGAAGCACACAAGACTCGATACTCCATCCATCCCGGGTCAGATAAGATGTATCTGGCCCTCAAGAAATTATACTGGTGGCCGAACATGAAAGCTGAGATTGCTACCTATGTGAGCAAGTGTCTGACTTGCGCCAAGGTCAAAATCGAATACCAGAAACCATCCGGGCTATTACAACAGCCGGATATACCTGAGTGGAAGTGGGAACGAATAACCATGGACTTCATAACCAAGCTGCCTAAGACATCGGGCGGGCTTGACACCATATGGGTAATCGTAGACAGATTGACCAAATCAGCACACTTCCTACCGATAAAAGAAACCGACAAGATGGAGAAGCTGACTAGAACGTACATCAAAGAGATTGTACGACTCCATGGTGTGCCGATATCCATTATCTCCGATAGAGATAGTAGATTTACCTCACAGTTTTGGCAGTCTCTACAAAAATCATTGGGAACTAGGCTTGACATGAGTACGGCCTACCACCCACAAACCGACGGACAGAGCGAACGAACCATTCAAACGTTGGAAGACATGTTAAGAGCTTGTGTGATAGACTTCGGTAAAGCATGGGATATCCATCTACCGCTTATCGAATTCTCCTACAATAACAGCTATCATACTAGCATCAAAGTCGCTCCATTCGAAGCTCTTTACGGTCGCAAATGCAGATCACCCCTGTGTTGGGCTGAGGTGGGGGATACACAGCTAGCTAGAGGGCAAGTCTCTAATAGCACCCTCACTGGCCCTGAAATCATAAGGGAAACCACAGAAAAGATCGTTCAAATTCGAGAAAGACTGAAAGCGTCTCGCGATCGGCAAAAGAGTTACGCAGACAAACGACGCAAACCCTTGGAATTCCAGGTGGGTGATCGTGTACTACTAAAAGTTTCCCCTTGGAAAGGAATGATACGATTCGGCAAACGCGGGAAACTAAATCCAAGGTACATCGGGCCATTCGAAATCCTTGCTAGGATTGGGCCAGTAGCATACAAACTTCGATTACCTCAGGAACTCGACAAAGTACATCCCACATTTCACGTGTCGAACCTAAAGAAGTGTTTGTCTGATGAGACACTCGTAATACCACTCGACGAAATCGAAGTTAACGAAAATCTCCACTTCGTGGAGGAACCAGTCGAAATCATGTATCGGGAAATCAAACGAACGAAACAAAGTCGTATTCCCATCGTGAAGGTCCGTTGGAACGCTAAACGAGGGCCTGAGTTCACCTGGGAACGCGAAGATCAAATGAAACAAAAATACCCACATCTTTTCCCAAACTCTTGATGTCCCAGTCAAATGCAAATTTCGGGACGAAATTCCTTCTAACGGGGGGATGATGTGACAACCGTCAAAAATTGAGTCAAGTCAAATTCAAACAAAGTCAATAAGTCAAAACCAATCAATTCAATTAACCTTGTATATTAGGGTTTACACTATGTAATTACTGTACAATGCAATATTTTAATGAGAGAAACATCATTTGGAAAGTTCGTGTGTTGAATTTCCTAAGTCTCAAATGCAGTAAACACTGAACCAAAACGATAAAACATTATTGCACACTCATCGGGAGTGTGTACGACACTAAAACACGGTTTAACGGGGTTTACGAACCTTGCGTTGTGAAGCCGGACACTCAAATTCATCACAAACGAAACCTCTCTAAATCGTTTTCACTCTATCTCTTTCGATTTGAAATCTCTCCCAAATCTCTCTCAAAAGTTCTCATAACTTTTTGGAATCATTCGGGCCATCCCGACCCTTAACCGGGTCAAAAACCACTTGAAACGGGGTAAAAACGGGTAAAATAACCTTAAGGAACCAAAAACCCTCCTATTAGAAGCGAAGCCTCTTAGAAGCCTCTCAGGACCGAAGCCTCTCATGAGAAGCCTTTCAGGACCGAAGCCTCGCATGCGAAGCCTCTCAGGTTCGGCTCCATGCGAGAGGTCTCGCAGACAGCCCCATTTCACCCGGTTTTCGACTACGACTTCGTTTTAACTCCGTTTTTCATTATTTTAACGTGAGATTTTCACCCAAAACTTTATTTTATAAACTAAGGCCCCAAAATATATAAATCCCCAGGGCTTTTATAAAAATATATTAAAAGAATTAGTGGTTGAACTAATTATTGAGGGAATATTTGCTTTTCCTTAATTTATGGCAAAAGCAAACCACCACCACCTCACTCTATGATCAGCCACTCTTTCCCACTACTCCTTGTCACCTTAGTGGACCTTTACACCCAATCTCCAGCTCTTCCCACGTTCTAAGAGCTGGAGGATTGATCCTCTCTCCTCATTCTCCATAAAGTCCTTTCATTCTACACTTAACAACCAAAGAACACTCTCCAAAATTCTCTCATCTTTTCTCTCAACTTCAAGGCTTTCTCCAGGGATTTCTTTCTTCAATTAGTAAGTATCTTCATCACTCATATAATTATTACACTCCATTATACTCAAATCAATGATATCTTACAAAAATTCCATCTTATTCGGTGTTAGATTCTCGAATCATCAAGACATCTTCTTAGTGTTCTTGGGTTGAATACTTCCTCTCTCTCACTTTCATCTACTGAAACCACATATGGTGAGTTCATACCCCTACATTTACATGTTCTTCTTAAGTTTTAAGGGGGGAATACAAGTAAAATCATCAAGAACACAATTAAACTTTTTCTAACAGATTACATCAGAAAAGATGGACTTCGATCACGGATTGTTTTGGTCAACTTAAATATTTTAGTTTTCAAAACTGTTCCAGGTTCAAGTAGTTCAAACTCGTAGCTTTAAAATGACTACTTGCACATCTCCATATGATTTTTCTACAATTTATGGTGATTTTTACAAAACTGCCTATCATTTCAGAGGCAAACCCGGACCAGTCTGTGATTATGAACATTTTCACCTCTGTTAGAGATCACTAAAAATCATGATAAAATTTACGAACAAACTAGACTCATATTCCAAACTCTCAGAATTTGCGGATTTGGATTTGGAGCTTTGATGATTTTTCTATAAATTTTCTAAGAACAGCAACAGAAACTGTATTCAACAAAAAACTACTGTCAATTTCATTTCACCTTGTAACATGTTGAGCAAGGTGTATATCTTTATGTGATTATATGTTATTGCAATATATGTCATTTTGTCTTAATATATAGACACACATCAGTTTACAAATGGATTTGGACATATTGAATATAAAGAATAACAAGTGATTATAATCAAAGTACAACCGATATATTCAAACATTTAATAAACTATTTTGAATATAGTTTGTATACATTACTACGTAGTATCCTTGCTTGATAAACTATAATAGGTATAGTTTATGATACATTACATAACACATACATTTAAAAAGGGTACATTTATACAAAGAAGATTTTCATTAAGCAAGGTACGGCCATACGGTACCAAGTTTTCATTACACTACACGTAAATTCGTTAATGACTTCTGTGAGACATTCGATTCAATTTACAAATAAGTCCTGTATTATAACCAGAGTCTCCTCGAGGGAGAGCGTGATACTTGTGTATAGATCTATATTGGGTTTGACAAACCCACACCTAAACTGCATGCAACAGTTAGACCGATAGGTCTGGGGTGACAAATGTCATAACATTTCCGACGCCTGAAGAACGTCGTTTTAGGCAACCTTGGTCATAGCATGGTTATAATAAACTCACATAAAGTATTAATAAACATTGGAATTTACGGAAACTTCATTAAAATTTAACGAGTCTATGTCGATTTAAACTTACATTATTTATTATAAGTAAGAAAAGTTACTTATACATTCCGGTCTTTGAATTTAAGACTACATATACATTTTAAGGAAAATATTGGATTTTCTAACACAAATACTACTTTTACAAACGAAAGGTTTTTAATAATACCAAACAAAAGCTTATGAACTCACCAACCTTTGTGTTGACACTCTTTCAAAACAACTTGTATTCTCAGGAAATCATTAAACAGGTAACCAAGTGCTTTTGAGGATGGGGCGCTAAGAACACGGTTTAACGGGGTTTACGAACCTTGCGTTGTGAAGCCGGACACTCAAATTAATCACAAACGAAACCTCTCTAAATCGTTTTCACTCTATCTCTTTCGATTTGAAATCTCTCCCAAATCTCTCTCAAAAGTTCTCATAACTTTTTGGAATCATTCGGGCCATCCCGACCCTTAACCGGGTCAAAAACCACTTGAAACGGGGTAAAAACGGGTAAAATAACCTTAAGGAACCAAAACCCTACTATTAGAAGCGAAGCCTCTTAGAAGCCTCTCAGGACCGAAGCCTCTCATGAGAAGCCTTTCAGGACCGAAGCCTCGCATGCGAAGCCTCTCAGGTTCGGCTCCATGCGAGAGGTCTCGCAGACAGCCCCATTTCACCCGGTTTTCGACTACGACTTCGTTTTAACTCCGTTTTTCATTATTTTAACGTGGGATTTTCACCCAAAACTTTATTTATAAACTAAGGCCCCAAAATATATAAATCCCCAGGGCTTTTATAAAAATATATTAAAAGAATTAGTGGTTGAACTAATTATTGAAGGAATATTTGCTTTTCCTTAATTTATGGCAAAAGCAAACCACCACCACCTCACTCTATGATCAGCCACTCTTTCCCACTACTCCTTGTCACCTTAGTGGACCTTTACACCCAATCTCCAGCTCTTCCCACGTTCTAAGAGCTGGAGGATTGATCCTCTCTCCTCATTCTCCATAAAGTCCTTTCATTCTACACTTAACAACCAAAGAACACTCTCCAAAATTCTCTCATCTTTTCTCTCAACTTCAAGGCTTTCTCCAGGGATTTCTTCTTCAATTAGTAAGTATCTTCATCATTCATATAATTATTACACTCCATTATACTCAAATCAATGATATCTTACACAAATTCCATCTTATTCGGTGTTAGATTCTCGAATCATCAAGACATCTTCTTAGTGTTCTTGGGTTGAATACTTCCTCTCTCTCACTTTCATCTACTGAAACCACATATGGTGAGTTCATACCCCTACATTTACATGTTCTTCTTAAGTTTTAAGGGGGGAATACAAGTAAAATCATCAAGAACACAATTAAACTTTTTCTAACAGATTACATCAGAAAAGATGGACTTCGATCACGGACTGTTTTGGTCAACTTAAATATTTTAGTTTTCAAAACTGTTCCAGGTGCAATTAGTTCAAACTCGTAGCTTTAAAATGACTACTTGCACATCTCCATATGATTTTTCTACAATTTATGGTGATTTTTACAAAACTGCCTATCATTTCAGAGGCAAACCCGGACCAGTCTGTGATTATGAACATCTTCACCTCTGTTAGAGATCACTAAAAATCATGATAAAATTTACGAACAAACTAGACTCATATTCCAAACTCTCAGAATTTGCGGATTTGGATTTGGAGCTTTAATGATTTTTCTATAAATTTTCTAAGAACAGCAACAAAAACTGTATTCAACAAAAAGCTGCTGTCAATTTCATTTCACCTTGTAACATGTTGAGCAAGGTGTATATCTTTATGTGATTATATGTTATTGCAATATATGTCATTTTGTCTTAATACATACACACACATCAGTTTACAAATGGATTTGGACATATTGAATATAAAGAATAATAAGTGATTATAATCAAAGTACAACCGATATATTCAAACATTTAATAAACTATTTTGAATATAGTTTGTATACATTACTACGTACTACCCTTGGTTGATAAACTATAATAGGTATAGTTTATGATACATTACATAACACATACATTGAAAAAGGGTACATTTATACAAAGAAGATTTTCATTAAGCAAGGTACGGCCATACGGTACCAAGTTTTCATTACACTACACGTAAATTCGTTAATGACTTCTGTGAGACATTCGATTCAATTTACAAATAAGTCCTGTATTATAACCAGAGTCTCCTCGAGGGAGAGCGTGATACTTGTGTATAAATCTATATTGGGTTTGACAAACCCACACCTAAACTGCATGCAACAGTTAGACCGATAGGTCTGGGGTGACAAATGTCATAACATTTCCGACGCCTGAAGAACGTCGTTTTAGGCAACCTTGGTCATAGCATGGTTATAATAAACTCACATAAAGTATTAATAAACATTGGAATTTACGGAAACTTCATTAAAATTTAACGAGTCTATGTCGATTTAAACTTACATTATTTATTATAAGTAAGAAAAGTTACTTATACATTCCGGTCTTTGAATTTAAGACTACATATACATTTTAAGGAAAATATTGGATTTTCTAACACAAATACTACTTTTACAAACGAAAGGTTTTTAATAATACCAAACAAAAGCTTATGAACTCACCAACCTTTGTGTTGACACTCTTTCAAAACAACTTGTATTCTCAGGAAATCATTAAACAGGTAACCAAGTGCTTTTGAGGATGGGGCGCTAAGAACACGGTTTAACGGGGTTTACGAACCTTGCGTTGTGAAGCCGGACACTCAAATTAATCACAAACGAAACCTCTCTAAATCGTTTTCACTCTATCTCTTTCGATTTGAAATCTCTCCCAAATCTCTCTCAAAAGTTCTCATAACTTTTTGGAATCATTCGGGCCATCCCGACCCTTAACCGGGTCAAAAACCACTTGAAACGGGGTAAAAACGGGTAAAATAACCTTAAGGAACCAAAACCCTCCTATTAGAAGCGAAGCCTCTTAGAAGCCTCTCAGGACCGAAGCCTCTCATGAGAAGCCTTTCAGGACCGAAGCCTCGCATGCGAAGCCTCTCAGGTTCGGCTCCATGCGAGAGGTCTCGCAGACAGCCCCATTTCACCCGGTTTTCGACTACGACTTCGTTTTAACTCCGTTTTTCATTATTTTAACGTGGGATTTTCACCCAAAACTTTATTTTATAAACTAAGGCCCCAAAATATATAAATCCCCAGGGCTTTTATAAAAATATATTAAAAGAATTAGTGGTTGAACTAATTATTGAGGGAATATTTGCTTTTCCTTAATTTATGGCAAAAGCAAACCACCACCACCTCACTCTATGATCAGCCACTCTTTCCCACTACTCCTTGTCACCTTAGTGGACCTTTACACCCAATCTCCAGCTCTTCCCACGTTCTAAGAGCTGGAGGATTGATCCTCTCTCCTCATTCTCCATAAAGTCCTTTCATTCTACACTTAACAACCAAAGAACACTCTCCAAAATTCTCTCATCTTTTCTCTCAACTTCAAGGCTTTCTCCAAGGATTTCTTTCTTCAATTAGTAAGTATCTTCATCATTCATATAATTATTACACTCCATTATACTCAAATCAATGATATCTTACACAAATTCCATCTTATTCGGTGTTAGATTCTCGAATCATCAAGACATCTTCTTAGTGTTCTTGGGTTGAATACTTCCTCTCTCTCACTTTCATCTACTGAAACCACATATGGTGAGTTCATACCCCTACATTTACATGTTCTTCTTAAGTTTTAAGGGGGGAATACAAGTAAAATCATCAAGAACACAATTAAACTTTTTCTAACAGATTACATCAGAAAAGATGGACTTCGATCACGGACTGTTTTGGTCAACTTAAATATTTTAGTTTTCAAAACTGTTCCAGGTGCAAGTAGTTCAAACTCGTAGCTTTAAAATGACTACTTGCACATCTCCATATGATTTTTCTACAATTTATGGTGATTTTTACAAAACTGCCTATCATTTCAGAGGCAAACCCGGACCAGTCTGTGATTATGAACATCTTCACCTCTGTTAGAGATCACTAAAAATCATGATAAAATTTACGAACAAACTAGACTCATATTCCAAACTCTCAGAATTTGCGGATTTGGATTTGGAGCTTTGATGATTTTTCTATAAATTTTCTAAGAACAGCAACAGAAACTGTATTCAACAAAAAGCTGCTGTCAATTTCATTTCACCTTGTAACATGTTGAGCAAGGTGTATATCTTTATGTGATTATATGTTATTGCAATATATGTCATTTTGTCTTAATATATAGACACACATCAGTTTACAAATGGATTTGGACATATTGAATATAAAGAATAACAAGTGATTATAATCAAAGTACAACCGATATATTCAAACATTTAATAAACTATTTTGAATATAGTTTGTGTACATTACTACGTAGTACCCTTGGTTGATAAACTATAATAGGTATAGTTTATGATACATTACATAACACATACATTTAAAAAGGGTACATTTATACAAAGAAGATTTTCATTAAGCAAGGTACGGCCATACGGTACCAAGTTTTCATTACACTACACGTAAATTCGTTAATGACTTCTGTGAGACATTCGATTCAATTTACAAATAAGTCCTGTATTATAACCAGAGTCTCCTCGAGGGAGAGCGTGATACTTGTGTATAGATCTATATTGGGTTTGACAAACCCACACCTAAACTGCATGCAACAGTTAGACCGATAGGTCTGGGGTGACAAATGTCATAACATTTCCGACGCCTGAAGAACGTCGTTTTAGGCAACCTTGGTCATACCATGGTTATAATAAACTCACATAAAGTATTAATAAACATTGGAATTTACGGAAACTTCATTAAAATTTAACGAGTCTATGTCGATTTAAACTTACATTATTTATTATAAGTAAGAAAAGTTATTTATACATTCCGGTCTTTGAATTTAAGACTACATATACATTTTAAGGAAAATATTGGATTTTCTAACACAAATACTACTTTTACAAACGAAAGGTTTTTAATAATACCAAACAAAAGCTTATGAACTCACCAACCTTTGTGTTGACACTCTTTCAAAACAACTTGTATTCTCAGGAAATCATTAAACAGGTAACCAAGTGCTTTTGAGGATGGGGCGCTAAGAACACGGTTTAACGGGGTTTACGAACCTTGCGTTGTGAAGCCAGACACTCAAATTAATCACAAACGAAACCTCTCTGAATCGTTTTCACTCTATCTCTTTCGATTTGAAATCTCTCCCAAATCTCTCTCAAAAGTTCTCATAACTTTTTGGAAT
This sequence comes from Lactuca virosa, assembly GCF_052849685.1. Lineage (NCBI taxonomy): Eukaryota > Viridiplantae > Streptophyta > Magnoliopsida > Asterales > Asteraceae > Lactuca > Lactuca virosa. The sequence goes on from NC_136432.1 coordinate 53,082,879, forward strand.
CATTCGGGCCATCCCGACCCTTAACCGGGTCAAAAACCACTTGAAACGGGGTAAAAACGGGTAAAATAACCTTAAGGAACCAAAACCCTCCTCTTAGAAGCGAAGCCTCTTAGAAGCCTCTCAGGACCGAAGCCTCTCATGAGAAGCCTTTCAGGACCGAAGCCTCGCATGCGAAGCCTCTCAGGTTCGGCTCCATGCGAGAGGTCTCGCAGACAGCCCCATTTCACCCGGTTTTCGACTACGACATCGTTTTAACTCCGTTTTTCATTATTTTAACGTGGGATTTTCACCCAAAACTTTATTTTATAAACTAAGGCCCCAAAATATATAAATCCCCAGGGCTTTTATAAAAATATATTAAAAGAATTAGTGGTTGAACTAATTATTGAGGGAATATTTGCTTTTCCTTAATTTATGGCAAAAGCAAACCACCACCACCTCACTCTATGATCAGCCACTCTTTCCCACTACTCCTTGTCACCTTAGTGGACCTTTACACCCAATCTCCAGCTCTTCCCACATTCTAAGAGCTGGAGGATTGATCCTCTCTCCTCATTCTCCATAAAGTCCTTTCATTCTACACTTAACAACCAAAGAACACTCTCCAAAATTCTCTCATCTTTTCTCTCAACTTCAAGGCTTTCTCCAGGGATTTCTTCTTCAATTAGTAAGTATCTTCATCATTCATATAATTATTACACTCCATTATACTCAAATCAATGATATCTTACACAAATTCCATCTTATTCGGTGTTAGATTCTCGAATCATCAAGACATCTTCTTAGTGTTCTTGGGTTGAATACTTCCTCTCTCTCACTTTCATCTACTGAAACCACATATGGTGAGTTCATACCCCTACATTTACATGTTCTTCTTAAGTTTTAAGGGGGGAATACAAGTAAAATCATCAAGAACACAATTAAACTTTTTCTAACAGATTACATCAGAAAAGATGGACTTCGATCACAGACTGTTTTGGTCAACTTAAATATTTTAGTTTTCAAAACTGTTCCAGGTGCAAGTAGTTCAAACTCGTAGCTTTAAATTGACTATTTGCACATCTCCATATGATTTTTCTACAATTTATGGTGATTTTTACAAAACTGCCTATCATTTCAGAGGCAAACCCGGACCAGTCTGTGATTATGAACATCTTCACCTCTGTTAGAGATCACTAAAAATCATGATAAAATTTACGAACAAACTAGACTCATATTCCAAATTCTCAGAATTTGCGGATTTGGATTTGGAGCTTTGATGATTTTTCTATAAATTTTCTAAGAACAGCAACAAAAACTGTATTCAACAAAAAGCTGCTGTCAATTTCATTTCACCTTGTAACATGTTGAGCAAGGTGTATATCTTTATGTGATTATATGTTATTGCAATATATGTCATTTTGTCTTAATATATAGACACACATCAGTTTACAAATGGATTTGGACATATTGAATATAAAGAATAACAAGTGATTATAATCAAAGTACAACCGATATATTCAAACATTTAATAAACTATTTTGAATATAGTTTGTATACATTACTACGTACTACCCTTGGTTGATAAACTATAATAGGTATAGTTTATGATACATTACATAACACATACATTTAAAAAGGGTATATTTATACAAAGAAGATTTTCATTAAGCAAGGTACGGCCATACGGTACCAAGTTTTCATTACACTACACGTAAATTCGTTAATGACTTCTGTGAGACATTCGATTCAATTTACAAATAAGTCCTGTATTATAACCAGAGTCTCCTCGAGGGAGAGCGTGATACTTGTGTATAGATCTATATTGGGTTTGACAAACCCACACCTAAACTGCATGCAACAGTTAGACCGATAGGTCTGGGGTGACAAATGTCATAACATTTCCGACGCCTGAAGAACGTCGTTTTAGGCAACCTTGGTCATAGCATGGTTATAATAAACTCACATAAAATATTAATAAACATTGAAATTTACGGAAACTTCATTAAAATTTAACGAGTCTATGTCGATTTAAACTTACATTATTTATTATAAGTAAGAAAAGTTACTTATACATTCCGGTCTTTGAATTTAAGACTACATATACATTTTAAGGAAAATATTGGATTTTCTAACACAAATACTACTTTTACAAACGAAAGGTTTTTAATAATACCAAACAAAAGCTTATGAACTCACCAACCTTTGTGTTGACACTCTTTCAAAACAACTTGTATTCTCAGGAAATCATTAAACAGGTAACCAAGTGCTTTTGAGGATGGGGCGCTAAGAACACGGTTTAACGGGGTTTACGAACCTTGCGTTGTGAAGCCGGACACTCAAATTAATCACAAACGAAACCTCTCTAAATCGTTTTCACTCTATCTCTTTCGATTTGAAATCTCTCTCAAAACCACTTGAAACGGGGTAAAAACGGGTAAAATAACCTTAAGGAACCAAAACCCTCCTATTAGAAGAGAAGCCTCTTAGAAGCCTCTCAGGACCGAAGCCTCTCATGAGAAGCCTTTCAGGACCGAAGCCTCGCATGCGAAGCCTCTCAGGTTCGGCTCCATGCGAGAGGTCTCGCAGACAGCCCCATTTCACCCGGTTTTCGACTACGACTTCGTTTTAACTCCGTTTTTCATTATTTTAACGTGGGATTTTCACCCAAAACTTTATTTTATAAACTAAGGCCCCAAAATATATAAATCCCCAGGGCTTTTATAAAAATATATTAAAAGAATTAGTGGTTGAACTAATTATTGAGGGAATATTTGCTTTTCCTTAATTTATGGCAAAAGCAAACCACCACCACCTCACTCTATGATCAGCCACTCTTTCCCACTACTCCTTGTCACCTTAGTGGACCTTTACACCCAATCTCCAGCTCTTCCCACGTTCTAAGAGCTGGAGGATTGATCCTCTCTCCTCATTCTCCATAAAGTCCTTTCATTCTACACTTAACAACCAAAGAACACTCTCCAAAATTCTCTCATCTTTTCTCTCAACTTCAAGGCTTTCTCCAGGGATTTCTTCTTCAATTAGTAAGTATCTTCATCATTCATATAATTATTACACTCCATTATACTCAAATCAATGATATCTTACACAAATTCCATCTTATTCGGTGTTAGATTCTCGAATCATCAAGACATCTTCTTAGTGTTCTTGGGTTGAATACTTCCTCTCTCTCACTTTCATCTACTGAAACCACATATGGTGAGTTCATACCCCTACATTTACATGTTCTTCTTAAGTTTTAAGGGGGGAATACAAGTAAAATCATCAAGAACACAATTAAACTTTTTCTAACAGATTACATCAGAAAAGATGGACTTCGATCACGGACTGTTTTGGTCAACTTAAATATTTTAGTTTTCAAAACTGTTCCAGGTGCAAGTAGTTCAAACTCGTAGCTTTAAAATGACTACTTGCACATCTCCATATGATTTTTCTACAATTTATGGTGATTTTTACAAAACTGCCTATCATTTCAGAGGCAAACCCGGACCAGTCTGTGATTATGAACATCTTCACCTCTGTTAGAGATCACTAAAAATCATGATAAAATTTACGAACAAACTAGACTCATATTCCAAATTCTCAGAATTTGCGGATTTGGATTTGGAGCTTTGATGATTTTTCTATAAATTTTCTAAGAACAGCAACAAAAACTGTATTCAACAAAAAGCTGCTGTCAATTTCATTTCACCTTGTAACATGTTGAGCAAGGTGTATATCTTTATGTGATTATATGTTATTGCAATATATGTCATTTTGTCTTAATATATAGACACACATCAGTTTACAAATGGATTTGGACATATTGAATATAAAGAATAACAAGTGATTATAATCAAAGTACAACCGATATATTCAAACATTTAATAAACTATTTTGAATATAGTTTGTATACATTACTACGTACTACCCTTGGTTGATAAACTATAATAGGTATAGTTTATGATACATTACATAACACATACATTTAAAAAGGGTATATTTATACAAAGAAGATTTTCATTAAGCAAGGTACGGCCATACGGTACCAAGTTTTCATTACACTACACGTAAATTCGTTAATGACTTCTGTGAGACATTCGATTCAATTTACAAATAAGTCCTGTATTATAACCAGAGTCTCCTCGAGGGAGAGCGTGATACTTGTGTATAGATCTATATTGGGTTTGACAAACCCACACCTAAACTGCATGCAACAGTTAGACCGATAGGTCTGGGGTGACAAATGTCATAACATTTCCGACGCCTGAAGAACGTCGTTTTAGGCAACCTTGGTCATAGCATGGTTATAATAAACTCACATAAAGTATTAATAAACATTGGAATTTACGGAAACTTCATTAAAATTTAACGAGTCTATGTCGATTTAAACTTACATTATTTATTATAAGTAAGAAAAGTTACTTATACATTCCGGTCTTTGAATTTAAGACTACATATACATTTTAAGGAAAATATTGGATTTTCTAACACAAATACTACTTTTACAAACGAAAGGTTTTTAATAATACCAAACAAAAGCTTATGAACTCACCAACCTTTGTGTTGACACTCTTTCAAAACAACTTGTATTCTCAGGAAATCATTAAACAGGTAACCAAGTGCTTTTGAGGATGGGGCGCTAAGAACACGGTTTAACGGGGTTTACGAACCTTGCGTTGTGAAGCCGGACACTCAAATTAATCACAAACGAAACCTCTCTAAATCGTTTTCACTCTATCTCTTTCGATTTGAAATCTCTCCCAAATCTCTCTCAAAAGTTCTCATAACTTTTTGGAATCATTCGGGCCATCCCGACCCTTAACCGGGTCAAAAACCACTTGAAACGGGGTAAAAACGGGTAAAATAACCTTAAGGAACCAAAACCCTCCTATTAGAAGCGAAGCCTCTTAGAAGCCTCTCAGGACCGAAGCCTCTCATGAGAAGCCTTTCAGGACCGAAGCCTCGCATGCGAAGCCTCTCAGGTTCGGCTCCATGCGAGAGGTCTCGCAGACAGCCCCATTTCACCCGGTTTTCGACTACGACTTCGTTTTAACTCCGTTTTTCATTATTTTAACGTGGGATTTTCACCCAAAACTTTATTTATAAACTAAGGCCCCAAAATATATAAATCCCCAGGGCTTTTATAAAAATATATTAAAAGAATTAGTGGTTGAACTAATTATTGAGGGAATATTTGCTTTTCCTTAATTTATGGCAAAAGCAAACCACCACCACCTCACTCTATGATCAGCCACTCTTTCCCACTACTCCTTGTCACCTTAGTGGACCTTTACACCCAATCTCCAGCTCTTCCCACGTTCTAAGAGCTGGAGGATTGATCCTCTCTCCTCATTCTCCATAAAGTCCTTTCATTCTACACTTAACAACCAAAGAACACTCTCCAAAATTCTCTCATCTTTTCTCTCAACTTCAAGGCTTTCTCCAGGGATTTCTTCTTCAATTAGTAAGTATCTTCATCATTCATATAATTATTACACTCCATTATACTCAAATCAATGATATCTTACACAAATTCCATCTTATTCGGTGTTAGATTCTCGAATCATCAAGACATCTTCTTAGTGTTCTTGGGTTGAATACTTCCTCTCTCTCACTTTCATCTACTGAAACCACATATGGTGAGTTCATACCCCTACATTTACATGTTCTTCTTAAGTTTTAAGGGGGGAATACAAGTAAAATCATCAAGAACACAATTAAACTTTTTCTAACAGATTACATCAGAAAAGATGGACTTCGATCACGGACTGTTTTGGTCAACTTAAATATTTTAGTTTTCAAAACTGTTCCAGGTGCAAGTAGTTCAAACTCGTAGCTTTAAAATGACTACTTGCACATCTCCATATGATTTTTCTACAATTTATGGTGATTTTTACAAAACTGCCTATCATTTCAGAGGCAAACCCGGACCAGTCTGTGATTATGAACATCTTCACCTCTGTTAGAGATCACTAAAAATCATGATAAAATTTACGAACAAACTAGACTCATATTCCAAACTCTCAGAATTTGCGGATTTGGATTTGGAGCTTTGATGATTTTTCTATAAATTTTCTAAGAACAGCAACAAAAACTGTATTCAACAAAAAGCTGCTGTCAATTTCATTTCACCTTGTAACATGTTGAGCAAGGTGTATATCTTTATGTGATTATATGTTATTGCAATATATGTCATTTTGTCTTAATATATAGACACACATCAGTTTACAAATGGATTTGGACATATTGAATATAAAGAATAACAAGTGATTATAATCAAAGAACAACCGATATATTCAAACATTTAATAAACTATTTTGAATATAGTTTGCATACATTACTACGTACTACCCTTGGTTGATAAACTATAATAGGTATAGTTTATGATACATTACATAACACATACATTTAAAAAGGGTACATTTATACAAAGAAGATTTTCATTAAGCAAGGTACGGCTATACGTTACCAAGTTTTCATTACACTACATGTAAATTCGTTAATGACTTCTGTGAGACATTCGATTCAATTTACAAATAAGTCCTGTATTATAACCAGAGTCTCCTCGAGGGAGAGCGTGATACTTGTGTATAGATCTATATTTGGGTTTGACAAACCCACACCTAAACTGCATGCAACAGTTAGACCGATAGGTCTGGGGTGACAAATGTCATAACATTTCCGACGCCTGAAGAACGTCGTTTTAGGCAACCTTGGTCATACCATGGTTATAATAAACTCACATAAAGTATTAATAAACATTGGAATTTACGGAAACTTCATTAAAATTTAACGAGTCTATGTCGATTTAAACTTACATTATTTATTATAAGTAAGAAAAGTTACTTATACATTCCGGTCTTTGAATTTAAGACTACATATACATTTTAAGGAAAATATTGGATTTTCTAACACAAATACTACTTTTACAAACGAAAGGTTTTTAATAATACCAAACAAAAGCTTATTAACTCACCAACCTTTGTGTTGACACTCTTTCAAAACAACTTGTATTCTCAGGAAATCATTAAACAGGTAACCAAGTGCTTTTGAGGATGGGGCGCTAAGGCGTCTACTATTTCATATTTTGTCAACATATTGTAATTGATTCGTAAACATGTAATTCATACAATGATGTAACTTTTTCAATTATATATATGTTGGTTGTGTTTGCTTCAATTACTATTACAATTGTTGTTATAATACTATAGTATCATAACAACATTGTATGAATTACTCTTACAATTGTTGTTATGATACTATAGTATCATAACAACAATTGTAATAGTAATTGAAGCAAACACAACCAACATATATATAATTGAAAAAGTTACATCATTGTATGAATTACATGTTTACGAATCAATTACAATATGTTGACAAAATATGAAACAGTAGACGCCTTAGCGCCCCATCCTCAAAAGCACTTGGTTACCTGTTTAATGATTTCCTAAGAATACAAGTTGTTTTGAAAGAGTGTCAACACAAAGGTTGGTGAGTTCATAAGCTTTTGTTTGGTATTATTAAAAACCTTTCATTTGTAAAAGTAGTATTTGTATTAGAAAATACAATATTTTCCTTAAAATGTATATGTAGTCTTAAATTCAAAGACCGGAATGTATAAGTAACTTTTCTTACTTATAATAAATAATGTAAGTTTAAATCGACATATACTTGTTAAATTTTAATGAAGTTTTCGTAAATTCCAATGTTTATTAATACTTTATGTGAGTTTATTATAACCATGCTATGACCAAGGTTGCCTAAAACGACGTTCTTCAGGCGTCGGAAATGTTATGACATTTGTCACCCCAGACCTATCGGTCTAACTGTTGCATGCAGTTTAGGTGTGGGTTTGTCAAACCCAATATAGATCTATACACAAGTATCACGCTCTCCCTCGAGGAGACTCTGGTTATAATACAGGACTTATTTGTAAATTGAATCGAATGTCTCACAGAAGTCATTAACGAATTTACGTGTAGTGTAATGAAAACTTGGTACCGTATGGCCGTACCTTGCTTAATGAAAATCTTCTTTGTATAAATGTACCCTTTTTAAATGTATGTGTTATGTAATGTATCATAAACTATACCTATTATAGTTTATCAACCAAGGGTACTACGTAGTAATGTATGCAAACTATATTCAAAATAGTTTATTAAATGTTTGAATATATCGGTTGTTCTTTGCTTATAATCACTTGTTATTCTTTATATTCAATATGTCCAAATCCATTTGTAAACTGATGTGTGTCTATATATTAAGACAAAATGACATATATTGCAATAACATATAATCACATAAAGATATACACCTTGCTCAACATGTTACAAGGTGAAATGAAATTGACAGCAGCTTTTTGTTGAATACAGTTTCTGTTGCTGTTCTTAGAAAATTTATAGAAAAATCATCAAAGCTCCAAATCCAAATCCGCAAATTCTGAGAGTTTGGAATATGAGTCTAGTTTGTTCGTAAATTTTATCATGATTTTTAGTGATCTCTAACAGAGGTGAAGATGTTCATAATCACAGACTGGTCCGGGTTTGCCTCTGAAATGATAGGCAGTTTTGTAAAAATCACCATAAATTGTAGGAAAATCATATGGAGATGTGCAAGTAGTCATTTTAAAGCTACGAGTTTGAACTACTCGCACCTAGAATATTTTTGAAAACTAAAATATTTAAGTTGACCAAAACAGTCTGTGATCGAAGTCCATCTTTTCTGATGTAATCTGTTAGAAAAAGTTTAATTGTGTTATTGATGATTTTACTTGTATTCCCCCCTTAAAACTTAAGAAGAACATGTAAATGTAGGGGTATGAACTCACCATATGTGGTTTCAGTAGATGAAAGTGAGAGAGAGGAAGTATTCAACCCAAGAACACTAAGAAGATGTCTTGATGATTCGAGAATCTAACACCGAATAAGATGGAATTTGTGTAAGATATCATTGATTTGAGTATAATGGAGTGTAATAATTATATGAATGATGAAGATACTTACTAATTGAAGAAAGAAATCCCTGGAGAAAGCCTTGAAGTTGAGAGAAAAGATGAGAGAATTTTGGAGAGTGTTCTTTGGTTGTTAAGTGTAGAATGAAAGGACTTTATGGAGAATGAGGAGAGAGGATCAATCCTCCAGCTCTTAGAACGTGTGAAGAGCTGGAGATTGGGTGTAAAGGTCCACTAAGGTGACAAGGAGTAGTGGGAAAGAGTGGCTGATCATAGAGTGAGGTGGTGGTGGTTTGCTTTTGCCATAAATTAAGGAAAAGCAAATATTCCCTCAATAATTAGTTCAACCACTAATTCTTTTAATATATTTTTATAAAAGCCCTGGGGATTTATATATTTTGGGGCCTTAGTTTATAAAATAAAGTTTTGGGTGAAAATCCCACGTTAAAATAATGAAAAACGGGGTTAAAACGAAGTCGTAGTCGAAAACCGGGTGAAATGGGGCTGTCTGCGAGACCTCTCGCATGGAGCCGAACCTGAGAGGCTTCGCATGCGAGGCTTCGGTCCTGAAAGGCTTCTCATGAGAGGCTTCGGTCCTGAGAGGCTTCTAAGAGGCTTCGCTTCTAATATGAGGGTTTTGGTTCCTTAAGGTTATTTTACCCGTTTTTACCCCGTTTCAAGTGGTTTTTGACCCGGTTAAGGGTCGGGATGGCCCGAATGATTCCAAAAAGTTATGAGAACTTTTGAGAGAGATTTGGGAGAGATTTCAAATCGAAAGAGATATAGTGAAAACGATTTAGAGAGGTTTCGTTTGTGATTAATTTGAGTGTCCGGCTTCACAACGCAAGGTTCGTAAACCCCGTTAAACCGTGTTCTTAGTGCCCCATCCTCAAAAGCACTTGGTTACCTGTTTAATGATTTCCTGAGAATACAAGTTGTTTTGAAAGAGTGTCAACACAAAGGTTGGTGAGTTCATAAGCTTTTGTTTGGTATTATTAAAAACCTTTCGTTTGTAAAAGTAGTATTTGTGTTAGAAAATCCAATATTTTCCTTAAAATGTATATGTAGTCTTAAATTCAAAGACCGGAATGTATAAGTAACTTTTCTTACTTATAATAAATAATGTAAGTTTAAATCGACATATACTTGTTAAATTTTAATGAAGTTTCCGTAAATTCCAATGTTTATTAATACTTTATGTGAGTTTATTATAACCATGCTATGACCAAGGTTGCCTAAAACGACGTTCTTCAGGCGTCGGAAATGTTATGACATTTGTCACCCCAGACCTATCGGTCTAACTGTTGCATGCAGTTTAGGTGTGGGTTTGTCAAACCCAATATAGATCTATACACAAGTATCACGCTCTCCCTCGAGGAGACTCTGGTTATAATACAGGACTTATTTGTAAATTGAATCGAATGTCTCACAGAAGTCATTAACGAATTTACGTGTAGTGTAATGAAAACTTGGTACCGTATGGCCGTACCTTGCTTAATGAAAATCTTCTTTGTATAAATGTACCCTTTTTAAATGTATGTGTTATGTAATGTATCATAAACTATACCTATTATAGTTTATCAACCAAGGGTACTACGTAGTAATGTATGCAAACTATATTCAAAATAGTTTATTAAATGTTTGAATATATCGGTTGTTCTTTGATTATAATCACTTGTTATTCTCTATATTCAATATGTCCAAATCCATTTGTAAACTGATGTGTGTCTATATATTAAGACAAAATGACATATATTGCAATAACATATAATCACATAAAGATATACACCTTGCTCAACATGTTACAAGGTGAAATGAAATTGACAGCAACTTTTTGTTGAATACAGTTTCTGTTGCTGTTCTTAGAAATTTTATAGAAAAATCATCAAAGCTCCAAATCCAAATCCGCAAATTCTGAGAGTTTGGAATATGAGTCTAGTTTGTTCGTAAATTTTATCATGATTTTTAGTGATCTCTAACAGAGGTGAAGATGTTCATAATCACAGACTGGTCCGGGTTTGCCTCTGAAATGATAGGCAGTTTTGTAAAAATCACCATAAATTGTAGGAAAATCATATGGAGATGTGCAAGTAGTCATTTTAAAGCTACGAGTTTGAACTACTCGCAACTAGAACAGTTTTGAAAACTAAAATATTTAAGTTGACCAAAACAGTCTGTGATCGAAGTCCATCTTTTCTGATGTAATCTGTTAGAAAAAGTTTAATTGTGTTCTTGATGATTTTACTTGTATTCCCCCCTTAAAACTTAAGAAGAACATGTAAATGTAGGGGTATGAACTCACCATATGTGGTTTCAGTAGATGAAAGTGAGAGAGAGGAAGTATTCAACCCAAGAACACTAAGAAGATGTCTTGATGATTCGAGAATCTAACACCGAATAAGATGGAATTTGTGTAAGATATCATTGATTTGAGTATAATGGAGTGTAATAATTATATGAATGATGAAGATACTTACTAATTGAAGAAAGAAATCCCTGGAGAAAGCCTTGAAGTTGAGAGAAAAGATGAGAGAATTTTGGAGAGTGTTCTTTGGTTGTTAAGTGTAGAATGAAAGGACTTTATGGAGAATGAGGAGAGAGGATCAATCCTCCAGCTCTTAGAACGTGGGAAGAGCTGGAGATTGGGTGTAAAGGTCCACTAAGGTGACAAGGAGTAGTGGGAAAGAGTGGCTGATCATAGAGTGAGGTGGTGGTGGTTTGCTTTTGCCATAAATTAAGGAAAAGCAAATATTCCCTCAATAATTAGTTCAACCACTAATTCTTTTAATATATTTTTATAAAAGCCATGGGGATTTATATATTTTGGGGCCTTAGTTTATAAAATAAAGTTTTGGGTGAAAATCCCACGTTAAAATAATGAAAAACGGAGTTAAAACGAAGTCGTAGTCGAAAACCGGGTGAAATGGGGCTGTCTGCGAGACCTCTCGCATGGAGCCGAACCTGAGAGGCTTCGCATGCGAGGCTTCGGTCCTGAAAGGCTTCTCATGAGAGGCTTCGGTCCTGAGAGGCTTCTAAGAGGCTTCGCTTCTAATAGGAGGGTTTTGGTTCCTTAAGGTTATTTTACCCGTTTTTACCCCGTTTCAAGTGGTTTTTGACCCGGTTAAGGGTCGGGATGGCCCGAATGATTCCAAAAAGTTATGAGAACTTTTGAGAGAGATTTGGGAGAGATTTCAAATCAAAAGAGATATAGTGAAAACGATTTAGAGAGGTTTCGTTTGTGATTAATTTGAGTGTCCGGCTTCACAACGCAAGGTTCGTAAACCCCGTTAAACCGTGTTCTTAGCGCCCCATCCTCAAAAGCACTTGGTTACCTGTTTAATGATTTCCTGAGAATACAAGTTGTTTTGAAAGAGTGTCAACACAAAGGTTGGTGAGTTCATAAGCTTTTGTTTGGTATTATTAAAAACCTTTCGTTTGTAAAAGTAGTATTTGTGTTAGAAAATCCAATATTTTCCTTAAAATGTATATGTAGTCTTAAATTCAAAGACCGGAATGTATAAGTAACTTTGTTACTTATAATAAATAATGTAAGTTTAAATCGACATAGACTCGTTAAATTTTAATGAAGTTTCTGTAAATTCCAATGTTTATTAATACTTTATGTGAGTTTATTATAACCATGCTATGACCAAGGTTGCCTAAAACGACGTTCTTCAGGCGTCGGAAATGTTATGACATTTGTCACCCCAGACCTATCGGTCTAACTGTTGCATGCAGTTTAGGTGTGGGTTTGTCAAACCCAATATAGATCTATACACAAGTATCACGCTCTCCCTCGAGGAGACTCTGGTTATAATACAGGACTTATTTGTAAATTGAATCGAATGTCTCACAGAAGTCATTAACGAATTTACGTGTAGTGTAATGAAAACTTGGTACCGTATGGCCGTACCTTGCTTAATGAAAATCTTCTTTGTATAAATGTACCCTTTTTAAATGTATGTGTTATGTAATGTATCATAAACTATACCTATTATAGTTTATCAACCAAGGGTAGTACGTAGTAATGTATACAAACTATATTCAAAATAGTTTATTAAATGTTTGAATATATCGGTTGTACTTTGATTATAATCACTTGTTATTCTTTATATTCAATATGTCCAAATCCATTTGTAAACTGATGTGTGTCTATATATTAAGACAAAATGACATATATTGCAATAACATATAATCACATAAAGATATACACCTTGCTCAACATGTTACAAGGTGAAATGAAATTGACAGCAGCCTTTTGTTGAATACAGTTTATGTTGCTGTTCTTAGAAAATTTATAGAAAAATCATCAAAGCTCCAAATCCAAATCCGCAAATTCTGAGAGTTTGGAATATGAGTCTAGTTTGTTCGTAAATTTTATCATGATTTTTAGTGATCTCTAACAGAGGTGAAGATGTTCATAATCACAGACTGGTCCGGGTTTGCCTCTGAAATGATAGGCAGTTTTGTAAAAATCACCATAAATTGTAGAAAAATCATATGGAGATGTGCAAGTAGTCATTTTAAAGCTACGAGTTTGAACTACTTGCACCTGGAACAGTTTTGACAACTAAAATATTTAAGTTGACCAAAACAGTCCGTGATCGAAGTCCATCTTTTCTGATGTAATCTGTTAGAAAAAGTTTAATTGTGTTCTTGATGATTTTACTTGTATTCCCCCCTTAAAACTTAAGAAGAACATGTAAATGTAGGGGTATGAACTCACCATATGTGGTTTCGGTAGATGAAAGTGAGAGAGCGGAAGTATTCAACCCAAGAACACTAAGAAGATGTCTTGATGATTCGAGAATCTAACACCGAATAAGATGGAATTTGTGTAAGATATCATTGATTTGAGTATAATGGCGTGTAATAATTATATGAATGATGAAGATACTTACTAATTGAAGAAAGAAATCCCTGGAGAAAGCCTTGAAGTTGAGAGAAAAGATGAGAGAATTTTGGAGAGTGTTCTTTGGTTGTTAAGTGTAGAATGAAAGGACTTTATGGAGAATGAGGAGAGAGGATCAATCCTCCAGCTCTTAGAACGTGGGAAGAGCTGGAGATTGGGTGTAAAGGTCCACTAAGGTGACAAGGAGTAGTGGGAAAGAGTGGCTGATCATAGAGTGAGGTGGTGGTGGTTTGCTTTTGCCATAAATTAAGGAAAAGCAAATATTCCCTCAATAATTAGTTCAACCACTAATTCTTTTAATATATTTTTATAAAAGCCATGGGGATTTATATATTTTGGGGCCTTAGTTTATAAAATAAAGTTTTGGGTGAAAATCCCACGTTAAAATAATGAAAAACGGAGTTAAAACGAAGTCGTAGTCGAAAACCGGGTGAAATGGGGCTGTCTGCGAGACCTCTCGCATGGAGCCGAACCTGAGAGGCTTCGCATGCGAGGCTTCGGTCCTGAAAGGCTTCTCATGAGAGGCTTCGGTCCTGAGAGGCTTCTAAGTGGCTTCGCTTCTAATAGGAGGGTTTTGGTTCCTTAAGGTTATTTTACCCGTTTTTACCCCGTTTCAAGTGGTTTTTGACCCGGTTAAGGGTCCGGATGACCCGAATGATTCCAAAAAGTTATGAGAACTTTTGAGAGAGATTTGGGAGAGATTTCAAATCGAAAGAGATATAGTGAAAACGATTTAGAGAGGTTTCGTTTGTGATTAATTTGAGTGTCCGGCTTCACAACGCAAGGTTCGTAAACCCCGTTAAACCGTGTTCTTAGCGCCCCATCCTCAAAAGCACTTGGTTACCTGTTTAATGATTTCCTGAGAATACAAGTTGTTTTGAAAGAGTGTCAACACAAAGGTTGGTGAGTTCATAAGCTTTTGTTTGGTATTATTAAAAACCTTTCGTTTGTAAAAGTAGTATTTGTGTTAGAAAATCCAATATTTTCCTTAAAATGTATATGTAGTCTTAAATTCAAAGACCGGAATGTATAAGTAACTTTTCTTACTTATAATAAATAATGTAAGTTTAAATCGACATAGACTCGTTAAATTTTAATGAAGTTTCCGTAAATTCCAATGTTTATTAATACTTTATGTGAGTTTATTATAACCATGCTATGACCAAGGTTGCCTAAAACGACGTTCTTCAGGCGTCGGAAATGTTATGACATTTGTCACCCCAGACCTATCGGTCTAACTGTTGCATGCAGTTTAGGTGTGGGTTTGTCAAACCCAATATAGATCTATACACAAGTATCACGCTCTCCCTCGAGGAGACTCTGGTTATAATACAGGACTTATTTGTAAATTGAATCGAATGTCTCACAGAAGTCATTAACGAATTTACGTGTAGTGTAATGAAAACTTGGTACCGTATGGCCGTACCTTGCTTAATGAAAATCTTCTTTGTATAAATGTACCCTTTTTAAATGTATGTGTTATGTAATGTATCATAAACTATACCTATTATAGTTTATCAACCAAGGGTAGTACGTAGTAATGTATACAAACTATATTCAAAATAGTTTATTAAATGTTTGAATATATCGGTTGTACTTTGATTATAATCACTTGTTATTCTTTATATTCAATATGTCCAAATCCATTTGTAAACTGATGTGTGTCTATATATTAAGACAAAATGACATATATTGCAATAACATATAATCACATAAAGATATACACCTTGCTCAACATGTTACAAGGTGAAATGAAATTGACAGCAGCCTTTTGTTGAATACAGTTTATGTTGCTGTTCTTAGAAAATTTATAGAAAAATCATCAAAGCTCCAAATCCAAATCCGCAAATTCTGAGAGTTTGGAATATGAGTCTAGTTTGTTCGTAAATTTTATCATGATTTTTAGTGATCTCTAACAGAGGTGAAGATGTTCATAATCACAGACTGGTCCGGGTTTGCCTCTGAAATGATAGGCAGTTTTGTAAAAATCACCATAAATTGTAGAAAAATCATATGGAGATGTGCAAGTAGTCATTTTAAAGCTACGAGTTTGAACTACTTGCACCTGGAACAGTTTTGACAACTAAAATATTTAAGTTGACCAAAACAGTCCGTGATCGAAGTCCATCTTTTCTGATGTAATCTGTTAGAAAAAGTTTAATTGTGTTCTTGATGATTTTACTTGTATTCCCCCCTTAAAACTTAAGAAGAACATGTAAATGTAGGGGTATGAACTCACCATATGTGGTTTCGGTAGATGAAAGTGAGAGAGAGGAAGTATTCAACCCAAGAACACTAAGAAGATGTCTTGATGATTCGAGAATCTAACACCGAATAAGATGGAATTTGTGTAAGATATCATTGATTTGAGTATAATGGCGTGTAATAATTATATGAATGATGAAGATACTTACTAATTGAAGAAAGAAATCCCTGGAGAAAGCCTTGAAGTTGAGAGAAAAGATGAGAGAATTTTGGAGAGTGTTCTTTGGTTGTTAAGTGTAGAATGAAAGGACTTTATGGAGAATGAGGAGAGAGGATCAATCCTCCAGCTCTTAGAACGTGGGAAGAGCTGGAGATTGGGTGTAAAGGTCCACTAAGGTGACAAGGAGTAGTGGGAAAGAGTGGCTGATCATAGAGTGAGGTGGTGGTGGTTTGCTTTTGCCATAAATTAAGGAAAAGCAAATATTCCCTCAAGAATTAGTTCAACCACTAATTCTTTTAATATATTTTTATAAAAGCCCTGGGGATTTATATATTTTGGGGCCTTAGTTTATAAAATAAAGTTTTGGGTGAAAATCCCACGTTAAAATAATGAAAAACGGAGTTAAAACGAAGTCGTAGTCGAAAACCGGGTGAAATGGGGCTGTCTGCGAGACCTCTCGCATGGAGCCGAACCTGAGAGGCTTCGCATGCGAGGCTTCGGTCCTGAAAGGCTTCTCATGAGAGGCTTCGGTCCTGAGAGGCTTCTAAGAGGCTTCGCTTCTAATAGGAGGGTTTTGGTTCCTTAAGGTTATTTTACCCGTTTTTACCCCGTTTCAAGTGGTTTTTGACCCGGTTAAGGGTCGGGATGGCCCGAATGATTCCAAAAAGTTATGAGAACTTTTGAGAGAGATTTGGGAGAGATTTCAAATCGAAAGAGATAGAGTGAAAACGATTTAGAGAGGTTTCGTTTGTGATTAATTTGAGTGTCCGGCTTCACAACGCAAGGTTCGTAAACCCCGTTAAACCGTGTTCTTAGCGCCCCATCCTCAAAAGCACTTGGTTACCTGTTTAATGATTCCTGAGAATACAAGTTGTTTTGAAAGAGTGTCAACACAAAGGTTGGTGAGTTCATAAGCTTTTGTTTGGTATTATTAAAAACCTTTCGTTTGTAAAAGTAGTATTTGTGTTAGAAAATCCAATATTTTCCTTAAAATGTATATGTAGTCTTAAATTCAAAGACCGGAATGTATAAGTAACTTTTCTTACTTATAATAAATAATGTAAGTTTAAATCGACATAGACTCGTTAAATTTTAATGAAGTTTCCGTAAATTCCAATGTTTATTAATACTTTATGTGAGTTTATTATAACCATGCTATGACCAAGGTTGCCTAAAACGACGTTCTTCAGGCGTCGGAAATGTTATGACATTTGTCACCCCAGACCTATCGGTCTAACTGTTGCATGCAGTTTAGGTGTGGGTTTGTCAAACCCAATATAGATCTACACACAAGTATCACGCTCTCCCTCGAGGAGACTCTGGTTATAATACAGGACTTATTTGTAAATTGAATCGAATGTCTCACAGAAGTCATTAACGAATTTACGTGTAGTGTAATGAAAACTTGGTACCGTATGGCCGTACCTTGCTTAATGAAAATCTTCTTTGTATAAATGTACCCTTTTTAAATGTATGTGTTATGTAATGTATCATAAACTATACCTATTATAGTTTATCAACCAAGGGTAGTACGTAGTAATGTATACAAACTATATTCAAAATAGTTTATTAAATGTTTGAATATATCGGTTGTACTTTGATTATAATCACTTGTTATTCTTTATATTCAATATGTCCAAATCCATTTGTAAACTGATGTGTGTCTATATATTAAGACAAAATGACATATATTGCAATAACATATAATCACATAAAGATATACACCTTGCTCAACATGTTACAAGGTGAAATGAAATTGACAGCAGCTTTTTGTTGAATACAGTTTCTGTTGCTGTTCTTAGAAAATTTATAGAAAAATCATCAAAGCTCCAAATCCAAATCCGCAAATTCTGAGAGTTTGGAATATGAGTCTAGTTTGTTCGTAAATTTTATCATGATTTTTAGTGATCTCTAACAGAGGTGAAGATGTTCATAATCACAGACTGGTCCGGGTTTGCCTCTGAAATGATAGGCAGTTTTGTAAAAATCACCATAAATTGTAGAAAAATCATATGGAGATGTGCAAGTAGTCATTTTAAAGCTACGAGTTTGAACTACTTGCACCTGGAACAGTTTTGAAAACTAAAATATTTAAGTTGACCAAAACAGTCCGTGATCGAAGTCCATCTTTTCTGATGTAATCTGTTAGAAAAAGTTTAATTGTGTTCTTGATGATTTTACTTGTATTCCCCCCTTAAAACTTAAGAAGAACATGTAAATGTAGGGGTATGAACTCACCATATGTGGTTTCAGTAGATGAAAGTGAGAGAGAGGAAGTATTCAACCCAAGAACACTAAGAAGATGTCTTGATGATTCGAGAATCTAACACCGAATAAGATGGAATTTGTGTAAGATATCATTGATTTGAGTATAATGGAGTGTAATAATTATATGAATGATGAAGATACTTACTAATTGAAGAAAGAAATCCCTGGAGAAAGCCTTGAAGTTGAGAGAAAAGATGAGAGAATTTTGGAGAGTGTTCTTTGGTTGTTAAGTGTAGAATGAAAGGACTTTATGGAGAATGAGGAGAGAGGATCAATCCTCCAGCTCTTAGAACGTGGGAAGAGCTGGAGATTGGGTGTAAAGGTCCACTAAGGTGACAAGGAGTAGTGGGAAAGAGTGGCTGATCATAGAGTGAGGTGGTGGTGGTTTGCTTTTGCCATAAATTAAGGAAAAGCAAATATTCCCTCAAGAATTAGTTCAACCACTAATTCTTTTAATATATTTTTATAAAAGCCCTGGGGATTTATATATTTTGGGGCCTTAGTTTATAAAATAAAGTTTTGGGTGAAAATCCCACGTTAAAATAATGAAAAACGGAGTTAAAACGACGTCGTAGTCGAAAACCGGGTGAAATGGGGCTGTCTGCGAGACCTCTCGCATGGAGCCGAACCTGAGAGGCTTCGCATGCGAGGCTTCGGTCCTGAAAGGCTTCTCATGAGAGGCTTCGGTCCTGAGAGGCTTCTAAGAGGCTTCTCTTCTAATAGGAGGGTTTTGGTTCCTTAAGGTTATTTTACCCGTTTTTACCCCGTTTCAAGTGGTTTTTGACCCGGTTAAGGGTCGGGATGGCCCGAATGATTCCAAAAAGTTATGAGAACTTTTGAGAGAGATTTGGGAGAGATTTCAAATCGAAAGAGATAGAGTGAAAACGATTTAGAGAGGTTTCGTTTGTGATTAATTTGAGTGTCCGGCTTCACAACGCAAGGTTCGTAAACCCCGTTAAACCGTGTTCTTAGCGCCCCATCCTCAAAAGCACTTGGTTACCTGTTTAATGATTTCCTGAGAATACAAGTTGTTTTGAAAGAGTGTCAACACAAAGGTTGGTGAGTTCATAAGCTTTTGTTTGGTATTATTAAAAACCTTTCGTTTGTAAAAGTAGTATTTGTGTTAGAAAATCCAATATTTTCCTTAAAATGTATATGTAGTCTTAAATTCAAAGACCGGAATGTATAAGTAACTTTTCTTACTTATAATAAATAATGTAAGTTTAAATCGACATAGACTCGTTAAATTTTAATGAAGTTTCCGTAAATTCCAATGTTTATTAATACTTTATGTGAGTTTATTATAACCATGCTATGACCAAGGTTGCCTAAAACGACGTTCTTCAGGCGTCGGAAATGTTATGACATTTGTCACCCCAGACCTATCGGTCTAACTGTTGCATGCAGTTTAGGTGTGGGTTTGTCAAACCCAATATAGATCTATACACAAGTATCACGCTCTCCCTCGAGGAGACTCTGGTTATAATACAGGACTTATTTGTAAATTGAATCGAATGTCTCACAGAAGTCATTAACGAATTTACGTGTAGTGTAGTGAAAACTTGGTACCGTATGGCCGTACCTTGCTTAATGAAAATCTTCTTTGTATAAATGTACCCTTTTTAAATGTATGTGTTATGTAATGTATCATAAACTATACCTATTATAGTTTATCAACCAAGGGTAGTACGTAGTAATGTATACAAACTATATTCAAAATAGTTTATTAAATGTTTGAATATATCGGTTGTACTTTGATTATAATCACTTGTTATTCTTTATATTCAATATGTCCAAATCCATTTGTAAACTGATGTGTGTCTATATATTAAGACAAAATGACATATATTGCAATAACATATAATCACATAAAGATATACACCTTGCTCAACATGTTACAAGGTGAAATGAAATTGACAGCAGCTTTTTGTTGAATACAGTTTCTGTTGCTGTTCTTAGAAAATTTATAGAAAAATCATCAAAGCTCCAAATCCAAATCCGCAAATTCTGAGAGTTTGGAATATGAGTCTAGTTTGTTCGTAAATTTTATCATGATTTTTAGTGATCTCTAACAGAGGTGAAGATGTTCATAATCACAGACTGGTCCGGGTTTGCCTCTGAAATGATAGGCAGTTTTGTAAAAATCACCATAAATTGTAGAAAAATCATATGGAGATGTGCAAGTAGTCATTTTAAAGCTACGAGTTTGAACTACTTGCACCTGGAACAGTTTTGAAAACTAAAATATTTAAGTTGACCAAAACAGTCCGTGATCGAAGTCCATCTTTTCTGATGTAATCTGTTAGAAAAAGTTTAATTGTGTTCTTGATGATTTTACTTGTATTCCCCCCTTAAAACTTAAGAAGAACATGTAAATGTAGGGGTATGAACTCACCATATGTGGTTTCAGTAGATGAAAGTGAGAGAGAGGAAGTATTCAACCCAAGAACACTAAGAAGATGTCTTGATGATTCGAGAATCTAACACCGAATAAGATGGAATTTGTGTAAGATATCATTGATTTGAGTATAATGGAGTGTAATAATTATATGAATGATGAAGATACTTACTAATTGAAGAAAGAAATCCCTGGAGAAAGCCTTGAAGTTGAGAGAAAAGATGAGAGAATTTTGGAGAGTGTTCTTTGGTTGTTAAGTGTAGAATGAAAGGACTTTATGGAGAATGAGGAGAGAGGATCAATCCTCCAGCTCTTAGAACGTGGGAAGAGCTGGAGATTGGGTGTAAAGGTCCACTAAGGTGACAAGGAGTAGTGGGAAAGAGTGGCTGATCATAGAGTGAGGTGGTGGTGGTTTGCTTTTGCCATAAATTAAGGAAAAGCAAATATTCCCTCAATAATTAGTTCAACCACTAATTCTTTTAATATATTTTTATAAAAGCCCTGGGGATTTATATATTTTGGGGCCTTAGTTTATAAAATAAAGTTTTGGGTGAAAATCCCACGTTAAAATAATGAAAAACGGAGTTAAAACGAAGTCGTAGTCGAAAACCGGGTGAAATGGGGCTGTCTGCGAGACCTCTCGCATGGAGCCGAACCTGAGAGGCTTCGCATGCGAGGCTTCGGTCCTGAAAGGCTTCTCATGAGAGGCTTCGGTCCTGAGAGGCTTCTAAGAGGCTTCGCTTCTAATAGGAGGGTTTTGGTTCCTTAAGGTTATTTTACCCGTTTTTACCCCGTTTCAAGTGGTTTTTGACCCGGTTAAGGGTCGGGATGGCCCGAATGATTCCAAAAAGTTATGAGAACTTTTGAGAGAGATTTGGGAGAGATTTCAAATCGAAAGAGATAGAGTGAAAACGATTTAGAGAGGTTTCGTTTGTGATTAATTTGAGTGTCCGGCTTCACAACGCAAGGTTCGTAAACCCCGTTAAACCGTGTTCTTAGCGCCCCATCCTCAAAAGCACTTGGTTACCTGTTTAATGATTTCCTGAGAATACAAGTTGTTTTGAAAGAGTGTCAACACAAAGGTTGGTGAGTTCATAAGCTTTTGTTTGGTATTATTAAAAACCTTTCGTTTTTAAAAGTAGTATTTGTGTTAGAAAATCCAATATTTTCCTTAAAATGTATATGTAGTCTTAAATTCAAAGACCGGAATGTATAAGTAACTTTTCTTACTTATAATAAAATAATGTAAGTTTAAATCGACATAGACTCGTTAAATTTTAATGAAGTTTCCGTAAATTCCAATGTTTATTAATACTTTATGTGAGTTTATTATAACCATGCTATGACCAAGGTTGCCTAAAACGACGTTCTTCAGGCGTCGGAAATGTTATGACATTTGTCACCCCAGACCTATCGGTCTAACTGTTGCATGCAGTTTAGGTGTGGGTTTGTCAAACCCAATATAGATCTATACACAAGTATCACGCTCTCCCTCGAGGAGACTCTGGTTATAATACAGGACTTATTTGTAAATTGAATCGAATGTCTCACAGAAGTCATTAACGAATTTACGTGTAGTGTAATGAAAACTTGGTACCGTATGGCCGTACCTTGCTTAATGAAAATCTTCTTTGTATAAATGTACCCTTTTTAAATGTATGTGTTATGTAATGTATCATAAACTATACCTATTATAGTTTATCAACCAAGGGTAGTACGTAGTAATGTATACAAACTATATTCAAAATAGTTTATTAAATGTTTGAATATATCGGATGTACTTTGATTATAATCACTTGTTATTCTTTATATTCAATATGTCCAACTCCATTTGTAAACTGATGTGTGTCTATGTATTAAGACAAAATGACATATATTGCAATAACATATAATCACATAAAGATATACACCTTGCTCAACATGTTACAAGGTGAAATGAAATTGACAGCAGCTTTTTGTTGAATACAGTTTCTGTTGCTGTTCTTAGAAAATTTATAGAAAAATCATCAAAGCTCCAAATCCAAATCCGCAAATTCTGAGAGTTTGGAATATGAGTCTAGTTTGTTCGTAAATTTTATCATGATTTTTAGTGATCTCTAACAGAGGTGAAGATGTTCATAATCACAGACTGGTCCGGGTTTGCCTCTGAAATGATAGGCAGTTTTGTAAAAATCACCATAAATTGTAGAAAAATCATATGGAGATGTGCAAGTAGTCATTTTAAAGCTACGAGTTTGAACTACTTGCACCTGGAACAGTTTTGAAAACTAAAATATTTAAGTTGACCAAAACAGTCCGTGATCGAAGTCCATCTTTTCTGATGTAATCTGTTAGAAAAAGTTTAATTGTGTTCTTGATGATTTTACTTGTATTCCCCCCTTAAAACTTAAGAAGAACATGTAAATGTAGGGGTATGAACTCACCATATGTGGTTTCAGTAGATGAAAGTGAGAGAGAGGAAGTATTCAACCCAAGAACACTAAGAAGATGTCTTGATGATTCGAGAATCTAACACCGAATAAGATGGAATTTGTGTAAGATATCATTGATTTGAGTATAATGGAGTGTAATAATTATATGAATGATGAAGATACTTACTAATTGAAGAAAGAAATCCCTGGAGAAAGCCTTGAAGTTGAGAGAAAAGATGAGAGAATTTTGGAGAGTGTTCTTTGGTTGTTAAGTGTAGAATGAAAGGACTTTATGGAGAATGAGGAGAGAGGATCAATCCTCCAGCTCTTAGAACGTGGGAAGAGCTGGAGATTGGGTGTAAAGGTCCACTAAGGTGACAAGGAGTAGTGGGAAAGAGTGGCTGATCATAGAGTGAGGTGGTGGTGGTTTGCTTTTGCCATAAATTAAGGAAAAGCAAATATTCCCTCAATAATTAGTTCAACCACTAATTCTTTTAATATATTTTTATAAAAGCCCTGGGGATTTATATATTTTGGGGCCTTAGTTTATAAAATAAAGTTTTGGGTGAAAATCCCACGTTAAAATAATGAAAAACGGAGTTAAAACGAAGTCGTAGTCGAAAACCGGGTGAAATGGGGCTGTCTGCGAGACCTCTCGCATGGAGCCGAACCTGAGAGGCTTCGCATGCGAGGCTTCGGTCCTGAAAGGCTTCTCATGAGAGGCTTCGGTCCTGAGAGGCTTCTAAGAGGCTTCGCTTCTAATAGGAGGGTTTTGGTTCCTTAAGGTTATTTTACCCGTTTTTACCCCGTTTCAAGTGGTTTTTGACCCGGTTAAGGGTCGGGATGGCCCGAATGATTCCAAAAAGTTATGAGAACTTTTGAGAGAGATTTGGGAGAGATTTCAAATCGAAAGAGATAGAGTGAAAACGATTTAGAGAGGTTTCGTTTGTGATTAATTTGAGTGTCCGGCTTCACAACGCAAGGTTCGTAAACCCCGTTAAACCGTGTTCTTAGCGCCCCATCCTCAAAAGCACTTGGTTACCTGTTTAATGATTTCCTGAGAATACAAGTTGTTTTGAAAGAGTGTCAACACAAAGGTTGGTGAGTTCATAAGCTTTTGTTTGGTATTATTAAAAACCTTTCGTTTGTAAAAGTAGTATTTGTGTTAGAAAATCCAATATTTTCCTTAAAATGTATATGTAGTCTTAAATTCAAAGACCGGAATGTATAAGTAACTTTTCTTACTTATAATAAATAATGTAAGTTTAAATCGACATAGACTCGTTAAATTTTAATGAAGTTTCCGTAAATTCCAATGTTTATTAATACTTTATGTGAGTTTATTATAACCATGCTATGACCAAGGTTGCCTAAAACGACGTTCTTCAGGCGTCGGAAATGTTATGACATTTGTCACCCTAGACCTATCGGTCTAACTGTTGCATGCAGTTTAGGTGTGGGTTTGTCAAACCCAATATAGATCTATACACAAGTATCACGCTCTCCCTCGAGGAGACTCTGGTTATAATACAGGACTTATTTGTAAATTGAATCGAATGTCTCACAGAAGTCATTAACGAATTTACGTGTAGTGTAATGAAAACTTGGTACCGTATGGCCGTACCTTGCTTAATGAAAATCTTCTTTGTATAAATGTACCCTTTTTAAATGTATGTGTTATGTAATGTATCATAAACTATACCTATTATAGTTTATCAACCAAGGGTAGTACGTAGTAATGTATACAAACTATATTCAAAATAGTTTATTAAATGTTTGAATATATCGGATGTACTTTGATTATAATCACTTGTTATTCTTTATATTCAATATGTCCAACTCCATTTGTAAACTGATGTGTGTCTATGTATTAAGACAAAATGACATATATTGCAATAACATATAATCACATAAAGATATACACCTTGCTCAACATGTTACAAGGTGAAATGAAATTGACAGCAGCTTTTTGTTGAATACAGTTTCTGTTGCTGTTCTTAGAAAATTTATAGAAAAATCATCAAAGCTCCAAATCCAAATCCGCAAATTCTGAGAGTTTGGATTATGAGTCTAGTTTGTTCGTAAATTTTATCATGATTTTTAGTGATCTCTAACAGAGGTGAAGATGTTCATAATCACAGACTGGTCCGGGTTTGCCTCTGAAATGATAGGCAGTTTTGTAAAAATCACCATAAATTGTAGAAAAATCATATGGAGATGTGCAAGTAGTCATTTTAAAGCTACGAGTTTGAACTACTTGCACCTGGAACAGTTTTGAAAACTAAAATATTTAAGTTGACCAAAACAGTCCGTGATCGAAGTCCATCTTTTCTGATGTAATCTGTTAGAAAAAGTTTAATTGTGTTCTTGATGATTTTACTTGTATTCCCCCCTTAAAACTTAAGAAGAACATGTAAATGTAGGGGTATGAACTCACCATATGTGGTTTCAGTAGATGAAAGTGAGAGAGAGGAAGTATTCAACCCAAGAACACTAAGAAGATGTCTTGATGATTCGAGAATCTAACACCGAATAAGATGGAATTTGTGTAAGATATCATTGATTTGAGTATAATGGAGTGTAATAATTATATGAATGATGAAGATACTTACTAATTGAAGAAAGAAATCCCTGGAAAAGCCTTGAAGTTGAGAGAAAAGATGAGAGAATTTTGGAGAGTGTTCTTTGGTTGTTAAGTGTAGAATGAAAGGACTTTATGGAGAATGAGGAGAGAGGATCAATCCTCCAGCTCTTAGAACGTGGGAAGAGCTGGAGATTGGGTGTAAAGGTCCACTAAGGTGACAAGGAGTAGTGGGAAAGAGTGGCTGATCATAGAGTGAGGTGGTGGTGGTTTGCTTTTGCCATAAATTAAGGAAAAGCAAATATTCCCTCAAGAATTAGTTCAACCACTAATTCTTTTAATATATTTTTATAAAAGCCCTGGGGATTTATATATTTTGGGGCCTTAGTTTATAAAATAAAGTTTTGGGTGAAAATCCCACGTTAAAATAATGAAAAACGGAGTTAAAACGAAGTCGTAGTCGAAAACCGGGTGAAATGGGGCTGTCTGCGAGACCTCTCGCATGGAGCCGAACCTGAGAGGCTTCGCATGCGAGGCTTCGGTCCTGAAAGGCTTCTCATGAGAGGCTTCGGTCCTGAGAGGCTTCTAAGAGGCTTCGCTTCTAATAGGAGGGTTTTGGTTCCTTAAGGTTATTTTACCCGTTTTTACCCCGTTTCAAGTGGTTTTTGACCCGGTTAAGGGTCGGGATGGCCCGAATGATTCCAAAAAGTTATGAGAACTTTTGAGAGAGATTTGGGAGAGATTTCAAATCGAAAGAGATAGAGTGAAAACGATTTAGAGAGGTTTCGTTTGTGATTAATTTGAGTGTCCGGCTTCACAACGCAAGGTTCGTAAACCCCGTTAAACCGTGTTCTTAGCGCCCCATCCTCAAAAGCACTTGGTTACCTGTTTAATGATTTCCTGAGAATACAAGTTGTTTTGAAAGAGTGTCAACACAAAGGTTGGTGAGTTCATAAGCTTTTGTTTGGTATTATTAAAAACCTTTCGTTTGTAAAAGTAGTATTTGTGTTAGAAAATCCAATATTTTCCTTAAAATGTATATGTAGTCTTAAATTCAAAGACCGGAATGTATAAGTAACTTTTCTTACTTATAATAAATAATGTAAGTTTAAATCGACATAGACTCGTTAAATTTTAATGAAGTTTCCGTAAATTCCAATGTTTATTAATACTTTATGTGAGTTTATTATAACCATGCTATGACCAAGGTTGCCTAAAACGACGTTCTTCAGGCGTCGGAAATGTTATGACATTTGTCACCCCAGACCTATCGGTCTAACTGTTGCATGCAGTTTAGGTGTGGGTTTGTCAAACCCAATATAGATCTATACACAAGTATCACGCTCTCCCTCGAGGAGACTCTGGTTATAATACAGGACTTATTTGTAAATTGAATCGAATGTCTCACAGAAGTCATTAACGAATTTACGTGTAGTGTAATGAAAACTTGGTACCGTATGGCCGTACCTTGCTTAATGAAAATCTTCTTTGTATAAATGTACCCTTTTTAAATGTATGTGTTATGTAATGTATCATAAACTATACCTATTATAGTTTATCAACCAAGGGTAGTACGTAGTAATGTATACAAACTATATTCAAAATAGTTTATTAAATGTTTGAATATATCGGTTGTACTTTGATTATAATCACTTGTTATTCTTTATATTCAATATGTCCAACTCCATTTGTAAACTGATGTGTGTCTATGTATTAAGACAAAATGACATATATTGCAATAACATATAATCACATAAAGATATACACCTTGCTCAACATGTTACAAGGTGAAATGAAATTGACAGCAGCTTTTTGTTGAATACAGTTTTTGTTGCTGTTCTTAGAAAATTTATAGAAAAATCATCAAAGCTCCAAATCCAAATCCGCAAATTCTGAGAGTTTGGAATATGAGTCTAGTTTGTTCGTAAATTTTATCATGATTTTTAGTGATCTCTAACAGAGGTGAAGATGTTCATAATCACAGACTGGTCCGGGTTTGCCTCTGAAATGATAGGCAGTTTTGTAAAAATCACCATAAATTGTAGAAAAATCATATGGAGATGTGCAAGTAGTCATTTTAAAGCTACGAGTTTGAACTACTTGCACCTGGAACAGTTTTGAAAACTAAAATATTTAAGTTGACCAAAACAGTCCGTGATCGAAGTCCATCTTTTCTGATGTAATCTGTTAGAAAAAGTTTAATTGTGTTCTTGATGATTTTACTTGTATTCCCCCCTTAAAACTTAAGAAGAACATGTAAATGTAGGGGTATGAACTCACCATATGTGGTTTCAGTAGATGAAAGTGAGAGAGAGGAAGTATTCAATCCAAGAACACTAAGAAGATGTCTTGATGATTCGAGAATCTAACACCGAATAAGATGGAATTTGTGTAAGATATCATTGATTTGAGTATAATGGAGTGTAATAATTATATGAATGATGAAGATACTTACTAATTGAAGAAAGAAATCCCTGGAGAAAGCCTTGAAGTTGAGAGAAAAGATGAGAGAATTTTGGAGAGTGTTCTTTGGTTGTTAAGTGTAGAATGAAAGGACTTTATGGAGAATGAGGAGAGAGGATCAATCCTCCAGCTCTTAGAACGTGGGAAGAGCTGGAGATTGGGTGTAAAGGTCCACTAAGGTGACAAGGAGTAGTGGGAAAGAGTGGCTGATCATAGAGTGAGGTGGTGGTGGTTTGCTTTTGCCATAAATTAAGAAAAAGCAAATATTCCCTCAATAATTAGTTCAACCACTAATTCTTTTAATATATTTTTATAAAAGCCCTGGGGATTTATATATTTTGGGGCCTTAGTTTATAAAATAAAGTTTTGGGTGAAAATCCCACGTTAAAATAATGAAAAACGGAGTTAAAACGAAGTCGTAGTCGAAAACCGGGTGAAATGGGGCTGTCTGCGAGACCTCTCGCATGGAGCCGAACCTGAGAGGCTTCGCACGCGAGGCTTCGGTCCTGAAAGGCTTCTCATGAGAGGCTTCGGTCCTGAGAGGCTTCTAAGAGGCTTCGCTTCTAATAGGAGGGTTTTGGTTCCTTAAGGTTATTTTACCCGTTTTTACCCCGTTTCAAGTGGTTTTTGACCCGGTTAAGGGTCGGGATGGCCCGAATGATTCCAAAAAGTTATGAGAACTTTTGAGAGAGATTTGGGAGAGATTTCAAATCGAAAGAGATAGAGTGAAAACGATTTAGAGAGGTTTCGTTTGTG
The DNA here is from genome assembly GCF_052849685.1 of Lactuca virosa. Classification (NCBI taxonomy): domain Eukaryota; kingdom Viridiplantae; phylum Streptophyta; class Magnoliopsida; order Asterales; family Asteraceae; genus Lactuca; species Lactuca virosa. The sequence continues at coordinate 53,112,028 of NC_136432.1, forward strand.
ATTAATTTGAGTGTCCGGCTTCACAACGCAAGGTTCGTAAACCCCGTTAAACCGTGTTCTTAGCGCCCATCCTCAAAAGCATTTGGTTACCTGTTTAATGATTTCCTGAGAATACAAGTTGTTTTGAAAGAGTGTCAACACAAAGGTTGGTGAGTTCATAAGCTTTTGTTTGGTATTATTAAAAACCTTTCGTTTGTAAAAGTAGTATTTGTGTTAGAAAATCCAATATTTTCCTTAAAATGTATATGTAGTCTTAAATTCAAAGACCGGAATGTATAAGTAACTTTTCTTACTTATAATAAATAATGTAAGTTTAAATCGACATAGACTCGTTAAATTTTAATGAAGTTTCCGTAAATTCCAATGTTTATTAATACTTTATGTGAGTTTATTATAACCATGCTATGACCAAGGTTGCCTAAAACGACGTTCTTCAGGCGTCGGAAATGTTATGACATTTGTCACCCCAGACCTATCGGTCTAACTGTTGCATGCAGTTTAGGTGTGGGTTTGTCAAACCCAATATAGATCTATACACAAGTATCACGCTCTCCCTCGAGGAGACTCTGGTTATAATACAGGACTTATTTGTAAATTGAATCGAATGTCTCACAGAAGTCATTAACGAATTTACGTGTAGTGTAATGAAAACTTGGTACCGTATGGCCGTACCTTGCTTAATGAAAATCTTCTTTGTATAAATGTACCCTTTTTAAATGTATGTGTTATGTAATGTATCATAAACTATACCTATTATAGTTTATCAACCAAGGGTAGTACGTAGTAATGTATACAAACTATATTCAAAATAGTTTATTAAATGTTTGAATATATCGGTTGTACTTTGATTATAATCACTTGTTATTCTTTATATTCAATATGTCCAACTCCATTTGTAAACTGATGTGTGTCTATGTATTAAGACAAAATGACATATATTGCAATAACATATAATCACATAAAGATATACACCTTGCTCAACATGTTACAAGGTGAAATGAAATTGACAGCAGCTTTTTGTTGAATACAGTTTCTGTTGCTGTTCTTAGAAAATTTATAGAAAAATCATCAAAGCTCCAAATCCAAATCCGCAAATTCTGAGAGTTTGGAATATGAGTCTAGTTTGTTCGTAAATTTTGTCATGATTTTTAGTGATCTCTAACAGAGGTGAAGGTGTTCATAATCACAGACTGGTCCGGGTTTGCCTCTGAAATGATAGGCAGTTTTGTAAAAATCACCATAAATTGTAGAAAAATCATATGGAGATGTGCAAGTAGTCATTTTAAAGCTACGAGTTTGAACTACTTGCACCTGGAACAGTTTTGAAAACTAAAATATTTAAGTTGACCAAAACAGTCCGTGATCGAAGTCCATCTTTTCTGATGTAATCTGTTAGAAAAAGTTTAATTGTGTTCTTGATGATTTTACTTGTATTCCCCCCTTAAAACTTAAGAAGAACATGTAAATGTAGGGGTATGAACTCACCATATGTGGTTTCAGTAGATGAAAGTGAGAGAGAGGAAGTATTCAACCCAAGAACACTAAGAAGATGTCTTGATGATTCGAGAATCTAACACCGAATAAGATGGAATTTGTGTAAGATATCATTGATTTGAGTATAATGGAGTGTAATAATTATATGAATGATGAAGATACTTACTAATTGAAGAAGAAATCCCTGGAGAAAGCCTTGAAGTTGAGAGAAAAGATGAGAGAATTTTGGAGAGTGTTCTTTGGTTGTTAAGTGTAGAATGAAAGGACTTTATGGAGAATGAGGAGAGAGGATCAATCCTCCAGCTCTTAGAACATGGGAAGAGCTGGAGATTGGGTGTAAAGGTCCACTAAGGTGACAAGGAGTAGTGGGAAAGAGTGGCTGATCATAGAGTGAGGTGGTGGTGGTTTGCTTTTGCCATAAATTAAGGAAAAGCAAATATTCCCTCAATAATTAGTTCAACCACTAATTCTTTTAATATATTTTTATAAAAGCCCTGGGGATTTATATATTTTGGGGCCTTAGTTTATAAAATAAAGTTTTGGGTGAAAATCCCACGTTAAAATAATGAAAAACGGAGTTAAAACGAAGTCGTAGTCGAAAACCGGGTGAAATGGGGCTGTCTGCGAGACCTCTCGCATGGAGCCGAACCTGAGAGGCTTCGCATGCGAGGCTTCGGTCCTGAAAGGCTTCTCATGAGAGGCTTCGGTCCTGAGAGGCTTCTAAGAGGCTTCGCTTCTAATAGGAGGGTTTTGGTTCCTTAAGGTTGTTTTACCCGTTTTTACCCCGTTTCAAGTGGTTTTTGACCCGGTTAAGGGTCGGGATGGCCCGAATGATTCCAAAAAGTTATGAGAACTTTTGAGAGAGATTTGGGAGAGATTTCAAATCGAAAGAGATAGAGTGAAAACGATTTAGAGAGGTTTCGTTTGTGATTAATTTGAGTGTCCGGCTTCACAACGCAAGGTTCGTAAACCCCGTTAAACCGTGTTTTAGTGTCGTACACACTCCCGATGAGTGTGCAATAATGTTTTATCGTTTTGGTTCAGTGTTTACTGCATTTGAGACTTAGGAAATTCAACACACGAACTTTCCAAATGATGTTTCTCTCATTAAAATATTGCATTGTACAGTAATTACATAGTGTAAACCCTAATATACAAGGGTTAATTGAATTGATTGGTTTTGACTTGTTGACTTTGTTTGACTTTGACTTGACTCAATTTTTGACGGTTGTCACATCTTCTGGAAAGATGTCGGGAAAGTCGCGGACTTCTGGAATGTTCTGAATGTCTTTCACTTCTTGGCTCTCATCGACGATGTGTGCAAGGAATGCGTGATATTCCTTTCGTAAGCACTTCCGAGCTTGAATACACGAAATGATGCGAAGGTTCGTACTTGATTTGTCGTCGTAGATAACTAGAGTTTCTCTGTTAGGGAGGTTAAGACGAATTGCTTTCTCAAAGCACATGATGTCGGCTCGATGTGGACTCAATCAAATCATACCGATTATGACGTCAAAACCTTGTGGTGGATTAGATGTCGTGAAGATCTAAAAGAAAGTATGATTACTCATAAATTAAGGAAAAGGACAGGTACTTCTGTTCCGTCTGCATCTCTTGTCCCGATCGGCGGAAAGAGCATTTGTTTGGCTTCTAAGTTTATTCACATGGTAGCACGATCACTCGTAGTCTTGAGTAGTCTCCGTCTTGAAGTTCATATTTAGAACTCACACTTGGTTCATCAATCACAGCCTCGCGTATACGAGTCGTATATAATTAAGATTGAAAAGGCAGTCGAATAAATGATTCTTCTCTAAGCTCACCTCCAAACAAGGAAAAGCGGTTAAAGCGGAATCATCAATTCTAAGCCTGTAGAACCTTGATTATGTACCACCCTTGCGTATACATTCCTCAGCGATAGATTAACCATATGGGTCTTCGGATTGAACCTGACGTACTGTACGAGTGGTATTCCGGGGAGGTTTACTGAGGTTACTTCGGGAAGGATACGAAACATAAGGCACTCTACGCATGAGTACCTCCGAGTTCTGAAACGACGGCCTTGTTAGAAAGTCGATTACGGGGAAAAGAATTTTCGCACTAAACTGGCACTGTGAGGATCGAATTGACTCAGGTCAAATGACAATGTCGGACTACTCGGAATAACTGGCGTTAGACTAGTTCAGAAAGGTGTTACAAAAACACAACGGTGCAACTTATGTCAGAGTTTCAGTACTTGAGTTTTATCTATGAAACTACTGCTGCTAACAAGGTATAATGCAAAAAAAAAAAAAAAAAAAAACAAGTACAAGCAGTACGAGAGTCCCTAGAACCGATGGGATCTCGCAGAATGATATGATTCGAGTTGCACTAGTAGTTTAAAAGTTTTTGATAAGTCTAACTTTATCGCTACGGAATGTACCCGTATTTCAACGTGGGTCCGGAGTAGTCTCTCCTGCGGCGGTGATCCTTAGTATATTCCCGTCTGCGCCAGAGTTCTTTGTTATCGGACAATCCTCCTTGAGATGTCCTATCTCACCGCATATATGACATATCTGGCTTCCACCAGCGTCGGTGGTGGAAGTGATGTGCAAAGTTATGTGGACATGAGCACTTTCTTTGTTGCTCCTTTTTGGACAATCCCTATTATAGTGTCCGGTTTCACCACAACTATAGCAAGTCTGGCTGGCTCCGGTGCTAGTGATTTGGGAGGTGGTTCGTGCCAGCGTTCTACAGACACGAGCAATGTGCCCCATCCTGTTGCAATCGCTGCATTGCAAATCACGGCAGACTCCGTTCTGATGAAAGTTACACTTGTTACACTTCGGGAGTGTTCCCTCATATCGTTTGATCGGTGCTGAAGTGACAGGGGTCGCCACTTGTTGCTGTTGCATGGCAAGTCTTTGAGATCGCTTGTGCTCCTTTTGGGCTTGACGCTTTCGTTTCTTATACTCAGATTTGTGGCTTTGGGTGTTTGTGACTGTTATCATTTGTTGATTTCCCGGATTGTTACCACGTTTTAAATTGTCAACTCCTTTTCCATCTTTGTTTGCGTTACTAGCGGTGAATTGTGCTAGGACAGCTGTCACGGCAGCTGTTACCGCGACTTGGAAGGTAGCGGCGTCTATATGAAGGATCGGGGTTTCATCGTTTGGCTGACTATTTTTGGATGACGACATGATTCTGTTATATGATAAGAAAATGAGTTCGTGAGTGATTATGGTTGAACCTAGATGTGTTCTAATCATTCATGCAAATGTAAGTTTTTCGTTTTGATAAACTGTTCTCGATGGTTTGACCTACATCCCTATGATGTAGTACTGGTAAAGAGTAAAAGTAAGTTCATAGAATGGTCACAAGACAATTGTCATCCTGACTAGACTATCATTGGTTGGTGGATAACATGATCCAACTTTCGAAAAAGAAATGGGAAGTGATCCATGAGTTAAATTACCATAGTTCAAATTTTTTACGAGAGTGAGATTTAGACAGAATTCTAACGATAACAGAATGAAAGTATTTGAACAAGGATTGTCACAGGGATTAGCTGACTGTCAATATCATTGATTTTTAAGATGTAATAAGTTCGGGAAAAATGACCTTGGAGTAGGTCTTACATCATATCCGAAGTAGAAAAGTTTGGACAGAACAAAGGCCCACGAAAAAGTACATACAGTACAGGGGTAGTTACATAGGAAAGTGCTACTTAGAGCATAGATAGGAAGGCTATTCCTTAAACCAAAAAATAAAAAAGGAAGAAAGGTAGAGAATCTCCTACTGGTGACGGGTATCCCTCGGATGAACCCTTAGTTCAGCCAACTGACACTCCACATCAAGTAGGTGTCTTTCGTACACCCTCTAGCGTACTCGGAGCTCTATGACTTCGGCTCGAGTCGCAGCAAGTTCTTGTTGCAGGGCCTCGTGGTCTCTCCTAGACCTCTCACGAGCATCTTCAAGATGAATGGTGCGGATGGTATGCATTCTCGCATTGGTATTAACTTCCGTGATTTGATGGAGAGCTGTCATGTCATGTATTTCGTTTCGGGCAACTCTGCGGACCAGGATTGGCAAGACCCTGTCTGCTGAGCCTCCTTCGCTTAGCTCATAAAAGCTTTGGTCACCATTGAATGACATGGGTTGATTCTGCTATTGGCTCCATGTTTCCAAGCTTTCCACCCACGGAGGTGTTGGGCCTTGAAAAGCCGGACGAGGGTTAGGATTTGGGATTGGAACCACTGGGGGTAGATTCTCAACTTCTGGCTCGGGATCAAGATCCTCTGGAAAGTCTTCTGCCAGATCATCATCTAAGGGGAGTTCAAGTTCTGCTTCTGGTTCTATATTTAGCCCTCCTCCATTCTCTTGGCCGGGAAAGTAAGGGTCGTCGGGGAGGTGGAATCCAGCCATTTATCTAGACGAGAAATGAGGGTAAGGAATTTATCTTACAATTCTAAAAGGAAGCGATAAACAAATAAAAAGTTTCTATAAGGGAAACTTGCTGCTACTCCTAATAAGTTTGTTCTTTGAATGAATAGTGTCCAAAACACTCCTATAGTATTTTAATTTATGTTTTGTTCTCATGTTCTTCTGTATATGAAGATGCATAATTTGGTAAGTTTTAGGTTTGTTGCAACACCCCAATCGCTCCCCGACACACGTTCACCGTATCTCAAATAAATATAGTTTATCAGGCTATATTTATCCCAGATACGATTACATAACTTCCAAGGTTTGACTGTTGTGTCCAACAATTAAATACTTTTGTTATGTTCTAGTATGACACTGTTCTATAGTAAGTATGTAGGTATGTAATTATGTATACTTTTAGTTAAGTATTTTAGTACTTAAAAGTATAAACTCTTGGTCAGAGTATTTTAATCCCTATGTGTTTATAGTTTGTATATCTTTTATGGGTTGATATACTCGATTCACTATAAACAATGCTCTGATACCAATCTGTCACACCCCAAAACCGGAACGGCGGAAACGTTCGGGGGTGGAGGACGTCATGTACAGTATCATAACAATGCAAAGTAGTAAATAAGCAACAACATCATCCATTGCATTAATAGTATAATTTCATACAAGTGTGTTCTTTAATAGTAATAAGACACCAAAAATGAATAATCAAAATAAAATACGAGTCTTGAACATGCTCCGTCTTCTCAAAACCTGTCATCGGTACCTGTCTACTGGTGACCTGAGAATACAAGTTATTTTGAGAGCGTAGATCAGCATTTAAGCTGGTGAGTTCATAAGTATTTAGTGTCAATGTTTGTATAAGTTTGATGAAAATGTTTGTAAATGTTCAATGTAAATGTTTGTATATGTTTGAAAAACTCCTAGAAAATCCTATATTTTCTACTAGTATTAAAAAGTAGTCTTCTACCAAGACCCGACTGTTTTGTATGTTTGTTTCTCTGTAAGAGTGGAAGCTTTTCCCAAATATGACTATCGTTACCAGAATATAGTTTTATATTACCCTTTATGTGAGAAGATCACAATTTGAATATAATGGGAAAAATGTATGTGTACTGCAGTATTATTTGTATTAACTACTGAAGTAATAACTACCTTAAAACCAATGGTTTAATTAAGGCAAAATGTGATAAGATTGTTACCATACTAAACCGACTATAACACGACGATGAAAGACGTCGGAAGAAATGACATTTGGCACCCGTAGACTTGCAAGTCCCACTGTAGCGAACAGCAAGGTGTAGGATAGTCAATCCAGTATAGATCTATACGCAAACTCACGCTCTCCCTCCAGGAGATTCTGGTTACAAAACGTGACATAACGAAATGGTCGATGTGTCATGAAGTAGTATCTCACATTATGTTATCTCTGAATCTTGTTATAGTATACTTGTTATAGTAATAGTATTCTATGTATAGTATTCTATGTATAGTATCCTTTGTATAGTATTCTCTGTATAGTATCCTTTGTATAGTATTCTCTGTTATAGTATTCTCTGTTATAGTATTCTCTGTTATAGTGTTCTCTGTTATAGTATTCTCTGTTATAGTATTCTCTGTTATAGTATTTGTATATGATAGTATTCTCCTAAACTATACATATTATAGTTTACTAGTAATTTTTGTAGTTTGAATGAAGGAAGGTATGCCTTTGCTACCCAAAGGTACTGAACTGATTGATAGTACTTTTATATCTACATATGTATACATAATATATAATTGATATTTAAACGACCTTCGGAAAAATAACCGATACTTTCAGGCCACATCCAAACAAGGAAAAGGAAATTAAGCGAGTTATCAGTCCTAAGTCCTTTAAACATTACTTATATAACTATACATATATAGACATGCATTTGACAATATATAAGTTTAAAAAGAAGTTTTGCAAAACATTTGAAGAGTTTAATAATAAATATTGATGACTTGATGTCAATTTATAAAACGATTTAAAAGCAGTTTGATTGATAATACAGTTTGAAAGTATAAGAAATCCTTTGTTTGAAACACAGTTTGAAGTATATGAAACCCTTTGTTTGAAACATAGTTATAAATCACATGTGATTGATTATATAACTAACATGTTTTCTACTTGTATTCCCCCCCCCCCAAAAAAAGCATTTAAAATCATTTAAAAGATAGATTAAGGGGTATGAACTCACCTATAGTGAGTGATACGAAAGTATGTTTGGAAAAAGGATGTAGAGTGTCAGGTGAAACCTTGAGTACACAAAGATCCTAATAAACATATAATGACATGTATGTGTATTTGATTAGTGTATAAACAACTAATTATAAGGGATAACACCCTAATAGACTAGGAAACTCTTAGATTGAAGGGATACAATCACATATGATTGCATAACTAGGGTATTTGGCCACCCTAAAGAGTTTACGGTTCAAATGGCATGACCAAGGGAGTTCACGGTCCAAGTGGTTTACGGTCCAAGTGGTTTACGGTCCAAGTGGTTCACGGTCCAAGTGGTTTACGGTCATAAGGTTTACGGTCTGATGACCTTACGGTCATGGAGTTCACGGTCTAAGGAGATTCAACCGTAAACTCATCAAATCTTGCACAAATGATGGTTTTCAAGGGCTTCATTCAAAGGCATCGGATTCTAGGGACCATGCTTAGCCTTAGGAAGGGTTTAAGGTCTCTAATGTACCTTTCATTAGAGTTTACGGTCTAAGGAGATACTCTTAGACCGTAAACACCTTGTTCTTGGCTAAAAATGATGTTTTCAAGGTGATTAACTAGCGATTCTAGTATATAACAAGCTAAGGGTAGTGTACTTACTTAAGAAGCTTGTAAGGGTGATTAGGATCCAAGAACACTAGTGTGTGTTCTTGGTGAAATGAAGAACACTTGAAGATCTATCAAAATGAAGAGATTTCATGGATGAAATCATGCATAACCACTAGATAAAGAGATGTAACAACAAATCAAAGGAAAGAATTCTTACATTTTTGGAAGATCAAGATGAAGATCTTATGATACTTGAGAGAGAATTCGGGATTCTAGGCTTGGAAAGGAAAGAAATGATCAAAATGATCATGAATTATGTATATATAGGGAGTTTACGGTCACCATGACCGTATGCTCTAAGCTTCCTGACCGTAAACTCCTTTTGAGGAGGTTAACAATTTGCTAGATGGTTTGGAACTTTAATTGATAAATCCAAACACTGATTCCTTTGATGCACTAGGCTCAGAATGCTCAAACAGACTCTAAACAGTGCTAAAAGTTAGCAGAAACAAGTCAGACTTTGATTGAAGTGAATGGTTGTACAAGATAGAAATTTCGGGTTGTCACAAGAGCCCTTCTGGGCATCACAAGAATTTGACTATACTTCCTCACACAAAAAGTATAGTTGTCGCTAGGAGAAGAAGCGAAAGATGGAAGAAATGACAAAATACCCAAATATCAGGAATAATACCATTACATCGGCACACCAACTCGAAGGTGACAATCTTATTCACATCATTTGGGACAAGTTGATCAATATGAATCTTATGGTGATCCAACAGTTCTAGAAGAAAATCAGAGGATGGCAGACGATAACCATCATCGAAGTGTTCCAGATAGATTCCAACCTTACTAGGAGGAGGACGAGTAATAACAGAACCTTCCACCGGAATCAAGATCCCATCGTCGAGTTGAAACCCATAGCGACTCTGAAAACCTTCCCGTTGAGAAACAGTAGGCAAAATACAGGCAGGAGACTCCATGAAGAATCTTGAAGAAGGAAAACAACAAACAAGAAGAGAAAGGCAGAAAAGAGTAAAATGATAGAGAAGGCAAATGAATATATAAGATCTAGAGAAATGGGCGGGAGAACCCTAATAATGGCTAAATGCAACCGATGTCACCCGAAAATATTGGTCATTATCTAGCAAGCTAGATGAGTTGGAAGGGGTGTTGGTTGATTACACAAGGGACCTGGGTTCAATCCTTGCAACCCCCAAAATCCTTTTGGCTCTTTCAAAAAAAATAGTGGTCACATCCAAGGAAACTGATAGACGGATACTCAACCGTCGAGCGATAGCTGTACAAAGTAGTCCACCCATCATGACTAAGCAAGCCTATGTTATGATGGATAAGACTAGACAAACTTGATAACGAATCATAGGTCCACGACAGACAGAGACGCCTCAGATCCAGCACAACAGACTGCACGGGAGCGATCCGATGCCAGCCGGAAAATTATGTCCGCGAGAGTAGTCTTCCTGGCAAGTCCTCGCCCTGGCTTCCGGCAGGAGAATCTCCTAGCGACAAAACAATGTCATTCGACAACCTTAATGGTACACACAACACCAATACCTCATCTGGACCAATCACATTCCAGAGCAGAGGATAGAGGATATCTCCTCCAATGATGAGCCCTATCACGGATCAGCGATAACACCTTTTTCCCTTGAGAGAGGAAAGTGTCCTCCATGCCAACTATATAAGGGCGTCGATCATCTTCTTAACGGTAAGCTCTCGATTCCCACTCTCAAGAGATACTCTCTCACTTTAACCACTAACTTGACCGTCGGAGCGTCCTCTCAAGATCTCCTCCTGGAGTACGTTTTGGCGTTCTTTCCCTTGTGTTCCAGGACTCGATCGCCAAGTGGAGACCCGCCAGAGAAACAACCTTCACTTCGCATCAAGCTCCGAAATAGAAATACCTTTAGCTTCCATTTCTATGACGATTTGAGATACAGTTGATGCGACATAGACCTCCGACGGGTCTTCTGGTCTTCTGTTGCGGCGGAGATCTGGACATCATAGTGCAAAGTCGTTAGAGCCGTCCCAGGGACTGTGCCCCGGGAGCGGACTCCGACAGTCAAGTTAGATCAGCTGAAAGATCTGAGATGGTCCTCCATAGCTGGAGAGAACCATCTTGGTGCTGGTGGTGGTGTATGGTGGCTGACGGCGGCGGGTGGCGGCTGAGCCACCCTGCCGGAGTATAGTGGCGGCTGAGCCATGGGGAAGAGTCTGGGGAAAAGGTCTAGGAGAGGTCTTAGTGGTGGCTGAACCACTTGGGAAAGAGTCCTCCTTCAAGGAGGAGGCAATATTCTATTTATAGTGGACAATTAGGTCAAGGGGAATTGGGGCTGGCCTTGGGCCAGCCCAATTCAGGCCCAACTAGCAAGGAGTTGGGCAAGGCCGCCCGGAGGCGCCGGGCGGGGCTGGCTGGCGAGCGTGCACTAGGAAAGGATGGCAGGGGAGCACCAGGCGAGGGAGCGCCTGGTCGGGCCGGCAGGAGAGTCCCCAGCAGGGCTGGTAGGGGAGTCCCCAGCAAGGCTGGCAAGGGAACGCCAGGCAGGGCTGGCAGGAGCGCGCCAGGCCAGGCTGGCACGCTAGAGCAGTCTAGGCCATGCTAGTGGACCATATATCATCAAGTCCCCCCAGTCTGGTGTTATTGGTACGCGGCCAATGACATCGGACTGGAACTAGTCATATAAAATGTGCGTCGTCAAGTCCCCCTAGTCTGATGCGATTGGGTTGCTGACAATCGGGTCATGCTAGATAAAGCACCAATACAATAAATAATAAAAAGAATGACCGAACCTCGCCCACGAGGGCCGTGGGGTTATGCGATGAGCCAAACGTTGCTTATGCAGCTTGAGCTGACTTGATACTCCTTCATTGAGAGGAGTGCGAGCTGATCGGTGTGATGCAACGTAACTGTTGCTGCGATCATGCGGACCGAGGCTGCTAAAGAGTGTTACGCGACACTGATGTCGATGGAATGTCGGGTCGGGGTAGCTAAGAAGCGTAAGTTCGCCATTCAGTCTCTGAGACTGTTATTCGACACGATTGTTGTGGTAGTCATGCGCATATGGAATGTCACCGATATCCATCTACATAGTCTGCATTAATAACCGTCTTGAAGGTATTTCTTGCTTGGGCTACACCTAGCTGGATCCCCCCCAGTCTGATGTGGGTAGCGTAGGTAGCCGCATCAGACTATGTTGTCAAACCAATAAACCGTAGGGTTGTTGACCATAATATAAGTGGAAGAGATTCCGAGAGCTAGGCGACTAGGTTGCTAGCGAGGGTCACGCAGTGAGACTATTGTCGATAGCCAGACAACAGAATTCTTGAGGGATAGACAGTAAGGCTATTGATAGGAAATATGCCGTGAGACTGTTGCCGAGAGTCAGACAGCAGAGGTGCTAAGGGATAAGCGGTGAGGCCAGAGGTATGGGTTGCACAGCAAGACCGTTTCCGAGGGACAAACAACAGTGATGCTGAGGGATACACAGCGAGGCTACAGGTAGGGTTACGCAGCAAGGCCGTTTCCGAGAGCCAGGAAACAGAGATGTTGTGGGGTACGCGGCGAGGCTACAAGTAAAGTTGCATAGCAAGACCGTTTCCGAGAGCCAGGAAACAGAGATGCTGTGGGGTAGTAGGCAGCAGGGCCGATGCCGGGATGACCTCCTTGCTGGAGAGTATCCTCACTATAGCATGATGTAATGTGGATAACACTTCATCGATCGTCTGAGCACAAGAGGACCATGATGACTGTGAGAGAGGAAGCACCAAGGTCAAGGTGTTAGACGTGGAATAAGCTTGTGACGTGCGACTTATAGTGTGCGACGATGCGTGACTTATGTTGCGCGACTTAGGAGAATAGCTCAGGCTTAGCAGCCAATGAACATGGAGATGTTATGCGGGAAGGCATCGCGTGTAACAGATCGGGTTTGGATGCTAACAATCGTAGATAGATCACGCTAGAGAGCATCGCGTGGAATGGATTGGGCTTGGCTGCCAGCGATCGTAGATAAATCACGCGGAAGAGCGTCGCGTGGAATGGATCGGGCTTGGCTGCCTGCGATCCTAGACAAATCACGCGGAAGAGCATCGCGTGGGATGGACTGGGCTTGGTTGCCTGCGATCGTAGATAAATCACGCGGAAGAGCGTCGCGTGGAATGGTCGGGGCATGTTGCTATAATGGAGTCGGGCTGAGAAGCCAGGCGACTCAAGGCGAGGGTGTTGAACCTCGCATGCGGAGCTTGCCGCTATGATGCAGTCGAGCTGAGAACCCAGGCGACTCGAGGCGAGGGTACTGAACCTCGCATGCGGAGCGTGCCGCTATAATGGAGTCGGGCTGAGAGGCCAGACGACTCAAGGCGAGGGTACTGAACTGTTGGATTAGGTGTCTAAGCCCATAACTATAATTGGTATGTACTTGAATTAATAGCAGCACAGTCCTTTTGGGTTGCCCTCAACCTAGCAACTGGACAAGGAAATTATGAAAGGAGAGATATTAATTTATAAGATTAATAAATTAATATATAAATGATTTATTAATATGTTAATAGATTAATATATTAATTAGAAATCATTATGTTTAATTAATAGTTAGCCAGAAATTAATCAGAATTAATTTTGGGGTTAAAAGAATTAATTATAAAGTACAGGGACTAGTTTGCAATTAACTAATAGTTGAATGGAAGGATCCAGAACCTCCTTGGATGGAGGTGGACGAAATCTATAGGTGAAACCCTAAAGATTTCATCCAAGGGGTTCTAGATAAAGCCCTTGGGCTTTGCTTAGGCCTTAAGCAAGGATCATTAGGGTTTTCCCAAAACCCTAGTTCCCTCAGCTATTTAAGGAGCCTCCTGGCTCACATTTGAGGTGACTGATTTCTTTGGAAGAAACCCTAAGGCCGAAATTGCATACTCTCTCCATCCTCTCTCCTCCAAGTTTCCTTCTTGCTAGTTCTTGGGTGTGATTCCATTAGAGGCATTACATTTGTGGTGCTAAGCTTCCAAGAACATCAAGATCAAGATCAAGAGGATTATCAATTGTTTGCTATAACAATTGAAAGGTATGTAACTCCTAAACCCTAGTTTGTTAATTTCGAAATTAGCCTCTCTCCTCTAGGGTTCTTGTTTTGCAATTCAAAGTTATATGTTCAATAGTTAAAACATAGATCCAAAGTAGGTTGCATGTGAACTTAGGAATTGTTTTCTAGTTTATTTGTTTTACCTAAAACCCATCAGTGGTATCAGAGCCATTGTTTGTTTTAAATTGAATTGCTATAATTGTTGAATTGCAAATTAGGGTTTATAGCTATTAAACCCTAAAGGCCAAATTTTCGATTTCTAGGGTTTTGGATAAAAGGGTTTTTTCGAAAACCCTAGCCTCCAAAGAACCCTAATCGAAATTAGGGTTAGGGTTTTGAAAACCCTAGCCTCCTCCCTTGTAAATTTCGAAATTGCTAGAAGTTTTAGGGTTTCTTGTTTTGGATAATTGTTACTTAATTAGATTAATTGGATAATTATCCTTACCCTATTTTTCGAAATTTAGAGGGATAAGGATTAGGATTAAATTAATTGATTAATTTAATTAGATAATCCTTACAAGATTTAATATTTTGATTAATAGTTAATTAAAAGATAAATATTAAATCTAGTTAATTGGTTTATTTAAATTTAAATTTAATAGTTTGAATTTCGAAATTTATATAAACCCTTGAAGTTTTAAAATGTTTTAAAACACACCCTATATGTGTATTATGATTAAAAGTTTAATATTATATATGTATAAGAATATGGTCAGTCAAATCGGTAGTATGCCTCATTCACGAAGCTAATCTATAAGGGGGTATAAGGAAACTGCCTATAAAATGGTAGTTGAACGGGTGTCCGCTCTCACCCACCGCTTCCTTGATTAGTGGAGGGTCGTTAGCAGAACGGATTTGATAGGACAACTACTTCTCATTAAAAGTATAATGACATTAAAGAAAGTACTAGAACATTATTTTTAAAATCCCAACTCTAGTTACTTTAGGAAAAATGTGAAAAGTATGCTAATCCATGAAATTGCACATTATGCTTTATTGGTCGTTAGTGGAGCGTGTGTGGTTAACCAGCACACTAAAAGGCACTAATAAAGAGTGGTAATGGGTATCTCATAATTGTCATTTTGATGGAGCGTGTGTGGTTTACCAGCACATCAATAGTTAATGATAAAGACAATGAGGTTACCAAGCACATTTGCATGGTTATTCACATCTTGTTTGTGATCCTCGGCGTCCCAGTCATAAATAGAAGAGCATAATCTGAGATCAAAACATGCCATTGAATAGTTTCAATGTATCTCAAAAGAATTAGGAATTTCACTTCGTTTGTTTCGTCTAATGGTGGAGTTGGTGAATCGTCATTCACCTACCTTTATGAAATTTACACTTGGATCTCGGCATCCCATTTCTAAGTTGTGAATCTTCATAGTTGGATCCTAACCTTGATATTTTATCTTTGGGTTATTATATTGAGATATCTTGAAATCTAACTAAAACTTTCTTTCTTTTTAGATGTCTACTCCTGGAAACACTTCTGCTTCATCCTCCTCCAACCAAAACTTCTCTTTGCTCAATATTTGCTCCAAAGTCGTTATGGATGGCTCAAACTATAACGATTGGATGCGCAACATCAAGATGGCTCTTCGTTTTGAGAACAAAGAATATGTTCTTGAAAAGGAGCTCAAAGAGCTTGATGAGTCTAAAGCTACTCCTGAAGATCTTGCTGCCTACAAGAAACATTATGATGATGCTACCAAAGTGGCGTGCATCATGGTGGCAACCATGTCCCCAGAACTACAGAGGTACTATGAGGACTACTGGCCTTTTGAGATGAACAAGGACCTTATGGAAAAGTACCATAAGCGAGCTCGTCAAAAAAAGTTTGAAGTAGTCAAGTCACTCATGGCTTGCAAGATGAAAGAAGGGGAATCGGTTGTGTCACATGTGCAAAGAATGCAACGCTACATAGAGCGTTTGGTCAAGCTCAACATTCACTTTGATGAGGAATTGGCCATTGACATGGTCTTGAACTCACTACCTGATTGTTATGGTCAGTTTATTCTAACTTACCATTTGAACAATACTGAGCAGACCTTGGCCCAATTGCACAACTTGTTGCAGACAGCTGAGGCAGGAATGAAGGGTAAAAGTATACCCTCCACGCCTACAAGTGCCCCTGTGTTGGCTATTGGACAGGGAAAGGGGAAAAAGAGGAAAGGTCCTCCCAAGCAAAACTGGAAGAGCAAGGCTCAAGCTGGGTCGTCTAGTAATGGCCCAAAGGCTAAGCCCAATGGTTCCACTCCCCATGTTTCTGATCCAAAAGAGGCCGTTTGCTTTTACTGCAATCAAAAGGGGCATTGGAAGAGATCTTGCCCACAATATCTGCAAGATATCAAGGATGGCAAAGTGAAGCCATCTTCGGCAGGTATTTACACTATTTCTGCTAATAACTCATTATCTTCTCGTTCATGGGTCCTTGATACAGGATGTGGTTTTCATATCTGTTCTGATTTGCAGGGACTAAAGGAAAGTGAGGAGATAGAGCGAGGAAGGATAAACTTGATCATGGGAAACAGAAAGTCTTCACCAGTGACCAAGATCGGAGTTTATCAGCTTCTGCTTAGCAATGATGTTAGATTAGATTTAATAAATTGTTGCTATTCGTCTGAGATGACGAGAAACATTATTTCATTTCATGCATTGTTCAGATAAGGTTTCAAATATTCTTTTAATGATTTGAATGGTTCAATTTCTGTTTAGAAGAATGGTGTTTTTATGTTTGAAGCTTTACCTTGTGATGGTGTGTATGAAACAGTGACTTGTGTTGATAGCTTAGGAAATAGTGTACTTAATATTGACTTGTCTAATAGTGTATACAAGGCATGCTTGTGGCATTGTCGTCTTGGACACATTAACAAGAAACGCATAGCCCAACTCCAAAAGGATGGAATGTTGGAATCATTTGACCTAAAATCAGATGATATGTGTGAATCTTGTCTTTTGGGAAAGATGACAAAATCACCATTCATAGGGTCTTGTGAAAGAGGTGAAGGTCTGTTGGATCTCATACACACAGATGTGTGTGGGCCCTTCAGATCAACCATAAGGGATGCTAATCGATTCTATGTGACTTTCACTGACGATTATAGCAGATATGGTTATATCTACTTGATCAAACATAAGTCAGAAACCTTTGAAAAGTTCAAAGAGTTTAAGCATGAGGTCGAAAATCAATTGGACAGAAAGATAAAGATACTTAGATCCGATAGAGGCGGGGAGTATCTTAGTATCGAGTTCAACGACTATCTGAAAGAATGTGGGATAGTCTCACAATTGACTCCTCCTAGGACACCACAATTAAATGGTGTAGCTGAGAGGCGTAATCGGACCTTGTTAGACATGGTTCGTTCTATGATGAGTCGTGCTTCGCTTCCTATTCACTTCTGGGGGTATGCCTTAGAGACAGCCGCCCACATCCTCAATCTTGTCCCTACAAAGAAGGTTGCCAAAACACCTCACAAAATGTGGACGGGGAAAGTTCCCTCGTTAGCACATATTAAAGTCTGGGGTTGTGAAGCTTTCGTAAGACGAGAGACTCACGACAAGCTAGCAGCTAGAAGTGAGAAATGTGTTTTCATTGGTTACCCAAAGCAGTCTTTTGGATATTTGTTCTATAGGCCTAGTGAAAACGTGGTCTTTGTAGCACGAAGAGGAGTCTTTCTTGAAAGAGAGCTCATATTCAAAGAGGACAGTGGGAGCACTATTGACCTTGAAGAAATTCAAGAGTCAGCCAATGAAGGAACCTTAGATGACACTAGCACTCAACCAGAGGAAACAGTTCCTGTTGAACCAATCGATAACTCATTACCTCTTAGAAGATCCACTAGGGTGAGTGTGCCACCTGAGTTGTATGGTTTTCATATTACTTCAGATGGTGACACATTCATAAGTGACAGAACACTGGTAAACTTAGATGAACCAGTCACTTATAAGGAAGCAATGGCAGGCCCAGAGGCTTCCAAGTGGAAAGAGGCAATGGACAGCGAGATTAAGTCCATGTATGACAACCAAGTTTGGAATTTGGTTGATAGTGCACCAGGTCGTAAGACAGTTGGGTGCAAATGGATCTTCTAGAAGAAGACATACATGGATGGAAATGTGCACACATTCAAGGCTCGACTGGTTGCAAAAGGTTTCACTCAAACCCCAGGGGTTGACTATGATGAGACCTTCTCGCCAGTGGCTAAGATTAAATCTATTAGGATATTGCTCGCCATAGCTGCCTTTCATGATTATGAAATCTGGCAGATGGATGTCAAAACTGCTTTCCTTAATGGGAAGTTGGCTGAAGATGTTTACATGAGTCAGCCAGAGGGTTTTGTTGATGCAAAGTTCCCCAATAGAGTGTGCAAGCTTGAGAAATCCATTTATGGATTGAAACAAGCATCTCGCAGTTGGAATCTTTGCTTCCATGAGAAAGTCAAAGAGTTTGGTTTCTCTAGAAGTAAAGATGAGTTATGTGTGTATATCAAGGCTAGTGGGAGTATAGTAACTTTTCTGGTGTTGTATGTCGATGACATATTACTCATTGGTAACGGCGTTCCAACCTTGAAAGAAGTTAAGTCTTGGCTTGGAAAGTGTTTTGCCATGAAAGACCTTGGAGAAACTGTCTATATTCTTGGGATTAGAATATTGAGAGATAGAAAGAAGAGACTAATTGGACTTAGTCAGAGCACATACTTGGATAAGGTACTAAAGAGGTTTAGTATGGAAAATTCCAAGAAGGGAGAGCTACATATCCAAAGCAATACCAAATTGAGTAAGACTCAATGCCCGAGTACAGATGTTGAAATAGATGACATGAGTCGTGTACCTTATGCTTCCGCTGTCGGATCGATCATGTACGCTATGACATGTACTCGCCCTGATGTGGCATTTGCTTTGAGCATGGTCAGTCGCTATCAGGGAAATCCAGGTAGAGCTCATTGGATAGCAGTTAAGAATATACTCAAGTATTTGCGAAGGACAATGGACTGGGTCCTTGTGCTTGGTGGCAGTAATACTTTGAGAGTAGATGGTTACAGTGATGCCAGCTTTCAGACGGATAGAGATAACTTCCGTTCACAGTCAGGCTGGGTATTTTTACTGAATGGAGGAGCAGTTACTTGGAAGAGTTCCAAGCAAGATACGGTGGCTGATTCTACTTGTGAATCAGAGTACATAGCAGCGAGTGAAGCGTCGAAAGAAGCAGCTTGGTTGAGGAACTTCATCGGAGATCTCGGAGTTGTTCCAACCATCCAGGAGTCTATGGAACTGTTCTGCGATAATGAAGGAGTCGTTGCCTTGACAAAGGAACCAAGAGATCATGGTAAGACCAGACATATCGACAGAAAGTACCATTTCATCAGACATAGAGTAGAAGAAGGCCATCTTATAGTAAAGAGGGTGTCATCTGAAGATAACCCAGCAGACCCCCTCACAAAGGGTCTGAGTAGGGCTAAGCATATTCACCATGCTCGGAGCATAGGACTGAAAGATGATATTAGTTTTAGTAGTTAGATTAGTTTTGTTCTGAAACTTGTAACAAAGTAAATATAATTGACTTTTGGTGATTAAATAATAAAGTATTATTTATAAGTTTGGTTTCTGCCTTTTGTCAATTGTTTATTATTGTGTTTCATTTTTGCATGTTTTACTTCCCGAATAATAAGATTATTCGAACTCCACAGTCGCTCGTACTTTTGGAAGTAAGTAATGAATCAAGACTGTCATGAACTGGATTGTAGATTGTCTAAAGGATAGACATGGCAATAGAATTGCTACAACATTCATGAGTACTCAGAAATTGAGATTTGAGTATTGGATAAACCCTCGCTCAGAGTATCACTTCATGGAATTAATCACGAGTAATACTGAGACGATAATATCTTATAATTTTGAAACGAAGATATATGAGTTGTGATTTACAAGTCGGTCATGCATTGGTGATACGAAAACGCATCAGTAACTTGGTGTTATAAAACGTATTGTCATGCATAATTTGATGAGTAAAAGATACAAGCATATGAGTCAACGTTTATTCGTTCCTTTTGCCTTAACATGAAAAGCGATATCTGTGGGCCCCTCGATGATTTGGTGTTGACTTATGTGTTGGGCCCAGCCAGGACTAAATTGATGTGTTCAATTAGAAGTCCTACATCATCACAAATCAGGAATCGGGAAACATAGATTCTGGACAAAGAGATTGGTTACATTCCATGTCTTATGTCTAGGGATATCTAGCAAAACGAAGGATTATATGATCACTTATCTTAGGACACGTAACTGACTGGGTCAGAGTTCGGCAGCAGCTTTTGGAAGCTACAATTTGCTGGTCAAATTTAGAAGGCATACTAGCAATTATAGTTACAGACTTATCCAAGTGGGAGACTGTTGGATTAGGTGTCTAAGCCCATAACTATAATTGGTATGTACTTGAATTGATAGCAGCACAGTCCTTTTGGGTTGCCCTCAACCTAGCAACTGGACAAGGAAATTATGAAAGGAGAGATATTAATTTATAAGATTAATAAATTAATATATAAATGATTTATTAATATGTTAATAGATTAATATATTAATTAGAAATCATTATGTTTAATTAATAGTTAGCCAGAAATTAATCAGAATTAATTTTGGGGTTAAAAGAATTAATTATAAAGTGCAGGGACTAGTTTGCAATTAACTAATAGTTGAATGGAAGGATCCAGAACCTCCTTGGATGGAGGTGGATGAAATCCATAGGGGAAACCCTAAAGATTTCGTCCAAGGGGTTCTAGATAAAGCCCTTGGGCTTTGCTTAGGCCTTAAGCAAGGATCATTAGGGTTTTCCCAAAACCCTAGTTCCCTCAGCTATTTAAGGAGCCTCCTGGCTCACATTTGAGGTGACTGATTTCTTTGGAAGAAACCCTAAGGCCGAAATTGCATACTCTCTCCATCCTCTCTCCTCCAAGTTTCCTTCTTGCTAGTTCTTGGGTGTGATTCCATTAGAGGCATTACATTTGTGGTGCTAAGCTTCCAAGAAGATCAAGATCAAGATCAAGAGGATTATCAATTGTTTGCTATAACAATTGAAAGGTATGTAACTCCTAAACCCTAGTTTGTTAATTTCGAAATTAGCCTCTCTCCTCTAGGGTTCTTGTTTTGCAATTCAAAGTTATATGTTCAATAGTTAAAACATAGATCCAAAGTAGGTTGCATGTGAACTTAGGAATTGTTTTCTAGTTTATTTGTTTTACCTAAAACCCATCATGAACCTCGCATGCGGAGCGTGCCGCTATAATGGAGTCGGGCTGAGAGGCCAAATGACTCAAGGCGAGGGTGTTGAACCTCGCATGCGGAGCTTGCCGCTATGATGGAGTCGGGCTAAGAAGCCAGGCGACTCGAGGCGAGGGTACTGAACCTCGCAGGCGGAGCTTGCCGCTATGATGGAGTCGGGCTGAGAAGCCAGACGACTCGAGGCGAGGGTACTGAACCTCGCATGCGGAGCTTGCCGCTATGATGGAATCGGGCTGAGAAGCCAGGCGACTCGAGGCGAGGGTACTGAACCTCGCATGCGGAGCTTGCCGCTATAATGGAGTCGGGCTGAGAAGCCAGGCGACTCGAGGTGAGGGTACTGAACCTCACATGATTGGGCGTAGCACCCTACAATCTATGTGTCTAGGTCGTGTGATCAGTTTGGGTTAAAGCGGAATTGTACCTGATGCTTTGCTGCATCACTAGTTGTACTAATAGTTGGTGCCTCGGTGTCTTGCCTGTTTGCGGAGAGCTATGTGGCGGTGCTACTTAGAGCTTGATAGTGTAGCTGCTGCTAGGAGATGCGCAGCGAAACTGGTCAGCAGGGTCGTTGAGGCCTGGGCAACGAGCTGCTAGCGATAGGTGAGTAACACGACTATTGAGAGTTGAGCAACAAGACTACCGAGAGTTGGACCACGAGGCTACTCTTTCAATCCTGAATACCAATGTCACCTCGGGGATGCACCATCATGCATAGTGTCAGCTCTGCATGTACTTTAACTCTTCCCCTTGGGAATAAAAATCACTTCTACATAGTGTCGTACCAACACTATTCCCCCCCCCCCTCTCTTTTTTTTCTTTAGAGGAGGCGAAGACGGATGTATAGCCGCTGAAAGGCGAGATACATAGCTGCTGGAAAGAGCTAGGCAACCCAAGTACTAACAAAATTGGGTAGCACGGTTGGCGAGAGCTAAGCAGCGCGACTGCTGGGAGTCAGACAAAGTAGCTGCTGGTGGTTGGGCTTTGCAGCTGCTGAGCTAGGTCGTGTCGCTGCTGAAGGTCGAGCTGTGCGACTACTAAGAGTTGGGCAGTAAGACTAGCGGGGGTCGGTCAACATGAATGTGAGAGTTGATTAGCGAGACTTCCCGGGATTGATCAACACGGCTGCTGACGACCGCACAGCGCAGTTACTCATGGCTATTTCGGAATGCTTCACGGGTAGTAGTAGTAATGTACTACTCTTCTCCCTCCCCCTTTTTTTTAAAGTGTCGAGTGGTCCCGGCCACAATGCATTTTCTGAAAACGTATTTTGTTGGGGAAAACACAACAGGAGCGGTTGAACGACTGCTTGGCTAATTTGAGTCTGGTCATTTTATTTCTGAACTAGCCTAATAAAATAAAAGCTTACTTGAGAGGGCCCAAAATGAGACCTCTAGAACCCATTCCTGAATTTGGGCTAGGTGCTTCTTTCGAATTGTGCTGCTAAGCCCACAATTACTTCCCTTTTTGTGAGTTAATTATGAGAAACGAATTAGATCTTTGTACCACATGTGGGGCCCGTTGCTTTTAATTGATTTTGAAGAGCACATAATTCTGCAGC
Source organism: Lactuca virosa (assembly GCF_052849685.1). NCBI lineage: Eukaryota > Viridiplantae > Streptophyta > Magnoliopsida > Asterales > Asteraceae > Lactuca > Lactuca virosa. The sequence goes on from NC_136432.1 coordinate 53,134,670, forward strand.
CATTCATCTTTGTACGCAAAGAACGAAGCTTTAGGGACCGGTGACCTGGGAACTTTCAGACCCTTTTTCTTTTTTCTTTTACTCCTTGCCGGAGCTCGCCGGTTGCAGAGGAGATCGTAGCAGCAAACTTGCCGGCGACATCCATCTGTTGGTCGACTGTAGAAGGAGATCGACGTTGGAGCTCTCCGGCGATGATAGATTGCAGGTCATCGTTGGAAGGTGATCAGGTGGTAACAATGGTGATGAATTCGGTGGTTCCCTGTTGGATTTCATCATCTGCAGTTGGAGATCGGAGATGTAATCTCGCGGGCATCATCGTTCTACTAGGTGTTCTGACGGTGATGATGACGGTTAGGTCTTCCTTGTCGGATTCTCGAGCGCTTGTTAGTCATTTAGTTGTCAAGGAAGAGGGTCGTTACAGGAGGTGACCGGTTGGACGGTGATGGCACTGTTGTTGGGCGTTTACGGGTGGTCCGACGATGTGCAGTTGTTGGGTCGGAGTAGCAAGTGGTTAATTGGGCATAGGGGTCGTCGATCGATTGTCCTTGGACTCCGGATGTTGGGCAGCGACCAAGGCTTGCTGGGTCATCGCTTGAAATTGTTCAACGATAACAGGTGGCCCGCTAGAGATAGCGATCAGAATTGCTTCATCGGAGTCGAGGGTTTACATGGCGTTGGGGCGTGCTGGTTAGAGAAGTTGTTAAGCCAGGGATAACCAGGAGTTGCTAGTGTTTGTGTTGCTGTGAAGCGCTGGTCGCGACCGGAGGTTTTCAGTTGGTGGTGCTCACGTTCCGACGAGAGAAGCTCGGGTTTGGGGAAGTCTTTGGCTTCCCGGGAAGATGTGTTGACCGGTGGGTCCCACTTTTTTGTTTTTTCTGTATATAAGGGATTGGACCAGATGGGGTCCAACTTTGTTTCTGACTTTTGTAGACAGTTCTGTCATTTGTCTGGTGCACTGTGCACCTTTACCCCTTTTTTGTTATTGTTGGCAGTAGATAGACACGACATACACCATTTTTGATGTATTTGAGTGATTTGTCATGAATGTGAGCTGTAAATGTGATTTTCTCTGTATACACACTTTATATATATATATATATATATATATATATATATATATATATATATATATATATATATATATATAAAACCATTAATGAAATGGTAAAACTATAAAGTAAAAATAACTTTTACTAGTTACAGCACAACTTAGAGAAATTTATATATTTAGATTGATTACTAAAATTAACTTTTGATAATATGACATCTAAAAAGATGGTAAAAAGCTCATAAGAATTTTTTTCTTTTTTACAGATATCAGTTATTCTTATAGATCTCCTCTCCACCCCTTTTTTTTACTGATGGGATGGAACTATATTGATGGTAATATAATTTCTGAAATAAAATAGACTTTGGAATATACAAGTACCACAGCTGTGTTTACAACTTAAACACACTTGTACCCCAAAAATCATTACTGAAATGAATTTTAATATGAAGTGAAATGGATGGTAAAAACACATATTCAGATGGAAATACAAACAACTTGAGAAAGCTCATAACTAAATTATTTCTTTCTTCAAGCTTTTAAATAACTTGGATAAACTTGTATAAAGAAAATTATAAACTAAATGAGATTTTCTGGAAACATATAAACTGAAAATGGGATAGAACCCATAAAGAACCTCTTCTTCTCTCTTTCCTTTTCCTGAAGATTTTGTAAAATATACAAGCTACACAGCTATATGTACAAATAAATGTTTCAGGAATTGAAGTTCTTTACAAAAATCGTTTTTTTGTAACACATAAACTAAAAATGAGGTAAAAACTCGTAAGAATTTCTTTTCTTCTGAAATTGCTCAACAAACCCCCAAAATAAAAACAAAAACGGATCTAAGAAGGTTTTTGCGAGCTTGGGGAGTATTTGAGTGAAGAAAATCATATAGATCCATAGATCTGAGCTAAAAACGAAATGGATCTACAGCTCTGAAAGATTTGTGAAGCAACTTTGGACAGATCTTGCAAAAAACGAAGAAGATCTGAGCAAATGATGGGGTAAAATTCATAAAAAAACTTCTTTTCTTCTCAACTTACTGAGAAACCCCCAAAATATAAACAAAAAACGGATCTAACAAGGTTTTTTCCTCACTAAACCTTCTCTACTCTTCAGCTTGCTCAACAGATCTGAAAATCTTTTGTTTTCCATCTCTAAGCTTCTAGAGGAAGCATCAAATAAACAACTTGAACGGAGTTGTACATGAGAAATCAGGAAACAAAGACCGATTTTCTCGAAAATGAGCAAACAAAAGAAGTAAAAACTTGCAAAATATTGTTTGTTCTTCCATTTGCTGGATAAAACTCGAAAATATGAACAAAGATGGGGAAAAAACTCATAGAGATCTCTTTTCTCCCCAACTTTCTGAATAATCCAACAAAGATGGATCTGATAAAAACTTTTAACTTGAGAATTGCTCAAATAAACTAAAACAAGGCATATTTATATATCTGAGCAAAAACAAGGTAGATCTAACGATCTGAGCAAAAAACTCAACAGATCTAAAAGATCTTGGCGAAACCCAATCGATCTGAACAGATCTTGGTAGTAACCAAATGGATTTGAACCAAATGGTGGGTAGAAATGAACAGATCTGAACAAATCTTAGATGAAAACACATCAGATCTGAACAAATCTGGGCAAAAACGAGCTTGAGGCCAACTGAGGCTTTTGCTACTTGCTCGAATCCGGGATGGCGCCAAATGATGCGACATCGACCTTCGACGGGTCTTCTGGTCTTCTGTTGCGGCGGAGATCTGGACATCACAGTGCAAAGTCGTTAGAGCCGTCCCAGGGACTGTGCCCCGAGAGCGGACTCCGACGGTCAAGTTAGATCAGCTGAAAGATCTGAGATGGTCCTCCATAGCTGGAGAGAACCATCTTGGTGCTGGTGGTGGTGTATGGTGGCTGACGGCGGCGGGTGGCGGCTGAGCCACCCTGCCGGAGTATAGTGGCGGCTGAGCCATGGGAAAGAGTCTGGGGAAAAGGTCTAGGAGAGGTCTTAGTGGTGGCTGAACCACTTGGGAAAGAGTCCTCCTTCAAGGAGGAGACATTATTCTATTTATAGTGGACAATTAGGTCAAGGGGAATTGGGGCAGGCATTGGGCCAGCCCAATTCAGGCCCAACTAGCAAGGAGCTGGGCAAGGCCGCCCGGAGGCGTCGGGCGGGGCTGGCGGGCGCGCACCAGGAAAGGATGGCAGGGGAGCGCCAGACGAGGGAGCGCCTGGTCGGGCCGGCAGGAGAGTCCCCAGCAGGGCTGGCAGGGGAGTCCCCAGCAAGGCTGGCAAGGGAACGCTAGGCAGGGCTGGCAGGGAACGCCACCACCATTTGGTAAGAAGAGCCAAATTAGCCAAATCAATAATTTATTGAAAATCTTTAAAAAAAATCTTATGTAACTCTTTAATAATGATAACTGAATTTGAAAGTAATTAACTATAATAACGATATACAACATAAAATTAGATATTACATTATGGTTGATATTTTATATAATCATTATTGTCGAAAATAAAATATGATCAAATAAATAATTTTTAGAATGACTAATCATAAAATAGTTAAAAGTAGCATTACCGTTCAAAAATATTTAAAATTTTTAACAACTTAATACAAGAATTATTATTTTATAGTTAATATCAATAAAATAATTATTTTGAACAATATATTTTTAAAATTATAAATATATAAGTTTAATAAAGTAAGGCACAAGTATTCGCCTAGTCGATTTTAAATAGCCGTTCTTTCTCCTGACAAAAGAACCGTGACTTCGAATTAAAAAGTTTTTTTCGTGAATTATTTTGTCTGAATGGGTACATTTGATACTCACCAAATGCATGACCAAGGTTGTACTTCACTACTTCCTATAGTTTTTCTTCTCTTCCATAGGTACATCCTACTTCTAGCATAATGTATTGTCTAACATGTCTTATATAAAATACTTTATATATTTTAAAACAATATTTGTATTGTAATTTTCTTTTTATATTATTGGCAACCTCAAAACCTTAGTATTTGTATTTTCTTATACTAATTGTCAGAACAAAAAACATAGATAAAAATAATGTATTTTTTTTACATAAATCAATTAATTTAAAGTAAACTATTGCATATTTCATTCCCACCATAAACTATAATTAGATTTTTAGTTTGAAACCATCTTATTACATAAATTAAAAATAAAAAATCGTAACATAAGTTTACATATTATTATCATAATATAAACATTGTGGTTTTAAATGATTCATGTTAAATAAGTTATGGCCTACTCTATGTGAATAGCAATAATGGCAACGTTTTAAATGGAATGTTTGACCGACATTTAAATACGGATTTGAAAATCGTCCACGCATTTTGCATTTTTCAACCCTTTCCCACCCATTTCAACCTCATTCATCATCATATCAACATCTGCCCCCTTTCACGCCATAATTATAATAAAATTTTCAAATATAGGCAAAATTTATTAAATTATGCTTTACACATGATATTTAAATATCTTTATCGACTACAATTACAAAAACTGAAATATTGAGAAATATATAGAAGAGTTGGTTGAGATCAAACTCTTCTTTCTTCTTCTTCTTTTTTTTTTTTTTTTTTTTAATAAAAAGTTGATGTATTTTATTATAGTATTGATAAATGCATAATAAAACTGAATAATGTATATATTTTTTATTTTTAAGAAAAACTGCATAAAAAGTACCAATTGAGTATATTTTAAGTTTAGGTCACATAATTACAAATAGATAAGGTTTCTTGAACAGTGACAGGGGTTGTTTACAAATTGACTAGGTTGATTAATGGGGGTTGTTATGTTACAATTCTGTTTGACTAATATCTACTTTCTTTTGGAAATACTTTTGACTTGTATTTCTTTCTAGATATTTTGAATTTTTTTTATTACGAATTAAATATTATAACCACTTCCAACTCAGCATTTTTTTTCTTCCGATAATGATATTAAAAATAGTATAGGTCCATTTTCAGTTTTAATATTATTTTTAGAGTAAATTACAATTTTGGTCCCTGTGGTTGTCCATTTTTAACACTTTTGATCTTTTTATTGCGATTTTAACATCGGTAGTCCTTATTGGATAGTTTGATAACAATCCAATCCTTGCACTTAACAACCCCAACAGAACTACAGAAGGGCTGTTTAACTTAAAAAAAAAAAAAAATTTGCCCTTCCATCACATTAATGAAAAAAAAATGCTATACAAGGTCTAATTTTTAAAAACATTATTTTTTATACAAGACTATATTATAGTGAAAATACACTTTTTGCCTTACAACCTCTACAACACCACCATGAGAACAAGCAAAAACTTTCAGTAATGTGGTGAAATGATTAAAATGCCTCAAATTAAAAAAATTCTACACACCAAAATCTCAATAAACCATAACCACCATCACTACCACTACAAAGGACATAATGAAAATAAAAAAACAAAGGGCAATAACACACATCATTCATTAATGTAATTGGAATTTATACATAGTTGGTGACAAAATATAGCAAATATGTTGAACAATTCTATAAAAGCATATTATGCATATACACTACCAAACTTAAAATGAACCAATGATTTAACGGGAAGTCTTCTCATGATTTCCTCTTGAATATGGAAAGGAATTTAATCTCACATCCTTGATTTTGGGTGCTTCCTAAACTATCAAATTAACAAATTCAACATACTGAATTACAAATACTAATAATAAACCAGTAACCCATTGCATATAAATGTATACAAACACAAAAAGATAAGAAATATGCCTTCCCTTTAAAATCATATGTTTATAGTGTCCTTCCAACAATGTGCTAGTTGAAGAACAAAGATTAGCATAACATCAAGATCATTATGATATTAGTGTGATTCAATTCTATGTACAAATATGCTATTATGTGCATTTTACCCTTCTGAAATTAGTAAAATTAGAGGCTTGAACATTAATCAATAATATGTTACATTAGCACATCAAAACCATTAGAAACAATCCAGATTTGCTTTCTTATCAACTTTTTTATTTATTTATTTATTTATTTATTTATTTATAAAACAAACAAATGTTGTAAAACTGAACAAACTATCTTATAGACTGCTTGAGAGTAAGTTTAAGTGAAGCATAACTTGTGCTTTGAGTTGATCTCTTCTCAATTTCCCACTTGTTGTCATTGGGAATTTTTTGTTCCATGTTATAAACATTTTAGGAACTTTGAACCTGTAAAACAGAAGAAACATAACTTAGTAAAATGGTGAAAAAAGTATTTATATTTTGCAATTAAAATAAAAAATACCCTGTCAAATTATTTGTTCTACAAAATTGGTGGAGACTTTGAGTGGAGATGCATTGTAGTTTCTGTGAAGGTGAATCTGAATCTGAATCTGTCCATGTCCAGTTTTGGTTTAACTGGATGCAAGCAACCAGCTTTTCACTCAAACGGGAATCAGGAATTCCAATCACTGCAATTCCAGAAATCCCAGGATGTTTTAACATCACACTTTCTACCTACATTTTAACAAAAAAAAAATAACAAACTTGTCAGGGGTATATACAGGAAATTAAAAAAAAAGTAGATTGCCTATATTGATACCTCTTCAGGATAGATGTTTTCTCCTCCACTTTTGATACGCCCTTTCATGCGTCCAATAAGCCATAAGTTACCATCATCATCTATTCTCCCTATATCACCAGTTTCATGCCACCCTGATTTCATTCCAATATGGTGGTCCGGGTCCCACCAGTATCCGATCATTAAGTGGGGCCCCCTTGTTAGAATCTGTCCAACATGGCCTGAATCTGAATCTGAATCCTCTGTGCTAATCTTCAACTCAACATGTGGTGCAGCCTTTCCAACACAAACACCTTCTTCTTCTTCACTTGTTATTTGCTTTGTAGGATCATTAAGTGTCATGAAAGTTAGAGATGAACAACCCTCAGTCATCCCTTCAAAAGAAAAAGACGTAAATGCCCTCCTCATACATAAAAAGAAAATTGAAAGTAAATATAAACCAACCATAAGCTGAGAAAAGTGCAGCTGTAGAGAAAACGTTTGTTGCTTCTATAATTAGATTGGATGAAAGGCTTCCACCACCATTCAGAATCTTCTTCACCATTATCAACTCTTTACATGTATCTTTCTCCCTGAAAATCTGATATAAGGTCATGGAGAATGAATACAGAAAGACTACTTATTAATGGAAATGCACTTTGTAGTTTGTATATGTATTTGTTAAAAAAAATACCTGATGAAAGAAATCATGTCAGACATAATTGCAGGAACTGTTATGAAGGAAGTGACATGATGCTTTTCAATAGCTTCAAGAGCTGACTCAGCTTCAAATTTTGGCATCAGGACATGGCATCCTCCTACCATAAGCATGGCTAGAGCTGATGATAATCCACCTACATGCCCTAGTGGAGCAGTATGTAAGTACACCTGTCATATGAAGATCAAGAGACTTGAAATTTTTAAGGTTAAAAGCAAGAAATTGAAAGGAAAAAGATCAAAACTTGCATACATCATCCTCCATGTAACCAATAACAGCAATTTTGGCAAGAGATTGTACAATCAAAGCTGAATGGCTTAACATGACACCCTTTGGCCTTCCTGTAGTCCCTACAAACACAAAACAAAAAAATATATTTATTTATATCTGCTTTCATAACAAAATTAATAAACATAAGTGATAAGACTCCATCTGTTGTTTTGAGAAAGTAAAATGGGTCGTTCACTATGACTATATGTGAGTACCTGACGTGAAGCACACGATTGCCACTCCATTACAAGTTGAAGTGTAGTTGAATGATTGGGGTTTTGGAGAAGGCATCTTAAGCATATTGGTAGTTAATACTGTCAATAAAAACACAATAGCATGTAAATTGACATTAATGACATAATTATCTGAAGTTGCTATATGTTGAGGTGTTATTTTATAAGTTACATACTGTTGTTCCCTGTAGAGATGTATCTGTTATGGGTGTCCATGAGAACATGCCATTTTAGAGAAGGAACATAATGAGCTTGAAAATCTGAATGCCAGTTAGTGTTATACTCGTTGTCAGTGATCAACATGATTGGCTTCACATCTTCCATAGCAAATAGAGCCTCCTCCAAGCTCTAATAATGTGTAAAAAAACTATGAACACATAAGGTTTGCAATGGTGTAGCAAGATGAGACTTATGTTATGTCAATTAATCAAATAACTCATGGAGTCCACTGATATTTACTTACCCATCGGTAGTTGAGGGTTGCAGCTATTGCCCCAACAAATGTGATAGCCAATAACCACTCCAGATATAGATCGCTGAAACAATTGTGAGTATGTAATGTAAGCATTATTTATGTGGAAGTTCAAAACAATAAATTGCTACAATGACTACTTGAAAAGCAAAAACCACAGATAGTGTTGTTCATAGACAGGATTTAGTTTTGAATGTCGAATCACATATAATCAGTTGGAACTGTTACGAGTGTACTCTTCTGATTCTGAATTCCATTTGGGATGTTCACAGAATTTGCAACATTTACATTTCTGCAGAACTATAAACTTATATCACAAGCAAGAAAACAATGTAAATCTAGACACAGAACGATAATGATTGTTTAGGTTAAGCTACGAATTGAAACTTAGAAATTAAAAGCATTCATGTCAATGTTAAATTAAGAAACCACAATGTTTGAAGTTCTAAAATCATACTGGGGCTTTTTGGACGGGAGGAGCAGCAGCATCAAGTACAAAACAATCTAAGTCTAATTATGTAAGAAAAACAGAGCAATTGAAGCAGAATAAGGAACCTGTTGAACGCAGAGATGGCTACAACGTCACCGGATTTCAAACCGAAGTGGATGAGTCCACGAGCGAGATCCAAAACTCCTTTAACAAACTCTTGTCCAGTTTTAACTCTACTGCCGTAGATTGTGATCGGAGAATTACGCCGGAAAGTTGATAACCGACTCAAGCACTGACAGATATGAGCTTCCGAGTAGTATCTGGCCATTTGAGAACTGAGAAGAGGATGGTTTTCAAATGGAAGGTTTGGGAGCGCCAAATATGGATTTGGTGATGGATGATGGATGATGGATAGGGTCCCTTTTACTACAAATGGCATCATCATCATAGCTAAGTGACAATCGGATTCGTAGAAGAACTTGATAAGGGGCAGGGTATTCTTATTGGCTATTCGATGTGCTAAAAGACAATAGGATTTGTAGGAAAACCCTTTGAACTTTGATTGAACATTTTTGGTTTTGATTTTTTCTACATAGAAATTTAAAGTCATTATTACATATAATCATTTTGATATGATCTCTATTTTAGCAAGTTAAAAAGCGGGATATTGATTAACCGGTGTAATTATTTTTTTGACAATATTTTCTCATTTTACAAAAGAAAATTAAATATCCTCCTACATTTTGTTCCTACCAATCCTCATATCTATTTAAATAATGACATGTGTCATATTAGTATCCTAAAATATCATTAAATGAGTATTAAATATTACACATGTTATCATTTTATTGGGTAGGACGATATATATGAACAAAAAGTAAGAGGATATTTAATTTCTCTTTACAAAATAACCAATTTGCTCGGGAGCACGACATTCCATAGTTTTAATTTTTGTTCTGGAGTTGATGAGATTCGACGTAAATGTATTCTAAAATATGACATATCAAAAATTGGATTCGTTCCACATTATTCTCGAATGAGACATGACATAAAGTTCTTGAGTCGACATAAAAGTTAGTTTTCGAATAGGTTGTTCCAGACTTACAAAATAGTCATTCGAAATTTATTTAATATTAGATTTCATTTTCATTAACAATATCATCTCCTCTCTTAGAAAATTTTTGGTAGCCCTACTCAAGACATGTTTGGATTAATCGCTTATTCTGTTATTCATCAAAATGACAATGTATAACGGTCTTATATCGTAATTTACTTTGTTATTGGAAGTTTTTTGAGATTTTTCTATATAAGCCCGAAACAAAGCATCTCAAACACCTTTTCAAAATGGTTTGTAGTATTCTAGACCAGAATACGTGTTTTGTATTTGTTGTGTGTGCACCCAAAATATATTTTTTTAGTACCGTACTCAAAATTAACATATATTTATTAGTGTATCCTACATCGGTGCGACATGATCTTTTAACTGACTATATATATTGGAGTCTCATTCTCTCCACAATGGCTCTTTTGGAGAGATAATCTTGGGCTTCGCATATATTTACATGGTATCAGAGTCGGCGTCCCACACCCCCTTGTCTCAACACATCAATGTCTATCCTCATTGAGCCTCCGACTCTGAAGGGGAGTGTTAATGTATCACACATTGGTGAGACACGGTCTTATAAGTGGTTATATATGTTGAAGTCTCCCTTCTCTCCAGAATGACTATTTTGGAGTGTTAATATGGGGCTCCACATATATTTACAATATTTGTCGTTTTTTTTTTTTGTTAAAACAGGTTAGGAATACTCAAAGAAGGAATCTAAAAAAGTCACAAATTAACAGGAATGAATATAAAAAAGTCACCAGGAATGAATCTAAAAAATTCGTCATGTCAAAGAGCTTACCTTTTTTATTTAGAGTGCTTAATACGTCTACGTCTACCAAAGCCGCATAGCTGTCTATGCATCTCTTGCCAAAGGCATAAGGTACCCAATATTTAGGTCACAGTTAACCAAATACATGTAGACCAAGTGTGCCTACGCACGATATTGTATTTAGTTATTGTTTATGTTTTAGTTTTAAAAAATGTTAGGGTATGTATTGTATTTTGTTATGGTTTATGCTTTAGGGTTTTCGTTGCATATTGTAATGTATTTGGTTATATGTATATAAAAATATTTCCTTATTTTTTATGTTATATGTTTTCCTAAAACGATTAGTATGTATTGTTTTTATTTATGTTGCATACAATGTATTTGCTTATATGTTGTTGTAATATATTTGGTTATCTACTCCAGAATGATCATTAAAAATGCAGTGTTTGAAGTGTAGACTTAGATTTACCACAACTACAAAACAATAGTTATCTTACTCTAAAATGACCAAGTCTAGAATATGGAATCGTGCTCCATAATGACATGTTCCGTAATTAGTGGTGCCAAAATCGGTTTGTTACTAAAATCTAACAAATCTGGAATACTTCATTTTTTTTTTACTAAAATGAGTCTAAAATCCAATAAACAATTATGGATTTGATCATTCTCAAGTCGGGAATCATTTCAAAAACAAGTTGAAATGACAAATTGTGAGTTATAGATTTTTGGTCTCTTTTGAAGCCTTTGTTACAGATTAGTGATTTTGGTGAAAGTTTCGTCACGTAAGATTTCACATACAAGTCCGGAATGACCCATTTAGGACAACGATCATTTTTGTAAAATATAAAAAACTTTGGTTATTTGTTTGTTGGTTACTACTTCACATTTTTATATAGTATCTGGCTTAAAATACCAAAACTTTTTTTTACCTTTTACAAATGTAACTTTCATATTCATATAACCAGTGGATATTAAAGCAAATCCGCCCAACTAACATAGAACTTTTTAACTAGTTGCAAGCTTGCAATCCATGTATAAGAAACAACTATGCACTCGAATAATGACTCCTTCATGTGAGCCACCTTAAAATATATGTTACTTACAAATCATCCAAAGGCTAGGAACTTGAATCAAATTATCACAACTGGCCTCTTTACTCCACAACGATTTTTGAAAATTGAATATTTTTTCTCAGCTTGAATCTGAATAATTTTTAGCATTCTTTGCAATTAAATGATTATATAGTAATGGAAATAAAGTTCAATGATCAAACCATTGATACATATAAGTTGTTATTTGAACAACCTAAGCTAATAACATATTACTATAATTATTAAAGCTTCATGGGAAAACAACATCAACAAAATATAAACAAAAAATTAAGAGCAAGTTCTTGTCTCACTTTTTAGGTGGGACATAAAACAAAGAGAATACTTGTAAGAATCCCATATGTAAATTTCCAAGTACCTTTTTTCTTTTACTTTTATTCAATTTTGTTTCATGAATGAGAAAATGAAAGATGCATGCTAATCCTAGCAACTGTTCTAAAACAAGAAAACCTATAAGTTGAATTTCTTTCTACTTGGATATGATCTAAGATTTTTCTATTGAAAGAATTATCCTAACAAGTCAATGGTCAACCTCATCAAAATCAGCATCTATTCTTCTCTACCATTTGAGTTGAATTTATTCTTCCAATACTCAACACACCTATGCTCCACATCAAGACCCTCAATTGCCTGTTAAATATATCCTAGTCAGCACCAATCAATAAATAGAGTAAAGTAGGCAACTTTCCCATTGAATAATTCACTTCCTTTATGTAGTATATATATTTTTTGTTTATAGGAGCATAAGTGTACCTGAATAATGGCTGGAGAAGATAACCCGAACATTTCAAGCCCATTAACGCCAGGTGGCAGCCTCACGTCACCTGATGCCAACTCACTGTTTTTCAAGATTTCTTGATTTAGCCTCTGTAGCACTAATTCCCAGCATTTATCTGCTGACACCTCCATAAAGCTCTCATTTGGACATTCTTCTAAAAAAACCTGAATTTTTAATTTCATGGTAAAATGATACTACATGTTAATAATAAATAATCATAAGAAGAAACTAATTATAAGTCAAATTCGGATACCTTAAAAAGAGGGCCGATTAGCCCACCATCATGAATTTCTGAAATGTAGCTACTCATTGCCCCAGGATTGAGAAAACTCAAGTATTTTACTCGGCTTCGGTATCCTGAAAATGTAAATTTACAGTTAAAACATATAAAAAATAACAAATTACATGATTAAATGCAACAAAATTAGAACAAGTACAATGCTTTAATACAAAGAAATGAAAGTAAGATGCTATATCATAATATGATGCTACACCACCTTTCGGAAATATCGCCTGATTATTGCACCATAGTTTCCCAAAAGCTACTGATCCAATGTTTATAACTTCAACCTTAATATCATCAAATTCATCATTATTCTTCTCCACTTTTGTTGAAATTGTTGAACCAATGTTATCAAGATTCAAATCTATTGAGCACCCATTTCCCACATTCATCTCTTGATTCACACATATATCAAAAGTTTCTTGCTTTGGATCAGATTGAAGAGCTTCTTCCTTTAGAGGAACTGAAGACACACATTTATGGTCTTCCGAAAACGCCCTCTCAGATGCCCATTTTTGTAAGGCATCTGAGTTACCCTCGAGTGAATTCACCAGTGTGGTCAATTCATCGAGGGTATAACGGAGATAAACCACACGTTGTTTGGGATCACAACAACATAAAAGATTTGCATGTTTTAGACACGCGAAGCCATCTGGCAAGCATGTACAGGTGGCTGCTGACATGTGCAAGTCGTAAAAACATAGATAGCATTCCTTTTCATTAGTTGTATCAAAGTCATCTTCCATTTTTTGAAACTGAAAACTAGTTTGAAGGTGCTCGATCCTTTTTATCTCCATTTCAACTCTCCCCTGAAATTATTATATTAAAAGAACATTAGAAAACAATAACTTTCAACAATTAAATCTAAAAAAAAAAAAGTTTTTTTTTATTTACCTTGACAGCATTGGTGAGTATCCCATTCTTCCCACAAACACGTTTCCAATATAAATTCTCGCAAGTTTCTTTATTCAAAAATGAAACTTCCCATAAAGCCCTAATCCCTTCTCTAGCTGCTGCTAATAACAACTTATCATGAGATATTGATGTTTTGCGTCTTTGCTGACTGTACACCTCCACTGCACCTTGTCCATGTTCCAGCCAATCAACAGGCGCCACATTGACAGCCTCCGCACAGTTAAAACCACAATTGAATCCCGCATGATATGCCCTTGGAAAAGTAACAATAAACTCTCCACAACACTGAGAAGCTCGATAAACCGGGACCCCTTCAGACTTCAAAACTTTAGGACTCAATTGAGTAACCTGTTCAGATTAAATCCTTTACTCATTACACACCACTCTATCCAAACACCACTTAATGAAAAAAAAAAAAAAAAAAAAAAAAGTTACAAGTTGATGGAGTAAATCTGGTTGTTCCTTGAATAAATCAGGTAGATGCTTCCTCATTGCATCTTCTAAGGCATTCGCATGGCTTCCGGGTACTCCATACCACATTTTCGGGTCGCCCCAATGCATATAGTTTACCGAATAAAGGTGGTGATCTTCAACATGCTTTTTTCCAAAAACAAATAAACACATAATCTAAAAAAAGCGTAAACTTAAGGCTTATAATGTAAAGAGTAAAATACATTTTTGGTCCTTATTTGAGGTTCTTGTAACATCTTTGATCTTTGTTCCAAGTAAAATTTTGGTCCAAAAAATAGTCATTAAGGAGAAAATTGTTTTGGGGTTAAAGTTGAAAAAACAAGCTATACTCAGGGACCAAAAATGTAATGTAAAATTTTAGAAGTTGAAGCTTACCCAACAAAAAGAGGAAAAGCACATGCCAACATATAGCCAAGGTACTAAAACACCTGAAATATCACATCCTTCAAAAGATAAAACGGACCCCGCTAATCTTGGAAAATTATTTAAATTCCAACCGGATTTCACGTATCGATCCGATTCATTATTTTCTAAAATTTTCGGGAAACCGCTCTCGAAAACACCCGTTTCAAGATCCGCCCCGTAATACACCTCCACCTCATCAGTCGGCTGTTCGATTATTCTCCAATATTCACCCTCGATTTCTTCAATTGACGGTTCCAGTCCCTGTCTTTCCTTCATTCCAAAATAATGCTCCTTGAACTTCTTTGCAAACTCTTCAAACTCTTTGAATGTGAAATCGGATCCCGATCGAAACCCGAATTTGTCATCACTGTCTGAAGAAGCATTTGACTCTGAGCCTCCTCCTTCTGAACATCTTCTTGTGTAGCTTTTTCTTCTTCTTTTTCTCCCTCTTTTTTTCTTCATGGGCTCCCGATTTTGAAGCAAGTCAACTTGTTGGATTCTTGTGGAAAATCTTGCTTCTTCCCAAAACTTTTTTTCCATTAAAGGGCAGGGAGGTTTCCATGAAGAAGGAGGTACGATTCTGCATATGCCATATGCTTCTGCTACAGGTCTTATTTTTGATATGTAACCAATTGTATCTTCAAACTCCTAATCAATGAAAAAAATTCGATAAATATCATTCAAAATGATTTGTGCATTGGACTAGAACTGGAACTGATGTTGACAAAAATTGCAATTTTTTTTTGTTTTGTCCCTCCCAAAAAAAGATGAGATAGTGACTCACTCTCAATCTCTTGTTTGTGTAAAAAGACGAAAATGCCCTCATCATCAAAAATAGACCTAGAAAAGCTTGTCCAGTCCCATTAAGTAGTGGCCTGTGTAATAAATGCAGCCTAAGGCTGCATTTGTTACACGGGCAATGACAAAAAGGGACCAAAGAAGCTTTACTAGGGCTGTTTTCGATGACGAGGGCATTTGCGTCTTTTTACACAAACAAGAGATCGAGAGCGAGTCACTATCTCATCTTTTTGGGAGGGACGAAACAAAAAAAAAAATTGCAATTTTTGTCATGTCAACATCAGTTCCAGTTCTAGTCCGATGCACACCAATTGCAATACAAGGTTTTTGAAAAAGAAAAATAGAATTTCACATAAAATAATAAATATTACCTCAGTGGTTGGATAAAAAATTGGTGCTTCATCTACATTAGGCCTACATGCCTCAGAGGGATCCCATCTAGCTGTTATCTGCATTGACAAAACAAAATATAATCTCATAAATTATATTGCTTCATATTTGGATGAAATTGCTATAATAATTAGGTAGATTTTTCAAAGTACAATGCTATAATAAGAAGAAATGAAAGTAGGATGTTATAATTACAACAATTGGCTTCCTACGTTTTGATTCCTAGGGCTGCCTGATGACTCAAGACTCTGATCATCTTTCGGGGTGTTTTTAGAAGATCGATCCTACAAAAATAATATGCAAATAAGATTCCAAAACTGTTGATGATAATCATGGAGTCCATGAAAGTCTTACGTATAAAACTTGATCAGAATATAAAGAAAAGTTTATAAAACAAAAGAAAGTAACCTTCATTTGCTTATTATGAGAAATCTGTGGTTGAGTGCTTGTATCAGAGAGTTGATATCTTGGTGAACTTGTACGCCTAACAAGACGTTTGACTTTCACTGTCTCACATTGACTAATAATATCTGTGTCTATTTCTTCATTCACAATGGTTTCCATAGCATACAACTTTATCAGATTATTATGGTGGCTTCATATGTCCCTGATAACATATAGAAAAAACTTATAAGACTTTCTCCTTTAAGTCCTAACTTATAATAGTGACTCTTCAATGAGGTAGTGTGTTATATGACTGATTTGCCCTTGAAAACATTACACATCCCTATATCCGACATGGTCATAACTACACTTGATTAAAACAAAGTCAACCTTTGATATCTTCATAATCTTATTCCATATCTCTACATTGAATGTACATTTTCAAATTGATTATTACAACTTGAAGAATCAAAATGAGGTAATTAGAGATTGATAATCACATGCTTAAAGTTAGAGATAGTTAGGAAATTGTACATTTATCCCAATAATGAATTTTCCTACTGCAACTCTCTATCTACTTCTCCAAATCTAATTATTTTGATCCTAAATTATCAGAAAATCATAATCATAATTTGAAGATCATTAAAAAAGTTGTTCAATAAGCCCACAAAACCATATTGTATATAGATATAAGACCATTTTAATCACAGAATCCAAGAAGTAGGAAGTAGGCATCCAATAATGATTATTATAATATATAAAATAATAAGGCAACACAAACATTTTCTATGATCATCAGAATAAATCGTGCACCTATTATATGACATTTCTCTGATTGATGTACAAATGCTACTAACAAACAAAATCATAAACTCTAAGATCTAATTAGGATTCTTGCAATATAATAATTAAGAAACTATTAGGGCGGCATGTATAGATCTACTTCTATAAGGAGACAAAAATGCATATACTTCTTATGTCAGAGATTGAGAAAAGACAATTAAGAAATTTTAAACATTCATAGAATCAATAAGAAGAACCCTAACCTGATTGATACTCTAAAATTGTTGACAATTGGAACATATCCAGATGATATTACGAATTGAGAAAGAAACCCCAGTTCCCCAAATTGGTTAATCTTCTAGGAACAATGGTGAAATTGAAGAACAAAATTAAAATAAACGGGAAGGATTCAACCTAATCAAGACTAACAAAACACCAAACACCAAATCAATGACTAGTAAAAATAATCTAAAACGATAAACAAATCCCAGAAAAGAAAGGGGAAATTGGTTTAATATGAGAGAATTGTTTTGTATATAATAAACGAATTATTAATCAAGATAAAATAATGTAATCAATTAAAAAAACAATAAAAATCATTCTAAAACTCTACTCCATGAAAAATCGTTGGGGGAAAAAGAAGGGAATGCTAAAAAGATAACCATGCACAATTAAATCAAAAAAATAAAGAATTCCCAACAAATAAATAAAGAAAGAATATATTCGAGGATTATAAAGAAAAAAAAATGTGTATATTAAAAAAGGCTGAGATATGCGGATATTTATTTTCTTGGTGAAACTGAAAACAAGAGCGGTTTCATATATATCCGTGCGATTTCCGTGCACCGCTAGGATTAAATTGAAGAAGAAACAAACGAAATTCGATCCAAAATTGATGAAAATTAGAATTTAGTGAAGAACAAGAAAGGGTCAAACAGAAGAATGATGAAAAAAAATAATGAAAAGTAGAAGAAAAAGAAGAAGCCCACAGAGACCCACGAAGATGAGCGTGGTTTTAACTGAAACTGTTGCAACCAAGAAAACAAAGGAAGGGAGGTGGGAATGAGTTTGGATTTATATATCTTTCTCCATTCTGCAGTAAGCAAAGGAATAGGGGTCCAGCATCTTCTATCGCGACCGTACAAAACCGCCTCGATCAAAAGCTCAAGATTGAATTCCAATCCATAGTTTTTGTTTACTATTTATATTACTAATTTATTTATATTTATTAGAACATAAATAAGGAAAATAGTATGGTTTTTAAGGGAATTTTATATAATTTTATTTAAAATTTTTTAAAACACCAAATCTAATATATTTTAATTTTATCAATATTTATTGACTTGAAAGGCAACATCTATTTGATACAAAATAGTATGGTTTTTAAGGGGATTTTATATAATTTTATTTTAAATTTTTTAGAACAGCAAATCTAATATATTTTAATTTTATCAATATTTATTGAATTGAACTTTCGATCTTAATAAAGAAGGCAACATCTATTTGATACCGTGCTAAAAGTTCTTTTTAACAATTTTATTTTAAATGAGAGGTAAAAAAAAAACATGTGATATAAGAAAGTACTATGGTTGGCGATGTAAGTTCAAAAAAGACCCGAATAAATCTTTCGCCTTGTATTGATCAATACAAGAAATACGATGGCAGTCCCAACTCCCAAGATGTTGGTTAGTTCATGATTTTTGGTCATTCAATAAATTATGTGAAAATATTAATAAAGTAAAGGTGAAAATATTGTCCATAACATAAATGTAATCACATAATTGAAAAAAAAAAAACAAACTTTTTTTTTTAAATCTAACAAAAATATTCCATTATAAATTAATTAAAGAATAAAGTTTTACATAGACGTAGCGGGTAAACGAGCAATAAGCTGTGTCGCAACCGTAAGAACCGGTCATTTTGTTGATATGCAACAAAATTGTAAATCTAACAACATAATTTTGAAAAAAATAACATGATGTCAAATCGAAATTTTAAGTAAATTTAGTGATTTTATTGCAATTTGCCTTTTAAAATATTTCTTTTTATTTTCTACAAAAAAATCACATTTTTATAAAATTTTATCCATTTTAAAATTTTAATAGATATATTATGGAATATTGCAATTCGAGATTGTTTGAAAAATAATCTACACCGGCCTTAATAGTAATCTATACGTTTGAAGTTTTAGTGAGATGCATAATGTGCTTTGTCATGCAAGGCAGTCCTTAATCTCCATAAATTTTCGATTTGTTATCAAAATTTAAATCTTCATTGCTTTTTTTTTTGTGATCACCTATGTAACATCTGGTTCTTGGTATGTATTTAAACTTATAAATTATTCATTTTTATAGAGCAACTCGACAAGTTGGTGTCCCCGAACTCATCGTGTTGAAATGATATGGATCGCGTATTTTAAGTGACCAACTCGACGAGTTGGGAGGTCTCAACTCGACGAGTTGGCTGGAAGAAATGAAACCCTAATTCCATGGTTTTGCACCCTATTTAAACAACTTAAACCCCACAAGTTCGCCTCATTTCCAGCCTCCATTGTCATAAACCCTAACCTCAAAACCCTAAGCCACGTTTGAGTGTTTGTGAGCTATTTTGAGTGATTTTGTGTGTGTTTGAAGCCATTGGAAGAAAGGAAAGCTTGGTGATACAAGAAGGAGTTGCTAGATCTCGAATCCTTGCTTCATTTCCGACACTTTTCTGGTATAAAGTTCTAACCTTGCTCAATATTTGATTGAATCTCTTTTTGGGTTAGTCTTGAGGCTTTTTAGCCATGTTTGGGTGATTGGTGGGGTTGAAGGTCGTCCCAAGTGTTATCTCTCCAGATCTATGGTCCTCTTGAGCTGTTATGACATAAAGGAGCCAACTTTATGGTCCTAGTAGCTCCATACATCATTTAAGCCTTTGCTTTGGCCTTTCAAGCTTCTTTTGGCCATGCATGTGAGTAAAGTTGAAGACTTTACGTGACCTTTTAGCCTTTAAGGTCCAGATCTGTGTTCATGAGCTCTATCTTGAAGATATGGTGGTTTTTATATTAAGACATAAGCCTTTTAGGATTAGGGTTTGAGCTTAATGCCTTTGGGATGGTTCTTAATGGGTAAAGTTGGAAACTTTACCCTTCAAGACGTAATATCAGTCTAAATCTGGAAGATAGGGCTTCAGTTTGAAGAATAGTGGCTTAATGCATTAAGTGGGTTGGTTGATCGAAGAACTCGGCGAGTTATTAAGGGAACTTGGCGAGTTGGGTTGGGATTGTCCCGATTATGTTGAAAAAGGAAGAACTCGACGAGTTAAAGGAGAAACTCGGCGATTTGGATCGAAATATCGCGGTTATATGCTTAATGGAAACTCGGCGAGTTGTGGGATAACTCGACGAGTTGAGTCAACTCGGAGCGTTGACTTTGAGTTTGTCTTTATCTTTGGCCAAGTTTGACCTTAAGGGGGGAGGGGTGAAATATTGATCGGTATCTAAGGGACTGTTTCTGTTTAAGGGTTGAGTAGATCTGTTTCCGGGGTCGGAGATTTATCCAGTTATCTTTCAGCATTCGAGGTGAGTTTCCTTACTGGGTTTAGCGGGTCGAAGGCACCAAGGCCGGCCCATGTTTATATTATGTTGTTAGTATGCTAGTTGTCTCTGTGACTCTTGCATGTGCTGTGTTTATATGTTTTCCCGGGTCAAGGCCCGATGGATATCTGTATGCTATATGTTGTTGTGATTATTGCACGTGTATGTGTTTATTTTGATATATGTTATTGTATGTTGGGTGGGGCCCGTTTTACCGAACTCAGCTCGATGTCGGGCGGGGCCCGATGCCGGACGAGGTCCTAAGCCGGGCGGGGCCCACTATTTGTTATTGTATGATTGGTATGTGGTATTTTGGGGGAACTTACTAAGTTTTGTGCTTACAGTTTTCAGTTTATGTTTCAAATACTTCTAGTTCTAAGGGGAAGAGCTCGGGATGACTGCATTGCACACACGATTGGGATTTTGTTATGATGTTGTACTCTGATTTATGACAAATTGATACACTGGGTTATTACAAATGTTTGGGTGATATGGAAGTTTACTATTTTATCTATTATTACAAATAAAAAATTTTGAGACCATATTTTTGGATGTTACAAGTATCAAATGAAGTCCATAGGTAATTCATATGATCGCATCATCCAATATTGAATTGAACCTCTTATTTTTTCGGATTGTTCATCAAAATAAATTTTAATAAACATCTACATAAGGGTGAGCAAAAACCGAACCGCAAACCGAATAAACCGAAAAACCGAAAAAACCGCATAAACCGAAACCGAAACTTCAGGTCTAGGCAACAAAAGATGTTCTTAACCATAAAGTTTCCAACTTTATGATCTAGCATGACTTTTAAGTCCTTAACTCCATGAACCCTAGTCTCTTAACCCATTAAAACCATCTAGCACTTGCATGGAGAGAAACTAGTGACCAAAAACCCAAATTTATGACTTAACACCCCTTAAAGCCTCTGAAAGGACAACTCAAATGCCTTGGAGTACCTTCTACTCACAAAGACCAAGTTTGGGACCAAAAAGGGAACAACTTGGAGCTAAAACTAGATCCATAAGATTTCTACACCAAGGTTAAAGCTTTTTACCTCCATAAGGTACACAAGGGGGACAAGATGCTGGATCCAAAGCCTTGAGTGAAACACCACTACCTCAATGCTCTTCCTTTTACTCCAAAAGCTCCAAATGACACCAAAAATGGCTCAACAAGCTTCACAATGCACAAACACTCTTTAGGGTTTCGAAATGAGGAGGGAAGTTGAAGATAAGAAGGTGTATGTGGCCATAAATGTGTTTAAATAGGGTCCAAACCCTAAAATTTAGGGTTTGCACCCTGGCTGCGTACGCTCGGCGTACCAGCCTACACTCAACGTACTAATATGATCCGGAGTACGCTCTGCGTACGAAGGTGTACGCCCCGCGTACTCCAGCTGACTCTGAAATTACAAAATTGCCACCGGGGACTAAACTTACAATTAAAGCACAACTCAATGGTTAAAACGAATACCTGGAAAATAGATGTTACATCTACACATTCTATCATAATGGTTATATTGTGTACTTAAGAAAAAATTATAATTTTTATATATCTACCACATTCTATCAGAATTTATAATTAATTCTTTTAGAACACACTAAATGTCTACCATGTCATCATTTAAATATAACATAAATATGAAAAATATCAAATTTTTTTTTATAGAAGTGTCATTCTCGTGTACTTAATACATATAGGACGTGTTCGATAAACTAACTGGTAGCGGGTAGCTTGTAGCGTTTTGTTAAACTCTACGTGAAGTAGCTTTTGGATTTGGAGCGTTTAATTTAAACTAAATGCTAGAAGTTTGTAGTGCCAAACATGACTTTCTGTTCAGAACGTAGCGTTTTGTCAAACGCTCCAAAATGTTCTGTGTCGAACACGCTCATACTATTAACTGATAATGCTGTTTCCTTATGATAGAAGAGGATGATGGAATCAAGGATATTGATAATGAAGTAAAGGACCAGGTAATGTCTAGTTTCACATATATGATGAAATTTTACTATTTCAAAATTGATTATGTTTTCTTTGTGGGTTTAGATTTTAAAGAGGCAATATGGGAAAAGAACGAAAAACATGGAGAACGAGAGTATATTATATCATAATGTATTCTACCAAAAATGTTTAAAATGATTTTTAGCAATAATATTTTTCAGAATGAATTATTGTTTTTGTTAGATTTTGATGTTTTTTTTTTCTTTTTTAACCATCTTTAGTTTTAATCTATAAGAATAAATGTAATTCTGAATCATTATTAATCATATTTGTTTTTCAGAATGAATATAATTATTGTTTATAGTTGTATTTTTAAAAAAATAATGTAATTACTGATTCTTAAAGAAAAAAAATTCATATAGAATCCGTACTTTTTAGAAATTGTTATTCTTGATAATATGTTGCAAAATTAGTTAAGCGTGATAATTCTCAAATATAACTTGAATGAACCCATATTCTGTAAGAATGGAATCCAATATATCTTTACAAGTTTGTGGTTGATATTTGTGTCATTCTGACAAAATAAAACTGGGTATGATTAAAATTACGTTAGAATTAAAATTCAATTAATTAAAAAGAGAAAAAATTCATAATTTAGATAATCAAATATTCCTTAAAATCCGATTTTTTTTAACTAGTGTTTCATAATTTGAAGATAATGTAAATGTACAATCTTACCCTTCTATTAATTAAATGGTATTATTTTATTTTTTCTTTACTTTAATATATATGTAAATTACTTTCTTAAAATAATTAAAAAATTTGGTCCACATTTATCATTACAGATACACAATATATAATTATATATCATTCACATTATAACCTAACCTTATATATATATATATATATATATATATATATATATATATATATATATTACGGAAGTTATACTTTTGGTGATTGGTGTGTGTTTATGTATTTATACTCGATGTGAATGCATGTTGAATTGTGTGAAAGACAACCGGTGATTTGATGGTGCTGATTTGATGGTGCTGGTAATGTATTATTCATATATTTATTCTGTATAATTATTATATGCAATGTGGTTATTGTTACTCACTAAGTTTTATAACTTAACCTTTTTGTTGTTGTGTCTTTCAGGTTTATATAGATTTAAAAAGATTGCAAGGTCGTAATGAGGATATGGTCCTTATGTTAAAAAGTGTTGAAATTTATTATATATGATCCTTATTGATTAGTACTTGTATTTAGGTGTTTGAAATATATACACCATGTTTTAAAATTTCAAAAAAAAAAAAAAAAAATTTGAATTTACTTTTTGTTAAAAAGTGAGTGTTACACATACTTCATTCTACTATTTTTTTTTAAATACACATATATCGTTCTACTACAACCAATTAAAGTTACTTTTCTAACCAGGAGGTCGTGGGTTCGATCATAGGCAAATACTAACATGGCCGTTCAAATACTACCAATTATATATAATCCTTATTGATTAGTACTTGTACTTAGTATCTATAAATATTTGCAATATGTTCTTTTAAAAAAAAACTTATACACTCTTTATCGCTTAGTTAACTCACAATTATTAGGTTAAAATCTGGATTAACATGTTCAACATCCACAATTTTCACATCACAAGTTGTTGAGCCCTTTCCATTTTGGGCAGTAATAAGATTTTACATTTTGACAAGTGCATTACGGACTATTATACAGTAGTGATATGAGACATATAACCTGGTCTATACAAAATACATGAAATGTTATCATGTCACACGCATGATTCATGCTTTTTATAGTATTTTGTTTCAAGAAATACATGTAAATCAAACAAAAAGGGGAAATAGTTTTAAAATTTATGCAAGTTTTGGACCTAAGGTTGTCTTTGACACCGCATAAACTAGTTTAGTTTAATGCAATATAACATTAGGTAAGATCACTAAAATAATTTATAAGCTTACTGATAAGCTCATTGGGCTTTTTCTACACTTTTTCCAAATACACGCTTATATGTCTTTTTACATTTGACATCTTAGCTTATCAACTACATTTTATCATCAATGTATCAACTAAAAACAATCTTTTCAGTGAGTCTACCAAACATCAACTAAAGATAGCAAGCTAAGCTAGTATGCCAAATTTCAATCTAAAGAGACCATTATCCACTCTCCTCAAAATTATACAAATCAATATATAAAAATATACTCTTGAATCTGAATACAAAAAGATGCAGAAAGTAAGCTTAATCTATGGCCATTGGTGTAATTCGTCTCTTGGCTGGTTTACTTGGAACCGCTGGTTTCTCTTTCGTTGGAATCACTACACTTGGCTGTGCCAATTCCGGTTCCGGTTTTGGTTCCGATTCCAATTCCGGTTTCCCTTCTGGTTTCACTGTTTCCTTTTCCTGAGTATCATCAATAACCATGGCGTTCTCTTTTCCGATTCTTTCCGTGCTTTCCAGATCATCAACATTGATTATATTTTGCTCGGATAAGACTTGCTTATTTTCTGACAAAAATCAAAGCAAAATTTTATTATAATTAAAAAATGAAAAATGGATTGTAGAAATATGAAGAAATTAAAACGAACCTGAGAAAGAGACGGGTGATCCCAATTCATTGTTCTCAAATTCCAACAGTGTACAGTAACCATCTTGAGAGGACACTGCCAAAAACTTGGCTGTTGGTGACCTAAAGTCTCAATTAAAATGAAATAATATTAATTCAAAAAATGGTTTAATGACAAATCTTGTTAAAAAGGTTTCTACATTACCATGAAATATCAGTTATGGCTGCATAGTGAAGTCCAGCTAAAACTGCTATTGGCTCAATGCCTTCAGTGTCATAAACATATAATGAGTTTAATGTGGCAACTGCAAATATCAGGCGATATGGGAGCTTGAAAGATGAACAACCTACAACAAACACCACTGGAGTTATTATATTCATTTGAGGGCATTTACGTCTTTTACTTACACCCATCAAAAACCTACTACTTGAGGTCAACCCACGGAGACTGAAAGCCAAAGGGCAGAAACGCACTGCTACAACAGCTTTGCTTGCACCAGGGAGCATTAAAGCAGGCCTGTAAGGGCCAAGGGGTAATTTAGTAATTTAGTAAATGTTAAATGCCAGAAATAAATCGGGAGATGAAAGTAAACATATCTTGCCTTGAGAGATCTTTTCGTGACAAAATATAAGCAGTGTTGACAGGTTCTGAAGTTGCTGAGAGCTTGTAAGAACCTGTATAAGAATCACATTTACATAATTAAAAAAAAAATCATGAAAAGTTATTGACTAATTTACCCTTACCAGCAGGCACAAGAAGAAATGAGCCATCAGGTGACCAGGCTAATCTTCTGAAGAAAGATGGGAGTGTCTCATCATGGAAAAGATGGTGTTTTGTAGACTGTGTTTGTAATTTTATATCACAATGTGTAAGAAAATAAAAATAAGAAAACTATAAAATTAAGATTTAAGACATGTTTTTTGACCTTGACTTCTTCCACCACTTGTGGTTCCACTTTTGCAAGAACATGTTGACATACATAATTAAGCTTCTCACTTCCTCTTGTTTTATTTTGTGGTTTGTTGACATATATGCGACATGTTCTATCTGAACTAAGTGAAGCTGCATATTTGTTTAAAGGATCCCATGCTACACCTTGAACATAATGGAAATGAGCATCTAGAATCTGATGCACAGATCCTGAAATAAAAATACAAAGTTAATCAAATAATCATTTTTATATTTGTTTAAGGGATCACATTCTTGTTACCTTTATTAACATCCCATATGAGACACGAGTTATCAACTGATCCAGAAATGAGAAATGTGCCATCAGTAGACCACTCCAAATCCAACACATCCTTTCGATGAAACCTGTCTAATTTCTTACATTAGTGGGGTTGATTAATTGAAGCCCTAAATATGGATTCTTCATGAATGGATTTATTATATATGAGTGTGAAAATGAAAAGCCTTACGATAATGTCTTAAGAACCTTCCATACTTGGCCAGAATCAGTGTTGTGTAGTTTCCATATTATCATCTCACCCCCTGAATTGATAAATAATGTAACCATAAACTTTTTTCTTTATGAATCATTGAATGAAAATAATGGATTGATGAAAAAAGTTAATAAGTCATACCATCAGCACCAGAAGCAAGCAGCTCTCCTGCATTTAACAAAAGGAGATAACTTTATAAGATACAGAATCGCCATTCTTTTCTGTTGATTCAATTATCTTGCAGAATAGATTCTGTAGTAACCAAAAAATAGATATATGAGCATATAGGTAACAGGAAATTGTGTTTACCAGAAGGGGAGAATCGGATAACATTGACAGCTGATCCATGGTAAGAAAGGCTATTCTGGTAAGTAGCTGTTGGAACTTTCTTTTCACCTTCTTCAGAAGCTATTAGCCATAGCTGTGGAATTCCAGTTCATATGTCAACAACAATTGGTAGGAAAAGCTTCTCATTTACAAAATTTCCAGTTTCAATCAGCCAAAACTACCTAAGCTAATTCAAGGCTACAACTCCACACTCTTCAGAAAGTAGAACGTAGGTAACGCATACATGTATAAACAAAATAAAACTCGATTCCTAACTTAATCTTCCAAATTCAGCTAAAAGTTGCTCAAATAGCGAGTAGCAATACTTACGATAACAAATTTAGCATGCTATAAACATATACATAGATAGATTCAGGATAAAAATCAAAAAGTAAAGACAAAAGAAACAAACCTTGATGTCGTAATCGGCGCCACCTGTGGCGAGGATGCCGGAAATAGAGTGAAAATCTAGGGTTAGAACCGGTTTTGTGTCGTGCCAATTGATCTGAAGGGTCCCACCTTTCATTTTCTGGTTTGATTTGTGCTTTGAACAGTGAATAGAGTCCTGAAAATCCTTTAAAGCGGATGAAGAAGATGCGTTAGGGTTTATCGTGTCTATCAGTTTAGTATTAAAAGAGGGAAATTGGAGATCGAAGAGTGGTTGTAGTGAAAGCTACATCATTTTGGCGGGAAACTGTACAATAAATTTTTATGCAATGGTTAAAATTTTATCAAAATAATAACAACAATAAATAAAAATATGAACATAATAATCATTTTTATAAATTTAACTTACAAAAAGATTTTTTTTTAGATTTAAATAAGAAATAGTTAAGCAATATTAGTATTTGTTATTATATATATACTAGGTTATAACCCGTGTACTATACGGTTGACAAAATAAAATAACACAAAGATTATAAATAACATAATCTTAAATTTAAATTTTGTAAAAAATTATTTTATACAACATTGGATGTTTTGTTCGTAAGTCTATTATCATTATTTAATTTATATATTATATGAGTATTCAAACAACAATGTTTTTTAAACGAAGATTAATGATAAAATCATAATGTTGTAAATAAAATATAAAATTTAATAGACTGAAAAAAACCAATAACTTTACATGATAATACTATTTTTTTGTGATAGTGGAATTATATAAACAAAAGCTCTAAGAAAGAGCAAAAAAAAGTTTCAAGAGAGCTACATGACAGGGATTATCCAACTAACGATCCCAAAACAAAGTTCTAGACTTACTTCTTTGTGATATCCAAAAGTAAGAGTAAAAATAATATCATAAAAGATTACATCTCATTTAGGCTTTTCACCGTTCCAAAAATAAACTCGTTATGATACTTCCAAAGGATCCAAAAGATAATGCAAACCACCACATCAAAATGCTTTCTCGAAGCAGCAGGAACTGAGCGAGACCAGACCACTAAATAAGTGACGTCTTGAGAGGTGACCTTATATGGAAAATTATCAAAGTCCCGAAATTAACACAATAATACATAACATAACCACATAAGTAGATTGCCAAAATGGTAGAATTCCATATTGTCATTTCATGAATATTTTGAAAAAAACATATTATGAAAAAAAATCGCATCTGACCTGATACTAATCGACGTCAAAAATAAAAAATAAAACAATTTTTTAAAGTGGGTTGCTATTAAAACTAACATTTCAAAAAGTGTGCTGCTATAAATAAACATTAAGAATAAAAAAAACATTTTTTTGAAAGTATGTTGTTATAAAAACAGCCATTTTAGAAAGTATGTTGTTGTTAATAGACATAAAAAAAAATTAAAAATTGAAACTATGTTGCTATTAAAACTGCCATTTCAGAAACAACATTGCTATTTTTGAAACATTTTTTTGATATTGCATCATACTTGACCTCACATCAGAGATCAAACCTGGCATTTTTTTACCACGAAACCAGATCAAAAATTCTTTTTTTTTTTACCTCACATCAGACATTTAGGCTTGTTACTCTTTTTTTTTTTTTGCCCCCATTGAAACCTGTATCGGACTCATACAATTGTTAATAACAACAAAAAAGAAGGTATTATGCCCATCAAGACAGCTACATGCTACAACAAAAGAAAAACAAATAGAACTAACAACTAAAATACCAACAACAATTTGAAACTCGTTATGGTGTTTCTAGATCCGAATCAAAACCGTTCTCAAAATGATAGGCACGACCACAATGCCCTCCTATTTCTGAACCTGTAAACACAGACACACACATAACCACACAAAATCTTAATGAAAGTAAGATGCTTAAATACATTCTTAAATGAAAGTACATCCAGTTTTGGTCCAAGGACAAAATGGTCATTTTCAAATGATTAACATGTTGGTTGTTAACTTAGATGATCAAATTAACATTATTTAATTGTTCTAACCATTTTAAATATTATCTATACATAATAATTATAAACATACCAATATACACCAATTATTATATATAAATATTGGTTTAAAGTTGTATATAAAATAATTTTTTATCTTCAACCGTGTAACACACAATTTAATTGCAAATTTTTTACCGTTCTTCAATTTAATCTCTTCTTTTCTGATTTTATTTGCAAATGTTCCTTCTTTGTCGCTGATTTAGAACGAGTTAAAGGTAATGTTTTCTTCTGCTTTGAGGGTATTGGCTATGGTGGTGGGGTTTCTTGGTCTTTGTGTGCGTGAACAGGGGTGAATGTTGAAGATTTATGGAGGTGGTGACATGTGGTTGATATCGACGGTTAAGGGTGGTACTGGGTGGCGGTGAAGATGATGGGTAAACAAATTAGTGAAAATCCATTTGATCTTTTAGTTCATCTATCTATTTTTTCACATATTAATTCTGAAAATGTTCACATGTTGATTTACGGTTTATGATTGCAGTATCCTCTTTTTCGTTTTCTGATTTCGTTGATTTTCGGCCTAAAGACAAAAAACACATAAGAGACGATGGAAAAGGAAACATTTGCTGGAAGAGGATTATGAGAACTGAGACGTCTGTCAAGGTGATTGGTTCATTCGTCACGCAATGTACAGTGATTTATGTGATTGCAATGGTTTTCTTACTTGATTATTGTTTCAAATTGATGTTCTTCTAAGGGTGATGGACTAAGGTTAAGGTATTAGAGTTGGATTAAGATGGAAGGTTCATAAAATGAGTCAAATTAAATCTCAGAAAATCATTATCATACCCTAAACTGAAATTCCTTAGTTCAAGCATATGAAATATGGAAAATTCGAATTTGAACTGTACAATTTTTCGCTTATTTAATACATGAAAAGCTTTCAATTTAAGTCAACAAGTTAGTAGTTACATGTCAAATGTTTTGTCATCGAATATATTCCTTATTCCTAATTATCTTTGTACTTTTGTTACCAATTGTTCTGAGAACCAGATGTTGTTCAGGATTCTTGAGACCCTCCCCTAAAGTTTACAGCTTTTTAAATCAACATCAAAGTACTGGAATGAAGATGAGGAGATCTTTTGTTAAATCTTTTGGGCCAATTCGATCTGCTTTTCTACATCACGGAGAGAAAATATCAACCGAGGTTGCAAAAAGATCATATGTAAATAATGGGAATTTCAATACATCATCTTACAATATGTGTAAATGTGGACTACCTTCTTATATGTTTTCAAGAATCATTTCTTCTAATGCTGGTAAAGTAAACTATAAAGGTTGAAAATTAGAATTTAAAAGTTTAATTTACTCATTGATTATTTGTAAATTTTGAAAATGATTAAAATGTGTTTATAACAGAAGTGAAAAGACCATGGCCTTTTGTGGAGTATGAGCTAAGAATCAAAAAGTCAGGTAATTTAGAAAAGGCTTAGTTATTTTTGAACTAGGGCCTGGACCCCAAAATTTGTTTAATATTCATGACTACTTTTTAAGGGTACATTGTTTTAATATTCAAATTTTTAGTGTACATATACAACATCATATACACAGCTAACTTAGATTAATACTAACTAAAGCTGTAGATATGGTGCTGCTCAAGAAAGTCCGACCTATGGTCCCTGAAATGGCAGAATTATATATGAGAGGTGATGCCAGCTTTGATGCTCTGTTCTTATTGAAGAAATTACATTATAACTAATTTAAATCTTTTTTTCAGGTTTGTCAGGACTTTATCGAGGAATCACAAGCTTTATTGGTTTTTCAGCACCTGTTTTTTAGAGGAACTTTGGCCTGATGGAAGAAGAATGCACCAAGATTTGTTGATTGTTGGTGAAATGTCTAAAATACCCTCGAAATGCAATAGAATAATAAGCCACCAGAGACCTTTCAGCTTTAAGCTATATTGTGATGAATGCACCAAAATTATATTGCTAAAGTTTGTGATGATTGTAAATTTTCATTGTTAAATCTGACTTCCTGTTTTATGTTTTTTTATTTGATGATTTGCAGATTGACAATCCACAAGGAAAGACAGTGATATTTGCATTTGTTCCACTGCAACGGAGGTGCTGAGGCCGACAGGCATACGTGACGAAGATGGTAGGATGTTTAATTTTTTGTGTTTCATTATATGAGCCCTAATTTCTTTCCTTTTTTGTGATTTTGGAATTGTATAGTACCAATTTACGGAGATTGCTCTTATTGAAGCAAAGAACCCATCTCAGTCACAGAGGTTTCAATTTCATTTATACAAGTTTGAAACTAACAATACCCGGTTTTGTTGTTTCATGATTGTAGTGATTTTCCTTTTTTTAATTTTTATTTTATTTAGTTTTCTTCATGGTTTGCTGACTGTTTATCTGGTCACTCATTCATTATTGGCTGGTAATATTTTTCGTTAAAATTACCAATTGGTTTTCAATTTTTGTATCATCATTATTTGAATTGTTACTTTTATTTGATAATTTATGGATAGGGTATGTGAACATCTTCAATTGACCACATAAGAGTTTATTTTATTTTATTTTATTTTTATTTATTTATTTATTTTGTTTTCTGTTTACAGATAAGAATATTTATTTTTGCAATCATTAATCTACTGCCAACATGGATGCTCTTCTATTTGTTGAAAAAGAAACAAATGGGTGCAAAATTGGTAAAGATTGTTGGACCATCTGATCAACTTGACATGGTTGGTTACTGGCTTGCAATGAAAGAGGTTGTGAATATGTTCTCTTCACATTCATACTTGATATTTAATATGTTTTTATCATTCTTTAGAAATAGGAATATTTTATACAAACTGACTATTTCATAACTATTTTAGAAACATGAGTATGTTGTAATCACTCTATTGCACCTACGTAAACAAAAATTGATTATGCAGTCCACCTATTTGTGTAAATGGAAATACCATTATTTTGTTACTAATATATCTCTACTGTCTGGGGGCATTTTTTTTAGGTAGCAAGCTTCAAGAAGGTGAGTATTCTGGTATATATACATTGATTCATACACTGTTCTTTTGAATTTTTCTACAACTTTTCATAGGAATAGAAAATGATAATATTTTCCATTGCACTTTTCGATTTTGACCGACAATACTCAGCTAATTGTTGATGTTATGTAGACATCAAAAGTTCTGGAAGCCACTTATTCTAATGATTAGGTGTGAGCATGGGTGTTGTGTATAGAAAACAACATAGATTTTCTTTCAATTTTAGGCCACATTTGTTACATATAATAGGAAACAACATAATAGGTTGTAATGTTGTCTTAAATTTGTAAAAATGACCATTTTGCCCTTCTTTTATCGTTCTTGTGATATGTGATTTTGAAGGAACTTTGTGCCAAAACTGTTACTGCCAGAGGATGTGATGCTGTTTGGAAAGCAGAAAAATATGTACAATCAACCAAGCTCGGAAGGTAATTATAATTTGGATCTTTATAGTTTATACTTGGAATTGGTTAAAGTTTTAATGTGTATGATACTGGACAACCCCACTAATAATTACATATATTTATGAACCGATAAAGATATTAAATTGTGATGTTTTCTAGAGGAAGTAGAAATTATTTTGGTGAACTGACTAGAAGCTAAAACAGAGGGAAAATGCTTTGCCGAATAACACATTCTCATTTCATTGTTGTACGTTGTTTATTAGGTTGGTTGCTTATGTTATTTATTTATGTTGCACATGCTTTTGATCTGTTGTTTGGATAACGTTTCTTCCTTGCTTTTGTTATTTAATTGTACTTTAAAAAACTGGAAAATAATTTAGAATAAGATCCATCGGCTTTATAATGATCAAAGTAAATATTTAATCAAGATGTTCTTTATGCATTTATTGTACATTGCATTGTACTTTCTTTTAAAACTAAATATAACAATGTAATTTGTTTTACTATCATGATTTACCATTGCATTTCTTATTTTAGGCTTTATAGTATGCTAAGAAAGTTGATGGTTGTATTGAACTATTGATGTTCTTTTGGTAGGCACTAACGACAAGTTTGTTTTATCCGATTCATGGCAAATTACACAGAATAGCAATGTACTTTACTGTCAGGCAATGTACATCGGATAATAGCAATATATGAAACAGATGGACATACAAACGAAACTGACACTTTTCGACTCGCGCAACGCGCGAGAAACCTTTCTTTCTAGTTTATATTTATATTTAAAAAGTTTTCCCCATGTATCCCTCTCCGGTGACTTTTCTTTCAATCGACGACGCCATTTTTGCCGGCCTCCAGTGAAGCACTGCACATCGTCGCCTCCTACACTCCTCGTCGCCCCTGCACAAGTAAGTCGACGCCATTTTCAGCTTTATTTTACGACACACAACGCAAAACTTTCTTGTCTTTGTATCTGGACAATGTAATTTTTCAAGCTTTAATATATCATGTTTAAGCAGCTCTTATACCAAATTAGTATCTTGACAGTGTGTTGTTGAGATTAAAAACTCGTTTTTACAACTGTTTCTCTTGTTCATGGATAAAAGATTCTTAATCGTTTTCTTGTTACAAATTACAATCATCTGTATGTTTCAGGAATCGAACTCATGGCCTGTAGGTTATCATGAACCCTAACCCTAGCCCCCTATTTAACCCCACATTTGAACTCACAAATCCAGTCTCTACATTACAGTTAACTAATTGTTTCTTGCTTTAACAAAGAGTATAAACTCTAACACACAAACAACAAATTAATACACTGAAGAACCTACTATTGCATATTTGATTCATGAACTTCTTGACATCAGTAATCAGTTCCTACATATTGCATATTGGTTTGTTGTGGAGAAATATTCAGTTTTATGGCTCTGTTCTAACAATAAAAATTTCTATTTTGCTGTAGTTGGTCATTATGTCAGTGCAGAAGGATAGAGGGTGGATGTATAAAAAGAAAGATGGGGAATTTTATGGAACTTGTAGCACCTTAGTAGATAAATTTTTGGACTTTGCCTACTCCAATGTATCATGTGTTGATACACTTAACAATACTATCAGATGTCCTTGTTCTAAGTGCAAGAATATTCCCTACAGAGAAAGAGATGCAGTAAAGCATCACTTGTTACTTTTAGGTTTTATGCCTAATTACACAATGTGGTGGGCACATGGTGAAAGGCAAACAGTTACAAGAGTTCAACATAAGGGAAAGTCTTCTAATTTGATGGAAGACGATGAAGTTAATGGGCCCACACACATGGTAGAGCAAGTCCCGAATCCATCTGCCAAAAGGTTTTATGATATGTTAGCTGAGGTTGATGAACCTTTGTGGGAGGGGTGTGAAAATAATTCTAAATTAAGAGCTACCTCAAAGTTGTTTAATTGGAAGATGGAAAATAATATAACGGAGGCTGCTTTTGATCGACTACTTTCCATCATCAAGTGGGCCCTACCCTCAAGTTATGATATCGACTGCTTTTGCTCCCAATATTTTGAGCCAAAAATAGATACGCGGCTTTCCCCTAACATTCCAAGGATCGACTCTCGATTAAGCATTTTCAAAACTCCATCCCAGAGATTATTTGAAAAAAGTGGTAGACGGAGGCTCTTAAGTGATGATGAGCTACACATTGCTCATACATATGATATATCTTGCTTAACTGTAAAGAGACCAGGCCTTTCGTAATGTATGTCAAGCCTTTTATTTTGCCATTATGTCCATATATATACTTGTTGTCACACTTTTTCTAAAATGTGGTTTATCATTTGTCTAGGTTGTTTGATGATATCGCGAGACAAGAAGAAAAAAATAATGGAGAAGGAACTGCTAAATCTAGGGATAAACATTTCGCTGAGTGGTTTAAACATCATGTGGGTATAATATAACACACACATAATCATTGTTACCCAATATTCTAGTTACATGTAACAAATACTTTTGTCATGGAGAAGTTAGTGAAAAGGAAGAAGAATTTGATAATAACTCAGATGATTCAGATGATGATGATGATGATGAACTTAACATATCTGATCATCCTTCTTATGGGCCTAAAATGTTAAGATTTATGGAGTCATGAACAAATTGACAAGTTCCTAAGAGTTCAAGGGCCATAAATGAAACTTGGAAATTAAAACAATTGAATTGTTGAATGGAGGGTGGAATCAATTGTTTAATATTTATTGTCACTATCTCTAATGTGAACGCAACAATTGAACATTTGAATTGGACGCGAACTTTCGGTGGAATAATCAATGGACGGCTAAAGAAAAATCTACGCATTTTTCAATCTTTGCGGCAATCTTGTGCATATTGCGGCTCACAAATATACCTATATATATGCATGTATGTTTTGCATATTTTGTGTGCAAAAACTTGAGAGAACATCAAGTGTAGAGTGTCAAGCCAATTGTAATCTTGTGAGTTTTAATAAAATTCTCTAGTTGCAGCCCGTGGACGTAGGATTTGCACCGAATCCGAACCACGTAAAATCCTTGTGTTCTTCTTGCTTTATTTTCGTGAGTTTGTGTGTGTGTGATAGTGTGTTTCCGTTGCGTGTACCCGGTCCGGTTCCTAACAACTGGTATCAGAGCCAGATTAGCGAGGTTTGGAGGGTACGATCGTTTTTTATCACGCACGAGTGTACCTGATTTGTATCTTGTTTGTCATAATGGCTGAAGACAAGATTATAATCGAAAGGTTCAATGGTTCTGATTTTAGCTGGTGGAAAATGCAATTAGAAGCATTGCTATGTCAGAAAGACTTGGACATGGTACTCGGAGACAAACCGGAGAAAATGGAAAAAGCTTTTGAAGATGCGTGGAACTCAAAGGACAAGAAAGCCAAGACTGTTATTACATTGTCGTTGACGAAGAGCGTTGCTTTCAACATCATGAATGAAACCACGGCGCGTGGTATGATGGAGGCTCTGTCAAATATGTATGAGAAACCATCGGCGGCTAACAAGGTGTTCTTGATGAAGGAGCTGTTCACTACAAGGATGAATGAGGAAGGCTCAGTTACGGTTCACATTAACAATCTAAATTCAATTCTGTCCAGATTATCATCTGTGGGAATTAAATTTGATAATGAGACTCAAGCTTCGCTGCTACTAGCTTCTCTACCTGATAGCTGGTCCGGAACAGTTACTGCTGTTACAAGTTCTGTGGGGACCAGTGGTATGACTTTTGAAGGGGTTAGAGATTTGGTTCTAGGCGAGGATATCAGACGCAAGAATCAAGGTGGATCTTCCTCTTCTGATTTATTAAATATCGGAAGAGGTAGAGGGAATAGCAGGAATAGTGGAAACAGTGGGAGTCGGGGAAGAAGTTCATCTAGAACTAAGAAGAATGTGAAGTGTTGGAACTGTCAAGAAGTGGGACATGTTAAGAGTCAATGTCCAAAGAAAGAATTGAACATTGCTGGTGCTGAGAGTGTGTCTGAGGATGATGCATTGTTACTCAGTATGGAAAGTTCTGTAGACTCTTGGGTCATGGATTCAGGGGCTTCGTTTCACGCCATGGACAACGGGGAAACGATGGTGAATTTAAAAGAAGGAGATTTTGGAAAGGTACGTTTGGCAAATGACGAGATGCTTCAGGTAACGGGCATGGGAGATATTGATCTAGTTACTTCATTAGGAACTACATGGAGCCTGAAGAATGTCAGGGTTATTCCGGAGCTGAAGAAAAAATTGATTTCTGTTGGTCAGCTGGATAAACAAGGACTGGAAGTAAGGTTTGGTGGTGGTAAATGGATGGTGGTCAATGGTAATTCGGTGATTGCTCAAGGTTTGAAGCGTGGGTCATTGTATATGGTTGAGGTACCTGATGAGGGAATTATGACCGTCCATGTTAAGCAAGACAAAATCTGGTTCGCTAAATCTACGGCTAAGAGAGTTCATTTTGCAAACATGAATTCTGGAGCCAAAGAGATGTTAGCTGAACGAGTTCAAAAGTCTAAACCATTTAGGGGATTCTGTGACAGTGGGAGCACGGGACGTGTTTCGGGTACAGTTACAAAGAGCCGTTGGGTTTTGAAGACTAAGACTGAAAATTTCTCTCCTGTTGGATGTTTGCTATGTTTGGAGAGTGTTAGTGGTCCTCGGTGCATCTCTGGATCAGGTGGAGTGTCCAAACCAGTTGAGACAGAGGATGAGTCGGTGGTGGGATTAGCCACGGCTGAGTTGGAGCTAGTGGGAGCTTCAACTGGCCATTCTAGTAATTGAGGATGAGGGGCGGCTGCAACTAGAGAAATCAGACTAAGTTTTAGCTTGTTCTTTGGAACTGGAAGCTTGAAGGACTTGGTTGTTTTTTAAGATTACTGGAGTAATTGAGAGTTGGATGGCGGAGAAAGACTAATTTGTTCAAGTCTCCAAGTGGGAGATTGTTAAGATTTATGGAGTCATGAACAAATTGACAAGTTCCTAAGAGTTCAAGGGTCATAAATGAAACTTGGAAATTAAAACAATTGAATTGTTGAATGGAGGGTGGAATCAATTGTTTAATATTTATTGTCACTATCTCTAATGTGAACGCAACAATTGAACATTTGAATTGGACGCGAACTTTCGGTGGAATAATCAATGGACGGCTAAAGAAAAATCTACGCATTTTTCAATCTTTGCGGCAATCTTGTGCATATTGCGGCTCACAAATATACCTATATATATGCATGTATGTTTTGCATATTTTGTGTGCAAAAACTTGAGAGAACATCAAGTGTAGAGTGTCAAGCCAATTGTAATCTTGTGAGTTTTAATAAAATTCTCTAGTTGCAGCCCGTGGACGTAGGATTTGCACCGAATCCGAACCACGTAAAATCCTTGTGTTCTTCTTGCTTTATTTTCGTGAGTTTGTGTGTGTGATAGTGTGTTTCCGCTGCGTGTACCCGGTCCGGTTCCTAACATAAAACCAGTTGCGCCAATGATCATGGCTCAACGGTTTCTTCAGTAACTCCACCACGCAAACAGAAATCTACTGCTCCTTCGATCTTAGGTTCGAGTGATGTTAAGGTTTGTGAGCTTGTTATTATTAATCATTTTTATGTGTTTTTGTTTGTTTGAATATATAAATTTGAAACTAATAGTTGAATTTGTTGCTTTGAAGGAGTATCTTGAACGAATTCGTGGAGAGATGAGGGAAGAAATTTGTCAAGAAATCAGACAAGAAGTGCATCAAGAAATCCCTAAAGTTCTTGCTGACTATGGTATCAAGATTCCTCAAATTCAACAAAAGAATCTGAATCCTTGAAATGGTACATCTCTTTTGTTTTCTCTTTACAACTTTTTTTGCATAATTGGAGCTGTGATATCTGTTTCATAAAAGGCTTCTATCAAAAATAAAGAAAATAAATTTGGATTAAAAAAGATATGCATTAATTGTATTTGAAAGTCTTAAGATCATACAGTTTGTTTGATTGTGGCTTAATTGCATTGTCTTGATGTGTGTATATATATATATATATATATATATATATATATATATATATATATATATATATATATATATATATATATATATATATATATATATATAGAGGGCTGTAAACGAACCGAACGAACACGAACAAAGGCTTGTTCATGTTCGTTCATTTAAGTTAGCCGAACAATCGAACGAACACGAACGGATAAACGAACAAAGTTTTCTTGTTCATGTTCGTTTGTTTAACAAATTGTCTTGTTCATGTTCGTTCGTTTATGTTCGTGAACATGCTAAACGAACATAGACGAACGAACATAAATGAACAAAGATAAACAAACACAATTGAACATATATGAACATAAACGAACTATAATATAGTAATGTAATAAAAAAAACAATTGAAAATATATGAACATAAAAAAACTTAAACGAACGAACATAAACGAATGTAAACGAACAACATAAACGAACGTTAAATGAACGAACGAGACCATTGTTCATGTTCGTTCGTTTAACTAAACGAACGAGAATTTGTGTTCATGTTCGTTCATTTATTAAATAAACGAACATAAACGAACTTCCCGCCGAACAGTTCACGAACGGTTCGCCGAACGTTCAGTTCGTTTACAGCCCTATATATATATATATATATATATATATATATATATATATATATATATATATATATATATATATATATATATATATATATATATATATATATTATTTAGAATGAAGATGGAGAAACAAAGAGCATGGAATCTGTTTAGATCAAAGTTGGCTGCTGATGTTCTTGGTGGGGTTGACATTAAGTTTTGTAAATCACTGAATTAATGTCCCTTGAGGGGTAGAGAAATGAATCATTTCTTGGATAAATTTATATTAGGTTTGATATGTTTATCATTTTAGAACTTTTGACTTTTATATATTCTATGATTTTCATAGGTGAAAATTGTTATCTCATTTGAGATAGAACGTATAAAATATCACTAAAAGTGTATTTAGATATCTACAACATTATTTAACATTTAATTATATAAATATAGATTTTATTATTTTAAGATCGTGATATTTGTAATCACAGTTGATATATTAATCACCTACAAAATCTTAAAAATGGGGGTGAAGGTGTGGGTGGAGTGGATGTGAGGATTGGGGTAAGATGGTTGTGAGTGGGGTGTTGATGTGGGTGTGTGTATGGTTTATAGTTTAGAAAAAAATTAAAAAATAGAAAATAATTATCGCTTTTTTCAAGTTATATGTAATTTGGAAAATTGAGAACTTATATTTTCTTTTAAAAAATTATAAAAAATATTGAACCAAGTCATGTTTTCTAACTTTCCATTATTCTTAGAAAAGTTTTATAGAAAACTATAATTTTTTTCACAATCAGATACATCTTTAATTATTTTTATTTTTTTTAGAATTTTTGTTTTCTTATGAAAACTTTTACATTTTGCAAGACATTAAGGTTAAAGGGAAAAAAAGTTGGTAGGCCAAAGCCCACTCGCGATTTGCAAGTCCTTAGAGGGAATGGAGTAAAATTGAGGTGGAGCGTACGTTACATGTTTTACCACAATGAACACCACCTCCTCTCCATAGTTTGTACTGTGTGGTTTAATGAATGCGGCAAGAATTAGCCGTGCTCCCCTCTCTCCATCTCTCTCGTTTTTCTCTTTCTTCTTTTCATGGTATACCATTCCTAGTGTGTGGTATTGGAGTGTGGCAAAATGAGATGGAATGTGGTAATAATGACACCACACCCTCCAACCTTACTAGCAAGTAGCAACTATGGTGGTTATTTTTTGAACCGTAAATAAATTCTTTTTGGATGATATGTGGGCTCCAAATTTGATAAGTTTAGTAAATAACTTTTGAAAATACCCAACCCATCTATTTTATACAATTGTTCATTTTGACTTGTTATTAAATCCATACAATCAACCCAATGAACCCATTTTGCCATCTCATGATTTTTGTAAAACTTCCAACCCCACATGTACATGACCAATTAGACTATTAGAGTATCCACAATTCACGTTTCAATGCACGTTTAAAGAAAATTGAATGTATTGTATGTTGATGGTGTGGAAGTCAAATTAGTGGAGAGTTCAATGTCAGAATGAAAAAAAAAAAAAAAAAAAGTAAGCCCAATTTATATAGTATTACAATAATTAAACTTTATAGAGTCAAATAGATTGTGAACGTTGATATAACAATTAAGCAAGTATAGGTGACAACCATGAGACATATCCAAAGCAAAAATTAATAAAAAACAAATCTAATTACTTGAAATGAAAAAGTATTTCATCTCCGGCAAAAACCACCATAAAACAAAAAATATAACATGAAAACATTAACTGTATTTCCACCTCATTTTTGATCTCCTAAGATTTTCCATGAATCCATAATCAGCCATGGTTTTCTTCTACGTATGCACACAAAATCATAAACCCTTAAACCCAAAAACACCCAAACAAAAACCAAAAAAAAAAAAATGAAGCTTTCCGATTAATCAGAATAAGAAAAGAATACACAAGAAACTAAAAAGAAAACTACAAAATATTTGGAACCTGAGAATCCAACCTGTGTTGCAACTCTTTGACCTTCACTGAAAGTTCAGACTTCTGTTCTTTATAATTCTGAAGCAAATAATCCTTCCCTTCAATCAACTCCTTCAACTCCCCCACTTCCCTTTTCAACATCTCCACTTTCTCCGATTCCATTCCGC
The DNA here is from genome assembly GCF_052849685.1 of Lactuca virosa. Taxonomy (NCBI): domain Eukaryota; kingdom Viridiplantae; phylum Streptophyta; class Magnoliopsida; order Asterales; family Asteraceae; genus Lactuca; species Lactuca virosa. Next base: position 53,176,009 of record NC_136432.1, read on the forward strand.
TCTCAACCTCCAAATACCCGTTCTGATTCCCCACGCAAATATCCGCAATCGCTTTCCTCAGCCTCTGGATTTCCCTCTCCGATTCAAACAACTCCCTGTTTGCCGATTCCAGTTGCGATTGGAGATGGGCGGAATGGGAATGCTGGGAGCTTAACGAATTCCGGAGTTCCGCAATCTGGTCTTGCATTTCAAGTATCATATCGTCGCGCCGTTTCAACTGTTGTCGTAGTTTTTGGATTACGTCCCGTTTGCTGAAGATGTCGGAACCGGATTCCGACACGCAGGGGGAATCGGAGCTGTTTGAGTGGTGGAATGGCTTTGGTAATTCCAGTCTGTCGGGTGATGACGCCCACATTACGCCGTTTTCTTTGGTGTATAAGGGAGCTGAGACTGTTACTAATGGGAGTGCCATTGGAGGGTCTGTATGTAATTGGCCATTGTGTTGTGGTTTTACCTCTGCCTCATTTTCGGTTCCTGTTTAAAATAGCAATGTACTTTCATTTCTTTGTTGACAAATAGAATGATATATTTCTTTGTTAAGTTGTTTATTTATTTTTGATAAGTAAGCTAGAAGGAATGGTGGATTCCATGAATGAAGGAATCGGAATTGAATTCTGGAATCCACATACAAAAAGGCTTGCAAGGTCTTGTATCAAAACATAATTAAAATAAATGGAGCTGTAAAAATTCATACCAGAATTGCAATTGAAGCAACCATCATCCTGTTCAAAACAATACAAGTTTGAATGTGAATGTGAACGACAGTTTGACCTCTTTCTGCCTGTAAATTTCCCATTCTCTGCATTTAAAAAAAAATATACTGTGAAAATAAAAAACAATACAAGGTGAAGAACGAGTTATCACATTCCATGATCCTCTTTGGTTGGAATTGTCCATTCCATTACATGATGAAAAACAAACAATGGAATGGACAATTCCATTCTTTCATGGCTTACAATACCTTTTAACCCATTTCTGGTATTTTGAGGCTGCTTGGAGTCCAGGGCCTGTTTGAGCCTGTAGCCAAGACGAACTGATATTGTACTTAATAAAGCACCACCTGCTATGAGAATCCAGTTTGGCCCTTGACCCTGAAACTTTCTTTCCCTTTGTGCCCCCAACATGTCATTTGCATTTGGTTTCATCTTTAACTTTTACTCATATAAGGCATGTAAAGACTCGTTCATCCAGATATATAATAACCTGCATTCATGTTTCATCAATGTCAGTCAACATCCAAAGCATGTTATGTCAAATACTCATATGGATATCTTTTTATGTTTTTCATTGTTCAAATGAAAAACTAATAGAAATGGAAGAAAAGATATCATGCTTACATAAAATCTTTAGAACTGATTCTCTACTACAGTCATAAAAGAGAGACTTAACAATGGTTTTAAATCCTCCCACTTAACAATGCAAAATAATACCCTAAATCAAAGACAACAAACTATGATATTGAATTCGAATTCATCAAACTCCTTATGAGGTCAAATTCAATCAAATATGTAATACAAGTACAATCTTCAAATCAGCCATACGTCCATGAGAAAGGATAAATGTTTGTCACCGCAGAAGATACCAATCAAGCCTCAACTAAAACCAACAGAGAATATCCCTAAAAATCTACTTTCCATCAAAACGAAATCAAATACAACCTAGAATAAGAGCCTAATGTCGTAGGAACGAATCAAACGAACTTGAAGTTCAATCAATGAAAAAACGATCGAAGTACCTGAAGGAATCAAACGAAAAAATCACGTAAACAGCAAAAGTCTATGCTAATTGGGTAACTTGGCATACGAAGACTGAAATGAAAATTTCTGTTATGTTGATTAGAAATTAGGGTTTTGTGTGGAAATACAAAGAGGGATGTAAGTCACATACCTTTAAAAAGCAAAAGTGGAAGTATTGATGAAGACAAAAGTGAGCAAGACAGATAATAAATGCGTGAAGCGGACAAGCAATATGTAAAAGACATAGATACATTATAGAATAATGGCTTGAAGTTGTCAAAATTGAGAGAAACACACCTGATGATGAGAAAACCAGCTGGAGCTTCGATTATTGGGGGAATCAGTTTAGGTTAAGTATGGCGACGACCAACGGAAGACCGATCGGAGACCGGTGTAGAAGGGGGGAAAGAAGCGGCGGTGGCGGCGGAGGAGGACATTTTAACCCTATTGTAAAAGCCTTCAAATATAATGCAGATTATCGAGTATACTCCCAGTATTTGGTTGTAAAATATTTTTCTTTTTATAATTATTAAAATACTAAAGTTGATAAAGAAAAGCAAATAGTTTTTTATATAATTTACGATATCTATTCATTAATAAATTTAAAATTAAAATGATAAATACATTGCAAGTGCATTGATATCACTAATCACTAATAATTATAATATAAATTTTAAGGGAAATTAACAAAACTAACAATATTTTAAATTAATATTAAAGAAAATAATCATTCAAAAATAAGCAACAAATCTAAAATGAGTCATTCTGGACTGTTCAAAAAGTTCTTATGAAGAAAAAAAAATGGACTGCAACTTTGGATTTTTGGATCTTTGAAAAAAAAAAATTTGAATTTTAAAAACAAATCAAAAATCCGATTAAAAATTATGGAATTTCAACAAAATACTTCAATTTTTATTAAAATCTAACAGTAAAAAATTAAAGAAGCATAGTAAAATGTAGTATATACAACACAAAAACTTAAAATCAAACATTTTTTTATTGAAAAACGGTAATATTAGACAGTTATTCTGACATTAATATAACTAATTTTTTGAAAACAATAATTGCAAAGAAAAGAACTTTGGAACTTCAAGATAAGTTTGAAATAAGACATTCCGGAGAAAATTGCTATTTATCAAAAACTAAAAAAAAGTTATTTTTGTTAATAAGTTTGTTCACGAGAGATTTTCTAACATGTGCCCTAAGGGCACACATAAGAAGCATTAATTAAACTATTAATTATGATGAATATTACCATAATTAAATATGAAATTTATTAATTATAGAAAATATTCTTCATAATTAATGCATTTACATTTAATTATGATAATATTTTCTATAATAAATAGTTTTTATATGTGCTCTTGGACACATATTAGAAAATCCCAAAAATAATTATTATATAGTTAAAATGATGAAATACATAACTTTTTTTTCTTGTATATCCACTAATATTAAATTGCCGTGAGAAATCTCATATTATAGTAACTTATTTTAATAATTGTACTTATATAGTTTTATCTTAAAACAGCATTAATATTGTTTAGAATTATTGACTAAAGCATATTTTATTTAATTACAAAAAAAAAAAGTTATAATGAATTGCATAGGTTTAAATGAAAAGTCACAATTTATATTGAATATGTGTAGTATAGGTTTAAATGTGAAATGGTTATATATTACTATATTTTTATGTAATTGCATCATAATGCAACCATTATAATTTTTTTGTTATGTCAATATCATCCACCGAAATATTGGTTACAAAATCATAACAAACTGGAGAAAACACCACTAAACTAACCCATAACTTCAAAAGCGAAAAAACAAAATACTACTTTAAGGAAAACTTAAATTGTACTTATAAAAAATGGCAATAGAAAAATAAAAATAAAAGTCATAAAAACCATATATTCAATTAAGTTGTTAGATAAAATTTCTAAAACGTTTTTCTTTTTGCTATTATATATCACGAAATACAACAATTTTATACTTTCTTGGATTTTTACTTAAAAGATAACATATTCCATTGCTATTTTTATATATTCATGCAACCGATAAAGCAATCTGATTGGACCTAGATATGGTATACTACAATTTTTATGAGAACACCGATTTAAAACATGAAAAAAAAATATATAACACAAGTAAAATGCAAATAATGCATTATCCATGAGAAACACATTGCATTCAATAATAATAAAAAAAAAACAGAAAAAAGAAAAAGGAAAAAAGTGAAGAAGAGATCCATGTCTAAAGCCTAAACATACCCTACTTGTACTTTGATTCAAAACAAATGGGGTGTTTAATGACCCTTTTAACCCTACTCCCATCCCTACAAGTCTACAACATTACCTGCCCTATAAATTTAAATTATAATTAAAACAAAATCCTATCTTGGTATATATCCAAAGCCTCTATCACCTTCTTCACAAACAACTTCCTGTGCAACCTATACCTGCATCACAACCAGAAAAGGGCATTTACGTCTTTTGCACATATGAAATATATGAAAATGTCATTTCCGTCTTTTGCACAGATGAGATATCAAGAACCATTCCCCGGGCGGAACAAAAAATAAAAATTTTGTCCTATTGACATCAGACAGACTCTGTCACAGTCACAGTCAGTCCAATGCAGACCAAACACAATACATACTTGATTGCAGCTTCACGTGTGCAGCTCATTTCCGGTGTAGAATCTAGTCAAAATTTTAGAAAATGATATAATTAACAAATAATCAAGAAAAGTAAATTTGCTATAAAATTATAAATTAAGTTACCTAGGATATGTTGATCTTGTTTTGAAGTAGTGGAATATTGTGAAAGAATTTGTTGACATTCTTGTTGAAGAGATTTTACAGCTTTTATCTCTTGACTTGGGATTGGAGGGGTATCCTTTTCAGACCATGTAGGCAGTGTTCTTGCAGCTGCTATAACAGCTCCATCCACAAAACTATTTTCTTCATTTCCTAATTTAGCTGACAAATAAATATTATCCAGCTTCAAAATTGATGTGGAATTATTAAATTTTTTATAGAAAATTAGAAATTGTACCATTATGGTAATAATCTTGGTGAGAACCGAATATGTTGAAGACTGATAAAAAGGAATCTAAATGGATCTTTGCATTTCCAGAGAATGGAAGCACATCCCAAGGATTCTGTAAATATTAAAAAAAAAAAAAAAAAAAAAAAAAAACAAGATTGGAAATTTTATAAAATTAAGAATCAATTAATTATTTTGAGGGAACTTACATCGGGTGAAGAAAGGCCATATCTTTGCATAAGTGTTGTGTTCCTCTGGCCACTCATGTAATTCACTGTCATCTGAAAATAAATAAATAAAGGTTAAAATTTTTATAGTATTGTAGTTTCATTTCTTAAAATTATATTGATCATGATTTTTACCTCTTCCCCTTTTTTAATCCTTTGTCCAGCATTTGTCATCACCTCAAACATTCGGTCTCTGAATCTCCAATGAAAAAAGCAATTTGGCTTGCAAGAATGGTTCAACATATCTGCAAAAAAGGAACATACTTTTGATACTCTGTTTTGATGTAAAGGGTAAAAAAGGAATAAGAATAAAAAGGGTATACCTGCATAGGGAGCAAACATATTTGCATTTTGAATTAATGAACCAATTCTTATTCTGAAATTAATATGTCGTGTTTGTGCCATACTAACGGCCCAAACAAATCTTTCTGGATCTCGGGCAAGCCTTTTTACTTTCAAGGGCATGTTAGAGTGCTAACAACATATAAAAAAAAATTGCTACCATTAGAAATCAAGAAATACGATCAAGATAAGGAGGGTATTCACGTCTTTTGTGCAGACACTTTTTTGGGTGGGATCCATTGCCATTAGTCATGAATCATGATCACAATACAAGGTTGTCTTATCTTGTTTTGTTATGACTTATGCATAATGAATAAGGTATTAAAGGAATGAAAAAGTACCCAATTTTTTATCCAAAAATCTAAGACTCGTGATCTTTCTTTTCTCATGGTTGATGCAAGATTCTCATCATGTAGCTCCATGAGGTCATCCTGTAGTATGCCAATAGAACTAGTAAATGATATTTCAAATTTTGTGTCACAATAATCCGTAATGAGTGTTTGGGTAAAAAGATTATGATTGTGATTTAGGATCAAAAAAATTGTAATAAAAGTAACCAGTCAACATTAATAACTCAAATTGCAAAGAGTTAACCACTTGATTTTAAGATATTATATGTTGAAACTTGAAAGCATTTCCATATATACAAACCTCTGTAGCTAGAAGCAAGCTAGTACACTCTTCAGCACTAGGCAAAAAATCACCATAAAGTTGCCAGAAATTCTTGTCGTGATCAAATGCATATAGAAGAAGACACGCCAATCTCAGGTCCCAACCCGTCTGCCAAACAAATCAAAATCACCAAGTAAGAAAAAGTCATACAAGAAAATGAGAAATACAAAGAAACAAGGTGAAGACCTCTGGATTTGTTGAGTTGATAACGTCAAATATAGGATCCCCGATTGGTATGATATCTGGAAAAAACATCCATGGGGTTTTTTGACTTATAGTTAACATCAATTCCAGTGGGATTTCCATGACAACCTGAGAGATGAAGCAGAAACATGATCTTCATTTATCGAACAATTCAAGAGAGTTTGGACGAAGGAAAGAGCTACAATAAATGCAACATGACTCACCTTGGCACGTTTAGTAGGTTCAATGTCTTTCGAGGCATAAACTCCAAATCCGTCTGGACCTTCCCTGAATTCCACCCCATAAGCTCGCATGCTTCTAACGAATCCCATTTTATAAAATTCAGGGTCTGCGAGCTCCAACTGTTTGATAAAATGTATGTAAGTTGATCAATGTAGAACAGAATATCAATTCTTTATTCCTACACAAAGGGGGCGAAACTCAAATATAGATAAAAAAAACCATTGTTGGACCTTAGAAGCAGGTGTGACTTCTTGTTGAGAATCGGTTTGAAAGAAGGGGAAAGCAGTAGGAGAAGTAGCAGTCTCAATAGTATCAAACGCAGCTCTAGCTCTAATGCCTCCAATTCTCCTACTACAGGTACATTTCTGCATCAAATTGGGTTTTGTTGCCGCCAATCCATGCTTCAAATTCTTCCCTAACTGCTTCAATTCCGACAAAATGAACCCAGTTAACGTTATTGACACGTACATAGATAAAAATGGAGGGAGAGAAAGAGGGAGAGTGGGCACCTGGTAGTTGTAGATGAAGCAATTAATGGATTGCTGAAGAAGAATCGAGGAAACCATTGTTTATTAAGATGTGCTGAATTCAGATTTCAGTGATGAATTGTTGTTGCTTCCATTTTTGGTTCGAATTTCTTGCTGCAAGAAGGGGGGGGAGCTGAGGAGAAACTATTTGAAAGGCCAAAGCATGAACGCGTTATCCTTAACCAAATATTGGAGGAATTTCAGTTAGATCCCCAGAGTATTGCCAAATTTTGAATGTATCACATTAGTTTGGAATAATTGTTATCCGACACCTAAGGAAGTAAGGATGATAAGAAGGGCCCTATAAAATATAAATACGCTATATATGGGCTTTTAAAGTATATTTCTTATACAATAGACCTATAAAATTGTGAGTCCATTTATAAATTAGTCGAATACCATCTGTTTTAGGGCCTAAATGGTTTAATAAATAGATAAATAAATAAATATTGGAATAGAAGGTAGGCCGATATGACTCGATCTGATCATCTTAAATATTTTGTCTGAAGGTCAAGTAGATGCTGCTATTGCTCGTGTCCCCCACTAAAAAACATCTTGGATACACCTCATATGTTTTATTTTTCAACATCAAACCACCCACGGTTGAAACATATATGATTCGAACTTGAGTCAACTCTATTTTAATGTATTTTATACCAATTATCACTTATGAGCAACAAATTTGGATGAAACTTCATTTCTAATGTGATACTTGATAATCTTCTCTAGTGTGCCTTCTTTTTAAAGCACAATAGCTTCATAATATATTTGAAGCTACAAAATGATCAATTTTACTATAAAACTAAAAGGTAGAATGGTAGAATTTATTCTAGAACGGGAAATGTACCATGGTTTTATATTTAAAGCTACAAAAAATTTATAGTGGTTATTACATGTTTCACTATGGAACTTACATAATTAATTTCATGTTTTTAAATAGCCTTTATTAGTGTTTTTGCTCAATTTCTTGTTTAATTTATCCACTAATATTCTATAAAATCTCAAACTAAAACTTCCGATTTCCAAATCTACATGGCCCTTAGTAAAATTCTTATCAAGTTAAAAGTTGAAAACCAATTCGTTTTGACTTGTAGAAGTCAAAGGTGGACTCAATTTGGGAAGCTTTAAGCCTATAAGTATATGTTTGTTGTTGGTGATTTATTTTACTAATAGTATTTAAGTGTAATGGATTACATTGTTGACCAAAATAATCTTGATAAACATTAAACAAGTAAGGGAGATACGGAGTGCATACTTGTTTAAGTTTGTTTAAGATTCAAAGTACATTGTTATTTAGGAGCGAAGCCCCTGGAAGCAGGGTCCAAGGGGTGGCAACCCCTGGCAGGGTCGAAGGGGCCCCTGGCTAGGGTCGAGATTGAAAATTTTTTATTTGGGTTGTATTGCTATGTTAAAAATGCATTAGAAATCCAAATTCTTAAAAAATTGACCCGATTTTGACTTTGGTTTGACTCTTATTGAAAATCCGTTTTTTGTGACAGTTTATGATTGTTGGGAACTGTTTTGTGACAGTTTTGAGACATCAAAATGTTTTCAGACAAGGAGTTTTTTTTTTTAAAAGCAAGAAAGTTATTATTATAGAAATTAAGCTAGCGATTGGCTAGAAGAAAGTTGCAAGCATACCCGAGACGGGTTAGTACACCAATCAAGCCATTTGATTTGATTACCTTTTTCTAAGAAGGGTTAATAATCAGTTTTGGTCATCATTCTTGGTACACTAACGAAAATTATATCAATTTCATTCTCTGTTCTTGTTTCTCTCATTCTAAGTCTTATCCAATTGTTGATTTTGGAAGTACCACCGAAATACTTCAATTTGAAAGTGACTACACAATTCCTAGAATTCTAAAATGCTATTACATTCCAAAAATTAGCATTCATCTCACACCTGGTTTAATACATTCTTCATTCTCTGTTCTTGTTATATGTGTATATGTTAGGGAAGAAAATGGGGCAGGGTTAACCATCCATGTCCCCATCCCCGAGTGTCTAACCTCGTCCCCATCCCCATCCCCATCCCCATCCCCGACGGATGCGGGGAATCAAATCCCCTCCCATTTATATTTTGTGCTTTTCCCCGGCTCATCACCGGCCCATCCCTAACCCATCATCAATCTATCAACATAATAAACTCAACTTACACAAAAAAAAACAAGGTTAATAAGCGATCAAAACCAGATGCCATAATAAAATTATGTTTGCATCAATCATAAAGTTTAACAAGCATCAAAACGAAAAGTGACGATTGACGAACTCTTGGAATTGGGAACATTATTTGATATACACACTCTATCTTTGATGGTCTAATATAGATCAATTCATTTTAGTGGACTTAATTTGTAACACCCGGTTCCTGTTACGTATTTAAATTTAAGTAATGTTTTAATTTACTCTGGGACTCGGCGAGTTGGAGGCCCAACTCGTCGAGTAGACTCGACCTTATGTGAGAGTTTTAATGATCTACTCGATGAGCCGAGAGACCGGCTCGGCGAGTAGGAGCTGTCTGGACAAAACCCTAATGTTTAGGGTTTGCACCCTATTTAAACACTTTATCTCGTCCCAAACCAGCCTCCATCACCCTCCCAACTCAGAGAAACCCTAGATTGAAACCCTAAACCCTTATTGAGTGTTCTTAAGCCTTTTGGTGCTTTTTGTGTGTGTTTGAAGTTGGAGAAGAAGAAGGAAGCTTGGAAGTTCAAGTAGAAGCAAGGAGATCCAGAAATTTTACTTCATTCTCAGCTCATTTAAGGGATTGAGGATTCGAGGAGAGTTGGTTTTCATACCAAGATCAGTGCAGACACTACATGACTTTGAGGTGAGTTTTCTCCTAGTAGGAGTGGGTCTACGGCCACAATGCCGGCCCACAAGTAGGAGTGTTGTATAGATAATTGTCTTTGTGATAATTATCTAGTATTGATATGGGATATGATTATTGTGCCTGATATGATTATTGTGCTTGATATGTTTATTGTGCTTAATATGTGTTAGCAGTAGTAGGGGTGAAATAGTCCACGGGTACCGGTTGAAAGATACCGAAGGGGAGGGTAGCTCCCAGTTACCGGTTGAAAGATACCGAAGGGGAGGTTAGTTCCCGGTTACCGGTTAAAAGATACCGAGGAGGAGCCCAGCTCCTGGCTATGCCTGATAGTTACCGGTTGAAAGATACCGAAGATTATGCATTGTTTGGTATGGGTATGATGGGGGAACTCACTAAGCTTTGTGCTTACGGTTTTAGTTTTGGGTTTCAGGTACCTCTTCATCTAAGGGGAAGGAGTCGGCGGGGTAGCAGCGCATCACACATTCACACATGATATTCCGCATTTGAGAAACCTGGGATTGTACTCTGATATTATACTATTTGATCATATGGTTTTGAGACTTGTGATTTGTGACTTTATGTTTGAAATGATATCAATGCTGTTTTCCGCTAACTGTTTTTACAAGTATTATACTAAAAAAATTGGGTCTCAATTTTGGGATGTTACAAGTTGGTATCAGAGCCTTGGTTTGAGGGATTCTGGCACACCTTCGGGGGTGCCTGGACTCAAACCGAGGGCTTGAAGGGTTTTTACAAGAAAAACAGTTTGCTAAAATTTAAAATAAGGAGTTTCGAGAAAGAACAAGGTATGTGATGCGTGCGACCAGCTGAGCTCAAGTAAGTTTCCCCCAAGATACCCATACATGTTATGTTATGTTATACGATATGATTATGAGAACTGCATGCTAGACTAGGGCTAAGGATACAGGGAGGATGCCTTGTATGCCTGTTATATGATTATGAGAACTGCATGCTAGATTATGGCTAATGATCTAGGAAGGATGCCTTATATGCCTATTGTATGAGCTTATTGAGCTATATGCTAGGGATGGTTAGTCAGCAGTATGGTAGCCTAAGTAGGTTATACTTGGTAATGGTTACTCAATGCACGAATGCTGCTTGCTTTGTGCTGATAGGGGTTTCGACTAGCTTTAACTAACTAGGGAGCGGATATGTGATAGTGTCCGCAAGCTAGTTAGGGAAAGATGGTAGGGACTCCTTGTGCAGCTGATGGCGGAGAGTAGGTCGGAGAGTGCCCTAGGACAAGCCTAGGATGAGATTAGTTGGAGAGTAAAGAGGGACTTGATGAAGTCAAGGCAATTCTTGAGGAAAGTACGGATAGATGTGGAAGGTAGTATGTGTTAGGTTTTGAGCATTATAACACTCCTATGGTGTACATGCAACCCTATAAACCTTGGATCTATGTTTTCTCTATTATACATGCAAATATTAACTATTCCAAGGTTTCATCCTAACTAGCATATTATGAAGCACCTATACTACAAAGTTCTAGTTAGATGACATACCTTTTGATGTAGCTTGATGTCTTCAAGCTTTAAGAGCTTAGCCCCAATAGTGTGGAAGCCTCAAATGGAATCACAAATCACCAAAACACCTTGGAAGAACTTGAGAGAATATGTATGCACACTAAAATCGGCCCACTCTTATTTTCACACACTTGTTTCAATTTTGTGAGCCAAGGACCCCTTTATATATTATGGAGGATTAGGGTTACATCCATGTAAACCCTAATACCCATAACCTTTCATTTACATAGGATCCATGGGTTAAAAGCTCCATGGACCATCCATGAAAGCTTAGCCCAACCTAAATGAACTTGGCCCATTCCTTATATATAAGAGTCCATATTTAATTAGTTCTTTTTGATCACTTAATTAATTCTAAATTAATTCTTGATCAATACTAATTAAATAATATGATTCCATATTAATATATTAGAACTTATAATATATTAATATAAATCATAAATATACTATTCTCAAAAGACTATCCATATAAATTGTGCCGGTGAAGTGCAACCCAAATGGACCATGCCGGGTCGGGTCAAGTACATACCAAATATAGTTATGGACTTAGACATTAATCCAACAGTCTCCCACTTGGATAAGTCTAAAACTATTATTGAGTATGACTTCAAAACCTAACTGGCAATCGTAGCTCTTAAAGCCGCTGTCGAACTCTGACCTTGTCAATGACTTGTCCATTAGATAAGGGATCATATATTCCTCCATTCTAGATATCATATGGACTGAGACATGGATTATAATCATTCTCTCTGTCCATTTGTTGTTTCCCGATTTTCGATTTATGATGACTGACTGATTGAACAAATCAAATCAGTCCTGGCTTGGCCAAGCACTCACATGTGTCATCGCTAAATCATCGAGGGGCCCACAAATATCGCTTTTATCCCGAAGGTAAAAGGAATGGATAAACTTCGACTCATATGGCTTGTTCTACTACTTGTTGAATCATACACAAAGGCACGTTTTATAACATCGAGTTACCAAATGCGTTTTCGTGCAATCAATGTATAACCAACTCATAGTAACAACTCATATCTCTAGGTTTGAAGAATATAAGATATTATCGTCTCATGATCACTCGTGATAAAATCCATGAAGTGATTCAAATGAGCGCGGGTTGAATCCAATACTCAGAACTTATGAGCACTCATGATTGTTGTAGCACCACTTTGTCCACCAACTTGGACCTCTACAAACCAACCCATGACAGTCTTGATTCATATCTACTTCCAACATATGACCGACTGTGGATGGTTTGAATAACTTAATCATTCAGGAAGAGCGGCTTAGTTATTCTGGAAGTCAAAACATGCAAAGTGAAACACAAGAATAAATGAATCAAATATGGTATCAAACCCTATGAATATAAATAAACACTTTTATTTATCACCATACTGATTACTCATTATTCATTGTTTCGGTTTTATCAACTTTATACTTGAATTAAAAACACTAGTTGTCCCATGCTCCAAGCATGTACACTATGTTTTTCTTAAACAATAGCTTTGCCATACACCAAGTATGCACTCTATGTTTGTCTATGATCCTTACTTTGTGAAATAAACCAATTGAACATAATTTCAATGATTCTAATTTCACACTCCCAACTCCTTATCGAAAAATGTGAGAATTTCAAATTCCTATCATTTATCGAAATCTGTTTAGATTTTAAACTTATATGCACTGACCCTCCTGTAAGGAATATGTACAAAGTCACAAAGACTTGTCAACAGTCATTATAAGGTATTCCAATGGAGATCAACTCCATGGAAACTAAGTCTCATATTCAAAGTACATTGCTTTGGACATGCTTCTTGCATTAAGTTTTCTAATCTTACACAGATAACTTCCACCTATGGAGACAACTCCATATTCTCATTTTGACTATCACTTCTGAATAAGAGATGCCACTTTTCAGAATATGTCAATATGGTCCTTCCAAAATTAGCACTATACTTTCAACTGTCCCTGAGCAACCAATCTTTGGTAAACCTCAAATTGTCCTCGACAATTGCTTAATCATTTTAGTCATATCCAATTCTAGACCTTTTCCCTTCTTAATGCCTCTGGGCATTTGGAAAAATTTAGAAATGACAAATATTATAGCACATGCAATCGATCCTGTACCCAAAGCAAATGGTACACGATTCATAAAGACATGATTCTAGACCAGTCTTTTGCTACAATATTTTTATTTGCCATGTTTTCAAAATTTGACTATGAAGAGGGATGCCGTAATCATAATTGAATTTTGAGAACGCAATATATAGAATTTCCTTAAGTTGAACCAATCCAACATGAAATTTATATATATATTCTTGACTAAAGATGATTAAGGTCTCAATCTAAGCCTTTAGAACTGAAATGAAGTATATCCTCTCCCTTAATTATAGCAAAACAACTTTTTCAATCCCTGCAGCCTCACGAATTGAAACTTTTGTTTTCTATAATTAACATTGCTAACTTGCAATACTAACAATAATTATCATGCTCCCACTAACATGATGATTATTAGCATAACACTTATGCTCCCACTAGCTTTGACATGTACTCAGAAATCAGTTGGACTTCTAGAAATCAATACTTTATTGACTTTCTTACCAAAGTTCAGCTTTCTGATACGAGATGCTTTGATAAAACTTTATCAAAATCATACACCTTTCCTTAGATAGCATGCATGTGTGTCTAAACAATTTCAGAACTATGAAAAGGGATGCCGTAATCATAGTCTCAATTGTTTAGATCTTTTGCCATCTGCTTCAAATCTACTTGGTGGAAGTGTTTCCTCACCATCATTTTCATGAATCGGAGAGAAACCTTATGACCCTTAGACTTTATGGTGTATGTGTTCTTATCCATGTGAATCGTCAAAATCATAGTCATAAGACAAGGATAATGACAAATCCAAACTCATATGGACTGAACTTATGGATCCTTAACTTCTTGCCACCTGGCAGTACAGGGTCTGCCATTGCTTCCAAGTTGTTATGCAACCAATTGAGAACTTTCAGAACTCCTATGCAAAGCCAACTTTAACTGGAATGGGCACAGAATATGTCAACATAATAGGTTATAAACATCAAGTCGTGTGCTAGTGAAGAACCTCAAGTTTTATTCTTGATTAATTCTTGAAATTCTTTTTAGGATCTTTAAGACTCCCACTATCCTCTTGACATATAAGACTATCTTGCCAAATATTCAAGAGATAGTGCGGATTCTTTATCAAGACAAACACTTCACACAATTGGCCTTAGTTGGTCTTTGTTTTATCCAAAACATCACAACTTACCAATTTCAAATGTACAAGAGTAGAACACTTTTACTCTTACATTTGACAAGTGTTTTAAACCTTTCTTTAAGATATGTCACTCAAGTTACAATCTTGGAGTATGACTCTAAGAATTGTTTTGGAACGAAGTATGACTCATCTTCCTGATCTAACCATTTCAACAATTCATGACTCATCTTCTTAGTCATAAGAATGCACTAAGATGACCTTTAGAGGACTAATTGTGATATGATTTCTAAATCATCAAGATGATCACAAACATGATACTAAAGTACTCTCCCATCTTTTCAGATTTGAGAAACTTTTATCTTTCTGCCTAATTTGATTCTTCCCATTCGTTCTGCCATACATTGAGACTTTTCCAATGTTTCAGAATTATACTTAAACTTGTAAGTATAACCATATTTACTAAACTTTAGTAAATCAAATAGTCTTAACGAGCTTTGTGGTGGACATGACCAGTGCACAAGAATGTGTACTCGATCCCTTTAGTCCTTCACTTGACTCACACATCCATGTGAACAAGTAATTAGTCTTGGATTTTCCAATGCTTGAAAGTTCTCATTCATCATACTATTCAACTTGCATGATTCCAAGTTTCGGTCCAATTGAAACTTGGGTGATGAGGAACTTTCCTGATTTGGTAAATTTTGACACTACCACAAATGAAAGAATCAAATCAATTTTCCAATATTGTTGTCAGTGGAATCATATAAGCAACAATTTTCCACAAATATCATTGTAAGGATACTTCAAATAAATAAAATTAAACAATTTTCTTTTATTTTAAAACTTTGCGGAAAAACTTATCCTTACAATCCACATGGAAAATTGTTGTTATCTATTCCTTAGCAATATATCATAACTTCTTAAGCAACTGCTCAAAATTCTGATGCGATCGAAATCCACCTTCGCGATCAGAATCAGCATATACTTCCTTTAAGATTTCTCTCTATTCTTTGATTCTTAAAACATCAACATGTGACCCAGTCACATCATGTAATGAGGATCTCAGAATAGAACTTAACAAAGTTAGATAATGGGCTCTACCTGATGTAGAGTCAAACTTATTGACTTTAACATCCTTAGGTAAATTTGGCAGCTTTGCAATCAACGCCCCTTCCTTTGGCAAAATAAACATATGGACCCTTTGGTAATGGGACTATCTCAGACTTAGCCTTTCTCTTTACCATTTGGTCAACCGGGTTGACTATGGCCAATCCCTTTCCATTGGGAAGAGAATGCTTTTTCTGGATTTCCAGTGTCACCATTGTCACTGTCCATAAAGTTTTTGGGAAGTTGATCTTCTAATCAAATTTGCTTTACTATCGTTCCAAATCATTGCTGATTCAGCAGCACCAAGCAAATAGATATGATCATTAAGGTTCATGTCATAGTCTGTTTCATAGTAGTCCTAAAGGAACTCACTATGTGACTTAGAAAGTGATTGAACATCCAACTTTCTCAAGACTTTGACACCCAACTCTCCCGGCTTGTCAATATGTGACTTCATCTCTAAGATGTGATCACACATAGACCTTGCTTGCCATTAGGGCTTGAGTGACCTTGAACTTGTGGGTTAGGGAGAATAATTGGAGGAGGTGGAGGAAGAGAAGTATGACTTCCATGAGCCAAACTCGGGAAGTCATATTCATTAGGAAAGCTTGGTTTGGGAAGATCATTGTTGTCTAAACCAGACATCAACAATGGGAGAAATTCACGTAAAGTTGATTTAAGTCCTTAATATAACACCCAATATGATATATTAAGGCTAGGACCCAACAAACTATTTTATAACTTGGAAGAGGGATGCCGTAATCCAATCTATAAAATATTTGAAGGTAGGTGAATGACGATTCACCAATTTCCACCAAGATAAACGAAATGTATTATTAGGTTTTAATTGGTTTTGAAACTCCTAGATTCTTTTGAGATTCATTGAACTTTTCAATGGCATGTTTCAATCTCGAGTGTGCCCTTCAGGTTTTGTGACTGGGATGCCGAGGATCACAAAACAAGGTGTGAAGTAACCATGCAAATATATTTGGTACCCTTAATATTTACCCCTCAATCGATGTGCCGGTTAACCACACACGCTCCAACGATACTATGATAAACATTAAGTTACCCTTTGCCTACCTTGTTAAGTTCAGGTTAGTGTGCCGGTTAACCACACACGCTCCACTAACAGCTTAAACAAAATACAAAGTGTAATTTCATGGATTAGCACCTTATTCACATTTTCCTAAGTAACTAAGATTGAGAATTTATAAGTGTTTAGTTACTTAGTATTTATCATTATACTTATAATGAAGGGAGAATTATAGTCCTTGTCCTACCTGTTCGGCTAACGACCCTCCACCGGTCAAGGAAGCGGTGAGTGAGAGTGGACACCCATTAAACTGCCATTTTATAGGCAGTAACCTTATACCCCCCCTTATAGACCGGCTTCGTGAATGAGGCTTACTAATGGTAAGACGACTTGCTCTTATACATATAATATATTAAACTTCTAATATTATAATAGTATAAGGGTGTATTTTAGACATTTAAAATACTTGGTGGTTTAATCTATTAATTAAACTAGACTTTTAATTTAATTAAACTCAAACCATATATTTATGGATTTAATAATACTCTTTTAATTAAACGCTTTAATTAACTATTAATAAAGTCCATAAGAGTTAATTTGAACTATTCAACAAAACATCATAATTCCAATTATTAAACTCAAAATTGAAACCATTTAATTAATTGTTTAAGTTATGAACCCAAGAGTTTTAGAATTCAATTCTTTTTTTCATAAAAAACTTTTCTCAAATTTCAAAACTTGAGGGCAAGTTTTGTAATTCTTGAAAACCTTTGGATTCCATAACTTATGGAATTAATGTTGTTTTATGATGAAACTTTCCATGTTCCATAACTTAAGAACAAGTTATGGAATTCTTTAAAACATTAACACCAAATTTTGTAACTCCATAAAAACTTTGAATCAATTTTTTTTTTAAAAAAAACTTTCATATCCATAACTTATGGAAGTTTCAAAAACCCTTAAGATCACAACTTTAAAAAAAAACTTTTGAGCTCCAAAATTTTATGACAAAATATGTAACTCCTAAAACATTTAGATCAAACTTTTAAAACTAATAAAATAATCATATCATTTTATCTTTTACTAAATTTGACCTAATTCAACTCATATAACAAATGATTCAAATTTTACAAATAATTCGTTTTTCACAAAACAAGTAATTATCTTAAAATTTGACAAACGTCATGTTTTTTTTTCCTTTTTTTTCCAACTTGAAAATAAAACATTTGCATCAATATAACAGAAAACAACCCATGGCTCTGATACCACTGTTGGGTTTTGAGCATTCTAACACTCCTATGGTGTACATGCAACCCTATAAACCTTGGATCTATGTTTTCTCTATTATACATGCAAATATTAACTATTCCAAGGTTTCATCCTAACTAGCATATTATGAAGCACCTATACTACAAAGTTCTAGTTAGATGACATACCTTTTGATGTAGCTTGATGTCTTCAAGCTTTAAGAGCTTAGCCCCAATAGTGTGGAAGCCTCAAATGGAATCACAAATCACCAAAACACCTTGGAAGAACTTGAGAGAATATGTATGCACACTAAAATCGTCCCACTCTTATTTTCACACACTTGTTTCAATTTTGTGAGCCAAGGACCCCTTTATATATTTTGGAGGATTAGGGTTACATCCATGTAAACCCTAATACCCATGACCTTTCATTTACATAGGATCCATGGGTTAAAAGCTCCATGGACCATCCATGAAAGCTTAGCCCAACCTAAATGAACTTGGCCCATTCCATATATATAAGAGTCAATATTTAATTAGTTCTTTTTTATCACTTAATTAATTCTAAATTAATTCTTGATCAATACTAATTAAATAATATGATTCCATATTAATATATTAGAACTTATAATATATTAATATAAATCATAAATATACTATTCTCAAAAGACTATCCATATAAATTGTGTCGGTGAAGTGCAACCCAAATGGACCATGCCGGGTCGGGTCAAGTACATACCAAATATAGTTATGGACTTAGACATTAATCCAACAGTATGGGCCCGTACTACTGGAAGTAGAGGATCCGTACTCGAATCAAGGAGGGCTGAGATAGAACCAGGGAACTTGGAGTGTGTGTGAGACCTATTGAGAGTATGAATGATCCTGATGTTTATGCGTTTTATTTCAGTATGGCGATTACGCGACATGGAGCAGGAGGTTCAGGGTCTGGATCAGGATCAAGATCAGGCTCGGGTGCAGGATCCAAGCAGGTTGATGACGGGCTACGCAAGTTCATCGCGTTTGAGATCACGAGAGGTATCCTTGAGGCGACCCAGTTATTTTCGGGTCGATCAAGGAGGGGATTATTGAGCTGATGGAGGATCGCCTCCGGACATTCAAGAGTGACTTGGTGTCCAGCCAGTCGGGTTCGCGCACACTGTCCTTCAAGGACTTCAGGGGGAGTGGTGCGCCAGACTTTCACGGGTGAAAGACCCCATTGTGGCCAGGAGATGGATTGCAGACATCGAGTCTGCACAGTTGACGAGCTTCTTCCCGGAGGGGTCGAAGGTCCGATTTGCTGCAGGTTGTTTGAGGGATCGAGCTAGAGATTGGTGGGAGTTAGTGGGTGATTCACTGGGGGCCCCAGCCATTGAGGCTATGACTTGGTCAGATTTTGTGACCAGGTTCAGGGCTGAATTTACGCCGACTGTGGAGCTTCAGCAGCTGGCTAGAGAGTTTCTTGATATGAGGCAGACTACTGAGACTGTGGCGGAGATCACCGCCAAATTCCGGGAGAGGACGTTGTTGGTACCTCAGTACGCAGGGGATGAGGAGATGCGGAAGACCCGCTACCATGATATGTCGAGGGCTGACATTCGGGAGCATGTCAACTATTCTGCTTGCCCGACTCTGGATTCCATGATTTCCAGGGCAAGGGAGAGGGAGATTGATTTAGAGCGCCTCAGGAAGAGGGAAGCGGAGACAAGACAGGTTGTTGGGGTTTCAGGGAAGAAACCCAAGGGATTCGACGCTAGGTCGAAGGGCCAGCAGGGCCGAGACCGCTGTGGGAAATGCGGTAGGTCACACGAGGGAGTTTGACGCACTGGGTCGGGATCAGGCTGCTATAAGTGCGGCAAGACCGGGCATTTTGGTAGGGTTTGTACTAATCCTACCCCCACTGTTCAGATGTCAGACCTGATTTGCTTCCATTGCAATCAGAGGAGCCATAAAAAGGCCAACTGCCCCAGGTTGATAGCAGCAGCAGCAGCGCCAGTGGTAGCGCCAACTCCAACGACTACACGGGTTACGGATGGCCGGAAGGTCAAGTCAGAGGCTCTAGTGGTGAGGAGCCGAGCTTTCCAGTTGACAGCCGAGGAGCCACGCGCCGCACCCGATGTGGTGACGGTTATGGTTTCTTCTCTCTAACTTTTTTTATATATATGTCGCTTGTGATTTTGATGTATTATACTATATGTTTGTTTAGGATCGTTCCATGTGAACAGTATCCCGGTTCAGGTGTTGTTCGATTCGGGTGCTACCCGATCATTTGTCTCTCTTGCGCTTAGCAAGAGGTTTCCTGAGTCCAAGGTTTTCAGAGATTGTGTTCTGAGGATGTACGAGGAGCGTTACTTGGTAGATTTGGTTCCCATACCATTGCGGGGGAACAAGGTTATCATAGGGATGGATTAGTTGAGCCCCAATGGGGGCAGTGATCGACTGTGCGCAGCAGTTGGTTCGGATCAGGACCCCAGGTGGGGGAGAGCTGGTGATTCAGGGCGAGAGGCCACAGAGTGGACCAGCTTTATGTTCAACAACGAGGGTCAGGCGCTACCTCCAGCAGGGTTGCGTGGGGTATGTCGCCTATGTTATGGATACCCGGGAGGTGGGTCAGGCGACGGTGAGTGATGTGTCAGTGGTACGAGAGTACGCGGATGTATTTCCGGAGGAGCTACCTGGGATACCTCCGGAGAGGCAGGTGGAGTTCAGGATCGACTTGGTCCCTGGTGCGGCCCTGATAGCCAAGGCACCGTATCGGTTGGCTCCTCCTGAGATGCAGGAGTTGTCTACACAGCTGCAGGAGCTGTTAGACAAGTGATTCATCAGACCGAGCAGTTCGCCTTTGTCACAACTGGCATTTAGCTAGAAAATTCTATTCCTGTGTAACCATTCAACTATTGTAAAACTTATATTCTAAGTAAATCTCACTCAATGCATATTTAAATTCACCATTCATGTTCATCAAAGAGTCTGAAGCCCTAAGATCCATGGTTTAAGTTCATATTGGACTAGGAGTTCCTTATTGGGCCTAATGGACCAATAAGCACCCAATTCAACTTTATTGGACTTAGAAGCCCTAATTGGATCCTAATTGGACCCAATTCAAAAATCTAAAACATTTTGGACCATTTGGGCCTAGAATGATTCATTTAAACCCTAATGCGCCTAATTGGGCCATAACTAATCAAATTAACCCTAAACGACCATAAATCCATTCCTTTATACAATTTGGGCCGTGAACTACTCTAAAGGCCCAATGGGCCGAAAACTTTCTCTATGGGCCTTAAAAATCTCGAACCAAGATTTGAAGTGGGCCAAGTTAATCCATTTCTTCTCCCTTTAGCCCACTCTCGTCCCATGTTAAAAATAAATAAATAAATATAATACAAGGGTGATTAGTGAGGTGCCACCTCACTAATAACCTTTATTCAACCATGCAATATACACAACATACATCTATGAACTCTCATGTTTCCATGCACCTATCATCTCAACTCTCTTTCCCTCCCTCTTCTTCTATTTTCGGCCGAGACCACACAACCACACCACCATCTTCAATTTTCTCTTCAAACTCTCTCAAACACTCAAGAACATCTCCTTCCTTTCATCAAAATTTTCGAGATTTCCAAGTGCTTCAAGAGGATCTTTCACTAACATCACCAACCTTGGTAAGTTCTTACTTAGATCTATGGGTTAACTTCTTGAATTCATCCAAAAATCTCTTCTTAACCCACATTATTTCGTGATACATACTCTTGGACCTCATAGAACTCGAGATCAACTCAAGGAAACTTACTAGGATCGAAAACTCTCTCCATTTCTTCTTCAAATCGAGAACAACAAAGCAAAGGTGAGTTCATACCCCCTTGTTTTCGGTTTTCATATGATTTTTGGGGGAGAATACAAGTAAAATGTGTATATCTATGTGTTATATGCATCTTTAGTGTGAATTCTTAGTTTATTTGACAAAAATGTGTTAGATCTTAGTGATTCTCGAAATTTTAAGCATTATGTAGCAAAGATCTAAGAACTATAACACTATATATATATATACATATATATATATATATATATATATATATATATATATATATATATATATATATATATATATATATATATATATCATATTACCAAGCCAAAGGAGAACACATGTTTAAGATGCAAAAGAATTCAACAAAAAACCTTGTTAAAGGTCAAAATTGTCAAGAAAACAAAAGATAAGGGTAAAAAGCGAAAATTCTGTTTTAAAGAGGGCCAAACGGGTCCTACATGTATAAAAAGGTATTTTTATGCTAAACATACTTTTACAAGGGTCAAAAATGCAAATTTAAGCTTATTGGGCCAAACTTTTGGGCCTCATGGCCTTTGGGCCCAATTTGCGAAAAAATGAGGTTTTGAGGTTTAAAAATGTTATTTTGGCAAAATTTTGAGTCATAAATGTAAATAAACCAAATTTAGAGGTGAAAATATCATTTATTCTCAATTTGGACCGAGACGGGCGACCTAGTCATATCATGCATGGTTATAACGGCTCATATAAGGATTCAATACCAAAAGATAACCATTTGAAGATAAAATATTTGATTGTGTTAATGCAAACGACTTATTTAACGATACAAGAAGTTAGACGTTATTATAAAACAAAAAAATATCGGATTTTCTGGGGAATTTATTTATATACAATTATCATTTATTCAAAATACAACGAACCTAAACTACACTCTTACAAGTTTTATCTATTAAATTCACACATGCATTTATACTCGATTTTCACATCATTTTTAAAACATTTTACAGAGAATATCGGATTTTCTGGGTTTTTTACAAAAGATACAAAGACTTTTACTCAAATATACTTATGAACTCACCAACATTATATATGTTGACCGTTTTCAAAATAACTTGTATTCTCAGGTAATCGTTAAGCTGGAAGATATGCAAGTGTGTCTGGTTTTGTTTATGTAACATCACTTATCGTACTTTGAACAATTAGAACTTATGTATTTTAACAATGTACTTGATGTGAACAATGCTGGTTGTATTATGTAATGTTGGTGATGAATGTGTTATGTTTCATGTATATTCATTGTAATGATTATTCAATTGATAGTCACACCAGCCCCCGAACGTTTCCGCCGTCTGGTTTGGGGGTGTGACAGGTTGGTATCAGAGCAATGTTTATAGTGAACTAGCATATCTAACCATACATGATATGCAACTATAAACACAATGGGACTAAATAACTCTGAACAAAACAAAAATCTCACACTTATGTGCGCATACTAGGATAACAATCTAACAACATCTAATAAAAGCTTCTGGAGGAGATCGAACACTATGATTAAACCTGGGCAGTTATGTAGTCATATTAGGGATAAATATAGTCTGATCAACTATATTTATTCAGAATATGACCAACATGTGTTCGGGAGTAATCATAGCGGGAAATGAATCCAAAAGCCTACCTTACTCTCCAAAACTCTAGGGAACTCGAATTTAAATAATTAAAATATACTATAGGAATAATCAAAACATGACTTGTTCCCGCGCCCCCATGCAGCCGCCATGGATGATGATCAGCATGGGGCGCACTTCTACCAAGCACTAGTGGCTCAAGGGATGCTTGAGGAGGATCCCGAAGAAAGGCAAGGGAGAGCGCATGATGCTGGACCCGACGTAGAACAGGAAGAATATGTGGTAACTGATTTCGAATATGACAAATCTGACCAGGAGTTAGATGAAGAGAAGGACGTAGAGGAGGCACGTAGTGAACCCCACCTATCAAAAGCCGCATCAGATCCCCGAACGGTTCAGAAGGATGATACAGACTATCTACGCTCCCTCTAGGAAGCAATTATCAGCCTCAAGCTTCAATTTTTTATAGCTGAAGCAAGGGCTGTACGAGCCGAGCAAAGGGTAGAGGTAATCACCCAAAGAGGTGGATGAATTGGCTGAACTCCTGATACGTCAGCTCGACTATTGAGTATCATTGTCATCTCCTCTGATAGGACTTGCTCTACTACTTGCTATATAGGTCTCACCGTTTGAGGAATAAGCCGTATCCCCTACTAATATTATGTTTTCCCCCTGGCGCACTCCACCATGACTAGGACATGCAGTAGCTATCGTTAGTATTAGGTTTCTATTAGGCGTTTTATGTTATGTACTACCGACTCTATGTTTAAGTGATCACACTACTCATAGAGCCGTTATTGTTGGATAAGGTGTCTAAGTCCATAACTTATTTGGTATATACTTGACCCGACCCGGCATGGTCCATTTGGGTTGCACTTCACCCGAACTATTTATATGGATAACATTATGAGAAGAGTATATTTGCGGCCTACTAATATATTATAAGTTATAATATATTAATATGAAATTATATTATTTAATTAGTATTGATCTTAAATTAATTATGAATTAATTTAGTGATCATAAGGTGACTAATTAAATAATGGGCTATTGTACTTATATAGTGTGGGCTAACACTCATTAGGAAATGGGCTAAGCTTAAATGGGAGTCCATGGATGATCCATGGAGCTTTTAACCCATGGATCCTTGGAATAGGAAAAGACATGGGTTATTAGGGTTTGCATGGTTCATAACCCTAATCATCTACACTATATAAAGAGGTTTATGGTGCTTGAAAATGACTATGTGTGTGTGCATAAGGTGTGGCCGATTTCTAGAGTATTAGAGTGCTCTCTCATAAGTTTTCCAAGTTTGTGGTGATTTGTGATTTCCATTTGAAGCATTCACATTATTGGTGCTTGGCTCTCAAACTCCCAAGGAATCAACTTACTAACAAAGGTATGTAATTCTTCTAGTATCTTTTATGTTTAAAAGTACCCCATGTATGCTAGATAGGTTATGAACCTTGGAAAATTATTTTGCATGTATTTTAGACAAACATAGATCCAAGGTTTCTAGGGTTGCATGAACACCTTAGGAGTGTTAGTTTGCTCAAAACCCAACAGTGGTATCAAAGCCTAGGCTTGTTTGTTTGATACTTGATGCAAACTTGTTGAAAAACTCAAGTTTTCTGCATTCTGCAGCATGAACTCGCCGAGTCCATGGGGGGACTCGCCGAGTCCATGAGTAAATTCATCCTACTCGTCGAGTAGGTTCGTGCACTCGACAAGTAGAAGCCTCAGAATGCAGATTTTCGAGTTTTGCTGCTGGAAATGGACTAGAAACATTACCCTAAACTGTTTTGGTGTTATAAAACCTGTTTTAGATGGTGTAATGTTTATGCTAATCCATTTACAATGGCTTATATCAAAATTGCATGATAATATGTGTTCATATGTTCTTGGAATTTTTGATATGATGTTCATGTTCTTATGAATTATTGTTAGATCATAGGAATTATTTGCTAAATTGTTTATTGATAATTCTTGATCATTTATGTGTTTTAATGGAGTCCATAATTTGTCCTCAAGTTATGGATTTCCAAAGGTCACTTACATTTATGCACACTTAAAACACATAAGTTACATGAAAATGAAGAGTCTTCATTTTATGAACCTTTAATTCATAAGTTATGAAATGAAAAGTTTTGAATAGTTTCAAAACTTGTCCTCAAGTTTTGGAATTTGTAAAGTTACACACACTTTAATATACTTTAATTCCAAACCCTTAGAGTTTTAAAAGTTAAAATTCAGCCCTTATACTATTTATAACATTAATGGTTAATTATTATATATATGTATAAGATTAAGTCGTTTTACCGTTAGTAGGCCTCATTCACGAAGCCGGTCTATAAGGGGGGTATAAGGTTGTTGCCTATAAAATGGCAACTTAATGGGTGTCCATTCTCACCCACCGCTTCCTTGATCGGTGGAGGGTCGTTAGCCGAACGGGTAGGACAATGACTTTAAATTCTCATTAAAAGTATAATGAATATTATAAAGTAACTAAACCTTTAATAAATTCCCAATCTTAGTTACTTTAGGAAAATGTGAATATGGTGCTAACCCATGAAATTCACACTTTGTACCTTACCAAGTCGTTGGTGGAGCGTGTGTGGTTAACCGGCACACTAACTTGGACTAGTAAGGATCACGAAGGGTGACTTAATGTTTATCATAGATCGGTGGAGCGTGTGTGGTTAACCGACACATTGATTAGGTGATAATATTAAGGGTACCAAGTGAATTTGCATGGTTATTCACACCTTGTTTTGTGATCCTCGGCATCCCAATCACAAAACTTGAAGGGCACAATCGAGATTGAAACATGCGATTGAAAAGTTCAATGAATCTCAAAAGAATCTAGGAATTTCAAAGCCAATTAAACCTAATAATTCATTTCGTTTTCATGGTGGAAATTGGTGAATCGTCATTCACCTACCTTCAAATATGTTATAGCTTAGATTACGGCATCCCTCTTCTAAGTTATAATATATTGTGTTGGATCCTAGCCTTAATATTACATTTGGGTGTATTATTAAGGATTCAGTATATCTAATCTAAACTTGTTTTCTTCTTTTCAGATGTCTTCCAACAACAATGCTTCGGGCTCTAACCCTACTGGCTCCTATTCCCTCATGAACCTCTGTGGGAGGGTCATCTTTGATGGTTCCAACTTCATGGATTGGATCCGGAACATCAGGATGGTCACTCGTTACGAGGACAAGGAATATGTCCTCGATAAGGAGCTTGATGAGTCCATTGCTACTCCTGAGGAGGTCGCTGAGTATCAGGTACATGAAAGAGATGCCACCAAGGTGGCATACATCATGATGGCCACCATGACAGCTGAACTCCAAAAGTCCTATGAGGACTATTACCCTTTTGAGATGCATCAGGATCTGATGGAAAGGTACCATCAGAGTGCTCGTCAAGAGCGGTATGAAATAATCTCCTCCATGATCACTACCCGTATGAAGGATAGCGAACCAATCACGAGCCACATGCAGAGAATGCAAAGGTATGTGGACCGTCTAATGAAACTGAATGTGAACTTCCCTGAGGAGTTGGCAATTGATATCATTTTGCACTCCTTGCCCTCGTGTTATGATCAATTTCGTATGACATACCACATGAACAAGGAGGAAGTCACACTCAGTAAGCTTCAAGGACTTATGAAGACTGCCGAAAGTGGTCTTAAGAGTAAGTCGGTTACTACTCCTACTCCTACTACTACCCCTGTTTTGGCTATCGGGCAAGGCAAAGGGAAGAAGAGGAAGCACCCTTCGAAGGGTACCAAGGGAAAGTCCCTTGAAGGCTCCTCATCTGGAACCAAAGGTGGTTCTATCACTCCTTCTGCCATCCCTAAGGACGCTGAATACTTCTACTGTCAAAATAAGGGGCACTGGAAGCGAAACTGCCCAAAGTACTTACAGGATGTCAAGGATGGGAAAGTGAAACCATCCCATGCAGGTATTTACACTATATTGTCTAATAACTCACCATATTCTAATTCTTGGGTTCTTGATACAGGTTGTGGTATTCACATCTGTTGTGACTTGCAGGGCCTAAGAAGAAGTGAGGATGTGGAGCACGGAAAGATAAACTTAATCATGGGGAACAAGAAGGTTGCACCTGTTGCCAAGATTGGAGTTTATACTTTGTTGCTAGATAGTGGGTTAAAGTTAGATTTGAATAAATGTGTGTACTCATCTGAAATGGCAAGGAATATTATTTCCTTTCATGCTTTGTACAAACAAGGTTTTACCTTTTCTTTTGATAATGAAGTTGGTAGTATTAATGCTTTCTTTAATAATGTTCTTTATTTTAAAGCATTACCTTGTGATGGTGTGTATGAAGTTGTATCGGTTGTAGATAGTTTAGGAAATAATGTATTATGTATTGATTCTTCTACTAGCTTGGATAAAGCATCTTTGTGGCATTGTCGTCTTGGACATGTAAGCAAGAAATGCATAGGCCAGCTCCAAAAGGATGGAGTCTTGGAGTCGTTCGACCTCAAGTCGGATGATAGTTGTAAGTCTTGTCTACTTGGAAAAATGACAAAATCACCCTTCACTGGTACTTGTGCAAGGGGTGAGTTGTTGGACCTTATACATACTGATGTATGTAGACCATTCAAAACCGCCACAAGGGATGCTAATCGCTATTATGTGACTTTTATTGACGATTTTAGTAGATATGGTTATGTCTACTTAATCAAACATAAGTCAGAAACTTTTGAAAGGTTTAAAGAGTTTAAACAGGAAGTAGAAAATCAATTGGGCAGGAACATTAAGATGCTTCGATCCGATCGAGGTGGTGAGTATCTTAGTACTGAGTTCCTCGACTATCTTAAGGAGTGTGGGATTGTCTCACAATTGACACCTCCCAGGACACCACAGCTGAATGGTGTAGCTGAGAGGCGTAATCGAACTTTGTTGGACATGGTTCGCTCTATGATGAGTCGAGCTTCGCTACCAATATCTTTTTGGGGGTATGCCTTAGAGACTGCCGCCCACATCCTTAATCTAGTCCCTACAAAGAAGGTTGCCAAAACACCTCATGAAATGTGGACTGGGAAAGTTCCCAATTTGGACCATATCAAGATTTGGGGTTGCGAGGCTTTCGTGAGGCGCGAGACTCATGACAAGCTCGAACCTCGAAGTGAAAGGTGTATTTTCATCGGCTACCCACAAAAATCCTTTGGTTACCTCTTCTACAGACCCAGTGAGAATGTGGTATTTGTGGCTAGGAGAGGGGTCTTTCGAGAGAGAGAGAATTTATAAACCAAGGAGACAGTGGGAGGCAAATTGACCTTGAAGAAATTCAAGACTCAATTGGTGAAGGAACCTCAGACACTAGCAATCAACTTGAGGAGGAAATTCATGTTGATCCAGCTGACGAGTCTATACTTCCGAGGAGTTCCACAAGGGTTAGGAACACACCTGAGTTTTATTATGGATTTCATATTACTATGGAAGGTGATACATTTATCAGTGACGGTATACTGGTAAATCTGGATGAACCTAACAATGTTAAGGAAGCCATGGCAGGCCCAGAGTCTGCTAAATGGAAGGAGGCTATGGACAGCGAGATACAGTCCATGTATGACAATCAAGTTTGGAACTTGGTTGACAATGTACCAGGCCGTAAGACAGTCGGGTGCAAATGGATCTTCAAGAAGAAGACCGGCATGGATGGAAAAGTGCACACTTATAAGGCTCGACTGGTTGCGAAGGGTTTTACTCAGACTCAGGGTATTGATTATGATGAAACCTTTTCACCAGTAGCAAAGATTAAGTCTATTAGGGTTATGCTAGCCATTGCTGCATTTCATGATTATGAAATATGGCAAATGGATGTCAAAACCGCTTTCCTTAACGGAAAGTTAGCTGAGGATGTTTACATGAATCAGCCAGAAGGTTTTGTCAGTGCAGAGTACCCCAATAGAGTGTGCAAGCTTGAGAAATCCATTTATGGATTGAAACAAGCATCTCGAAGTTGGAATCTTTGTTTCGATGAGAAGGTCAAAGAGTTTGGTTTCTCAAGAAGTGAAAATGAGTCCTGCGTGTATGTCAGAGCTAGTGGGAGTATAGTTAGCTTTTTGGTACTGTATGTGGATGACATACTACTCATAGGAAATGACATCCCAACCTTGCAGGAGGTTAAGTCCTGGCTTGGGAAGTGCTTTGCTATGAAGGACCTTGGAGAAGTTGCCTATATCCTAGGGATAAGGATATTAAGAGAAAGGAGTAAAAGACTAATTGGACTTAGTCAGAGTATCTACTTGGATAAGGTGTTGAAAAGGTTCAACATGCAGAATTCCAAGAAAGGAGAATTACCGATCCAAAGCAATGCCAAACTGAGCAAGGCTCAGAGCCCGAGTACAGAAGATGAGATAGCTGAGATGAGTCGATTACCTTATGCTTCCGTTGTTGGCTCGATCATGTATGCTATGACTTGTACCCGTCCTGATGTGGCCTTTGCTTTGAGCATGGTCAGCAGATATCAGGGGAACCCTGGCAAGGCTTATTGGACTGCGGTAAAGAATATTCTCAAGTACCTGCGGAGGACTAAGGATTGGATCCTTACCCTTGGTGGGAGTGATGACTTGAGAGTAGTAGGGTATAGTGATGCTAGCTTTCAGACTGATAGGGATAACTTCCGCTCTCAGTCGGGCTGGGTCTTTACCTTAAATGGAGGGGCAATCACTTGGAAGAGTTCCAAACAGGAGACTGTAGCTGATTGGACTTGTGAATCAGAGTACATAGCAGTGAGTGAAGCGGCAAAGGAGGCGATATGGCTGAGGAACTTCATCGGAGACCTTGGAGTTGTACCAGCTATTAAGGAGCCTATGGAGATTTTCTGTGACAGCAATAGTGCGGTTGCCTTTGTTGGATTAGATGTCTAAGCCCATAACTATTATTGGTATGTACTTGACCCGAGAGTAGCATGGTCCATTTGGGTTGCATATCATCAGGACAATTTGTTAGGATGGACTTTTAAGAGAAGGTTATTTATGGTTTATTAATATATTATAAGTTATAATATATTAATATGAAATCATATGTTTTAATTAGTATCGATCAAAAATTAATTTGGAATTAATTTAGTGATCAAAAGAGACTAATTAAATCTATGGGGACTAATTATGATAATTAGTTATATTTATATGTGTTGGGCTTATGATCCATGTTGGACCAAGTTTATGTATGGATACATAAAGAGTTGGGCCACATGAACCATGGATCATAAAACCCATGGGTATGGATTATGGGTTATACCCATGACCCTTGGAATCCTACATATAAATAGGTTACTCCATAGCCAAAATCACCACTTCTTTTCTTAGAGAAATATGGAGGTGTTTTGGTGCATGGAATTCTCTCTCAAGAGCCACCTTTGTCCTAGGTGTGTTGTGATTCCATTTGAGGCATTTCATACTATTGGTGCTAAGCTCTTAAGGCCAAATACATCAAGACTTCAAGCCACATAAAAGGTATGTTTCCCTAACTAGTATATTATATGGTTTATGTCAAATGCATGCTAGTTATAGGTTTAATGCCTTGGAAACCATTTGCATGTATAATAGAGAAAACATAGATCCACGGTATTTAGGGTTGTATGTGCACCATAGGATGTTGTAGTATACTAAAACCCAACAGCCTTAGCCAAGGAACCAAGAGATCATGGCAGATCCCGACACATTGACAGAAAATATCACTTCATAAGACACAAGATAGAAGAAGGACTCCTCGTGGCTAAGAGGGTATCGTCAGATGAGAACCCTGTGGATCCCCTTACGAAGGGACTGACAAGGGTAAAGCATTTGCAACATGCGAGACGCATCGGGCTGAGGGACGATATTAGTTTTACAGATTAGATAGTTATTACTGAAACTTGTAAAATGTAATCGACGTTTGATGATGAATAAAAGTTATGATTTATTTATGAGTAAGGTGTTGCTATCATTGTCAATTATTTACTATTGTTTCAGCTTTGCATGTTTTGACTTCCAGAATAATAAGTTTATTCAAACTCTCCACAGTCGGTCATATGTCGGAAGTAGGTATGAATCAAGACTGTCATGAATTGGGATTGTAGATAACTAAAGGTGTTTAGCCATAGCAATGGTTGCTACAACATTCATGAGTACTCATAAGTTATGAGTATTGGAATAAACCCACGCTCACTTGTATCACTTCATGGAATTTATCTCGAGTGATCGTGAGACGGTAATATCATATAAGTCTTCAAACCTAGAGATATGAGTTGTTACCTATGAGATGCTTGTGCATTGATTGCACGTAAACACATCAGTAACTTGATGTTATAAAACGTGCCTTTGTGTGCAATTCAATAAGTAGTAGAACAAGCATATGAGTCGAAGTTTATCTGTTCCTTCTAGAAATAGAAGAGATATCTGGGCCCCTCGATGATTTTGTTTTGACCTATGTACCGGGCCCGGTCAGAACTAAATTGATGTGTTCGATTAAGTTCTTTGTCAAACAAATCGGAAATCGGGAAACAAACTGCTGGACAATAAGTAAGACATTGTTCCATGTATTTGTCCGGCTGATATCATGAGAGCAGAGGATTATGTGATCACTTATCTAAAATGGCGCTTCATAGTTCAACAGAGTTTTCGAGAGCTACGATTGCCGGTTGGTTCCTGAAGCTATATAGGCAAATACAGTTATCAGACTTATCCAAGTGGGAGACTGTTGGATAAGGTGTCTAAGTCCATAACTTATTTGGTATATACTTGACCCGACCCGACATGGTCCATTTGGGTTGCACTTCACCCGAACTATTTATATGGATAACATTATGAGAAGAGTATATTTGCGGCCTACTAATATACTATAAGTTATAATATATTAATATGAAATTATATTATTTAATTAGTATTGATCTTAAATTAATTATGAATTAATTTAGTGATCATAAGGTGACTAATTAAATAATGGGCTATTGTACTTATATAGTGTGTGCTAACACTCATTAGGAAATGGGCTAAGCTTAAATGGGAGTCCATGGATGATCCATTGAGCTTTTAACCCATGGATCCTTGGAATAGGAAAAGACATGGGTTATTAGGGTTTGCATGGTTCATAACCCTAATCATCTACACTATATAAAGAGGCTTATGGTGCTTGAAAATGACTATGTGTGTGTGCATAAGGTGTGTCCGATTTCTAGAGTATTAGAGTGCTCTCTCATAAGTTTTCCAAGTTTGTGGTGATTTGTGATTTCCATTTGAGGCATTCACATTATTGGTGCTTGGCTCTCAAACTCCCAAGGAATCAACTCACTAACAAAGGTATGTAATTCTTCTAGTATATTTTATGTTTAAAAGTACCCCATGTATGCTAGATAGGTTATGAACCTTGGAAAATTATTTTGCATGTATTTTAGATAAACATAGATCCAAGGTTTCTAGGGTTGCATGAACACCTTAGGAGTGTTAGTTTGCTCAAAACCCAACAGTTATGCTGCCGGATTTTTATTTTCCTTATGCACTGTATGTCATCTGGCAAATTTTCATGTATCAAAACTATTAGTATTAATGAAAATGCTTTATGTTTTATCATGACATTGTTATCTGCTATGTGTTTTACTTCCTTGTTTTATGTCAACGTGTGAAAATACTTAAGTACATGTTATACCCATAGTCTATAGGATCACAAACTAGCAAAAACCATAGGCACTCAACATCTTTCCGTTCCATGACAGAAAGATGCCTCAAAGACCCAACCGTGGAAACAACGCAACACCGACCCCACCTGAGATAAAGTCGGTTGCATTCCAGGCAACAGTGTCCGTCGCGGTCACTGCAGCACTTGCGCAGATTCGCAATGGAAACAACGGAGAAGGCAACGGGCAGAGAGACGGAAGCACCAATCAAGGGACGAACCACGGAGCCGCACGAGTATGCACCTACAAGGATTTCGCCAACGCCAAACCTCGGACCTTTAACGGGACAGGAGGCGTAATAGCCCTGAAGAGATGGATCGAGAAGGTAGAATCCGTCTTCGAGATCTGCGGATGTCCGGATGAGTGTAAGGTCAAGTTCGCAGCCTGCACGTTCATTGACCAAGCTCTCTCCTGGTGGAATGGTCACGTAGAGGCCATGACACTCTCGGTGGCAAACGCGATGCCTTGGGAAGAGCTGAAGGAGATGTTGTTAGCGGAGTACTGTCCTAGAGGTGAGATTCAGAAGATGGAACAAGAATTGTGGAACCTCACAATTCAAAACTCCAACATCGACGCATACATATCACGGTTTAGCGAGTTATCTCTTCTGTGTCCCGGGATGATCACCTCAGAAGGGAAAAATATTGAGAGGTTTATCTGGGGATTGACTGCACCTATCCAAGGGAATGTCATTGCGACAAACCCTGAGATGTTTGATAGCGCCAAGAGACTGGCCAAGAAACTGTATGATCATGGCAACAAGAAGGGTGCCAAAACAGTGGAAACGGAGGTTAAGAAGGAAGAAGAGAACAAGAAAGGGAAAAACAACAAGAGAAAGGGAAGGTAAAACTCGGAATCATCTAAGAAGCAACAAACGGTGTCTGCTCATGCTGCAACACAAGCTACCACCACATCACATGCTCCAGCCTCATCCACACCGAATGCTTCCAAGCAGTACTCGGGAAATCTCCCCAAGTGTGACAAATGCAACTTCCACCATCATGGAGAGTGTAGAGAGATGAGTTGCACAAGGTGCAACCGGAAGGGCCATACAACAAAGTATTGTAGGACTCAGCTCCCACAGAACCAGATGACGAACAACAACAACAATAACAACAACACCAATGCTGGAGCCAGCTATACCTGTTACGGATGTGGGAAGACCGGGCATTTAAGGCGAAACTGCCCCAACGCGAACAATCAAGAGGCAGGAGCAGCAGGGAGAATGCTGACAATGGGTCAGGGTGAAGCAGTGCAGGACCCAGCCGTAGTCACCGGTACGTTCCTACTTAACAACTCGTATGCATGCATCCTATTTGATAGTGGGGCGGAACGAAGTTTTGTTAGTAATAAATTCAAACACTTACTAAATCAACAACCCCGGAAGCTCAACGAAGCCTTTACGGTGGAAATGCTAATAGGAAATCAGAAACAATAGAAGATATCTATATAGGATGTACGTTAGCACTAAACAATCACACCTTCCAAATAGACTTAATGCCTGTAAATATTAGGAGTTTTGATGTGATCATCGGCATGGATTGGTTAAGCCCCCATCATGTCGATATTATGTGTCACGAGAAGGCCATTCGCCTTCATCTTCCTAACCACGAAACCCTAATAATCTACAGAGATAAACCCGACACAAATCTTCACCTTATCTCATGTATCAAGGCACAAAAGTGTCTACAAAAGAGGAACTACACATTCCTTGCTCACGTGGTGGACAAAACCAAAGAGGAAGCAAGCATTCGCAACATCCCAGTGGCGTGTGACTTCCCGTACGTGTTTCCAGAAGATCTTACGGGAATACCCCCAGAGCGGCAAATCGAATTCCGAATCGACCTAGTGTCTGGAGCCACTACAATAGCCAAATCACCCTATAGGTTGGCCCCTGCTGAAATGCAAGAATTATCAAGCCAACTGGGCGAACTCCTGGAGAAAGGATTCATCAGACCCAGCTTCTCGCCGTGGGGAGCTCCGGTTCTTTTCGTTAAAAAGAAAGACGGATCCTTCAGGATATGCATCGACTATAGGGAATTAAACAAACTCACCATCAAAAACCGGTATCCACTTCCATGAATTGATGATCTATTTAACCAGCTTCAAGGAGATAGTTACTTTTCAAAAATAGATCTGAGATTCGGTTATCATCAACTCAAAGTCCGAGATGAGGACATTCCTAAGATTGCTTTCCGAACTCGATACGGTCACTACGAATTTGTCGTAATGCCCTTCGGTCTAACAAATGCCCCCGCTGCATTTGTGGACCTCATGAATCGAATATGCCGCCCATTCCTTGAAAAATGCGTCATCGTTTTCATCGACGATATTCTCGTGTATTCTCGAAATGAAGAAGATCATAGCCAACAACTTTCGACAAATTTTAGAAACCCTACGGGCTGAAAAGTTGTATGCGAAACTCTCCAAGTGCGAGTTCTGGCTCCGTAGTGTAAACTTCCTGGGCCATGTAGTCAGTCAGAAAGGAATACATGTGGACCCCTCCAAAATCAAAGCAATCGAAAGCTGGGCAGCTCCGGCAACGCCAACGGAAATTCGTCAATTCTTAGGTCTCGCAGGCTACTACCGAAGATTCATTCAGAACTTTTCCAAGATAGCCAAACCTTTCACCACGTTAACCCAAAAAGGCGTACCCTTCAATTGGACCGAAAAGCAAGAGCATGCCTTCCAAACCTTGAAGCAAGCCCTCTGTAGTGCTCCAGTGCTATCCTTACCGGAGGGAACCAAAGACTTCATAGTTTACTGTGATGCTTCAAATCAGGGTTTAGGTTGTGTCCTCATGCAACGAGAGAAAGTAATTGCTTATGCATCCAGACAACTGAAAACGCATGAAGTAAATTACACCACGCATGATCTAGAACTGGTGGCGGTGGTCTTCGCTTTAAAAATTTGGAGGCACTACCTATATGGTACCAAGTGCACCATCTTTACATACCACCAGAGCCTCCAACACATTCTAAATCAAAAGGAGCTAAACATGAGGCAGCAAAGATGGGTTGAGTTGTTAAACGATTACGAATGTGAGATCAAATATCATCCCGGCAAGGCTAACGTGGTAGCCAATGCCCTGAGCAGAAAGTGTTGGATTAGTGTCTAAGTCCGTAACTATATTTGGTAAGTACTTGACCCGGTTGTGCATGGTCCTTTTGGGTTGCCTTCACCATAGCAACTTGACAGGGTGATTTATGAAAAGAGAGAAGATATTATGATTTATTAATATATTATGAGAATAATATATTAAAGGAATAATCATATTATTTAATTAATATTAGTCATAGATTAATTAAGAATTAATTTGGTGACTAAAAGAGATTAATTGAATATAGGGGACTGAACTGCAATTATTGGATAATTGAGTTATTGGGCTGGGGAACCAATGGAGCAAGGGGCGAACGAAATTATGATGGGAGTCCATCATATTTTCGTCCATGGCCTTAATCCAGAAGGTTCCATGGGCTGCTTGGTGATTAAGTTGTCCATTAGGGTTTTGGCTGAAACCCTAGAAGCTCACAGTATAAATAGACCCCTTGGGTTGTGGAAATCGGCTACACTTGCTTCCTTGGAACCCTAGCGCCGATTTCATACCTCTCTCCTCTCTCTAAATCATCCTCTTTCTAGTTGGTGTTTGTAAGCCATTAGAGGAGTGACAATTGTGACTCTAAGCTCCAAGACAAGAAGAATCAAGAAAGCTACAAAGAGGTAATCATCTAGATCTGAGTTTCTTATGTCTTATTTGAATTGTATACACTAGATCTAGGGTTTGCAAGACTTGGATAAATTACATGTTCAATAGAGAAACCTAGATCCAAGCATTAGGGTTTGCATGTGCACATAGGAAAGTTCTTATGGCTCAAACCCATCAGTGGTATCAGAGCCTTGATTGGTTTCTATTGAATTGATGCCTTGTTTATTTGTTCAAGCTTTGAAAAATCGTTTTTTCTGCCCCCTGACTGACAGACTCGGCGAGTCCCATTGTGGACTCGACGAGTCCATAAAGGGACTCGGCGAGTCGGAGCGACTGTCAGAGTGATTTTCGGGATTTCTTGCTGTTTTGCTTAAGGATTCTTACCTAAATCGTTTTGGTTTAATAAAATCCGAATTTTATCACATGTTTGACAATATCCTTAACAAAACAAAAGATAATTACCAATTGTTTAAATATTAATTTCCTTATTTGATAATAATTGATTATTTGAATTAATTGTTGAATTATCTTGCAAGTAATATTGACTAGGTCAAATTTAGATAATTATTAAATTAATTGGTTAATTTATATTATTTGCTATTTGATCCTTTGTGTTTTGAAAAGTTCAAAAACTTGTCCTCAAGTTTTGAAATTTAAATTTTGTGATTAAAAGTTTAATTTGAACTATTTAAATTTCAAACCTTAGAATTTTACAAGTTTCAAAATTCAACCTTATACTTTATAGTATTATAAGATTAATATATATGTATAACTTAAATGCTAGTCTTACCGTTAGTAGGCCTCATTCACGAAGCCGATCTATAAGGGGGGTATAAGGTTATGGCCTATAAAATGGCCGTTTAATGGGTGTCCATTCTCACCCACCGCTTCCTTGATTAGTGGAGGGTCGTTAGCCGAACGGGTAGGATAGGGCAAACTTTCCTCATTTAAAAGTATAATGAATCTATATAAAGTAACTAAATGTTTTTACAAAATTCCCAATCTTAGTTACTTTAGGCAAAAGTGAATTTGATGCAATTCCATGAAATTACACTTTGTACCCTTGCTAAGACGTTAATGGAGTGTGTGTGGTTAACCGACATATTAATTGGGTTCTAAGCAAAGGTGGCAAAGAGTGACTCATTGTTTATCATAGTTCGATGGAGCGTGTGTGGTTAACCAGCACATCGAATAGGTGACTGTAACAATGAGGGCGCCATGTACATTTGCATGGTTATTCACACCCGCTTTGTGATCCTCGGCATCCCAGTCACAAACTAGAGGGGCATATCGAGATATAAACATGCCATTGAAAAGTTCAATGAATCTCAAAGGATCTAGGAGTTTTTCAATACATTTAAAACTTAATCTCTTTTTCGTTTTTCATGGTGGAGAATTAGTGAATCGACATTCACTTACCTTCAAATTATTTGCTTGTTAGATTACGGCATCCCTTTTCTAATTTGTGAATAATGTTGTTGGTTCCTAGCCCTAATTTCTCATTTGGGTGTTTAATTGAGGAATTCATTTCTAATCAAACTTTGTTCTTTTTCCTTTTCAGATATCGAACGTCAACAACAACGCTTCTGGTTCAAACTCCTCTGGCTCATTCTCACTCATGAACTTGTGTGGGAGAGTGATCTTTGATGGGTCCAATTTCAATGATTGGATCCGCAACATTCGCATGGTCACTCGCTACGAGGACAAAGAGTATGTTCTCGATGAGAAGCTGAAGGAGATTGACATCAACACTGCCTCTGCTGAAGAGATCGCGACCTTTGAGGCCCACGAGCGTGATGCCACGAAAGTCCGTTGCATCATGCTAGCGACTATGACTGCAGAACTCCAAAAGTCCTATGAGGACATGTACCCCTATGAGATGCACCAAGATCTGCTGGACCGGTACCACCAGAGCGCTAGGCAAGAAAGGTACGAGATCATCACCTCGATGATCACTACCAAAATGGGTAATGGAGAGTCCCTTACCGCTCATCTGCAAAAGATGCAGAGATATGTCGATCGCCTGCTAAAGTTGAATGTGAACTTTGATGAAGAGCTGGCAATTGATATGATCCTTCACTCCTTGCCTCCCTGCTATATCCAGTTCCGCATGACCTACCACATGAATAAGGAGGAGGTCTCCTTGAGCAAGCTTCAGGGCTTGTTGAGGACTGCTGAGAGCAACCTCAAGGATAAATCTGTTGCATCAACTCCAACTCCCGCTGCTGCTCCTGTCTTGGCAATAGGACAAGGGAAGGGTAAGAAGAGGAAGGATCCCTCAAAGAGCCACCACAAGGGAAAGTCCCAAGATGGTACCTCTTCTAGTGGAACCAAAGTTGGTTCTGCTAAACCCAACTCTAACCCTAAAGAGGCAGAGTGCCACCACTGCCACAAGATAGGGCATTGGAAGAGAAGTTGCCCAGAATATCTGCAGGCCATCAAGGATGGGAAGATCAAGCCATCTTTCGGAGGTATTTACACAATTAAATCTAATGGTTTATCACATGCTACTTCTTGGGTTCTTGATACAACATGTGGTTTTCACATATGTTCTGATTTGTAGGGACTAAGAAGAAATAGGGATGTGGAGCATGGAAGGATGAATCTGATCATGGGAAACAGAAGATCGTCGCCTGTCACCAAGATTGGAGTATATTCCTTAGTGCTTAGTAATGGATTAGATTTAGATTTAAACAATTGTTGCTATTCGCCAGATATGACAAGAAACATCATTTCATTTCATGGTTTATATAGACAAGGTTTTAGATATTCTTTTGATAATGAAAAGGGTTCTATTGTGCTTATCTTAATAATGTTTTATATTTTGAAGCATTGCCTTGTAATGGAATATATGAAACTGTGATGGTTGTAGATAACTTCGGAAATGATGTGTTGTGTGTGGATTCTTCCAATAGTATGGATAAAGCATGCTTGTGGCATTATCGTCTTGGACATGTCAACAAGAAACGGATAGCCCAACTCCAAAAGAATGGAGTGTTGGAGTCATTCGACCTTAGGGATGATGACGTATGCAAGTCTTGTTTACTTGGAAAGATGACCAAGTCACCCTTCACTGACACTTGTGCGAGGGGTGAGGGTTTATTGGATCTCATACATACAGATGTATGTGGACCCTTTAGATCCACCATAAGGGATGCGAACCGCTTCTATGTAACTTTCACAGACGATTATAACAGATATGGGTATATCTACTTAATCAAGCACAAGTCAGAAACCTTTGAAAAGTTCAAAGAGTTCAAGCAAGAAGTGGAGAATCAGTTGGGCAGGAAAATCAAGATGCTTCGATCTGATCGAGGTGGAGAGTAACTAAGTCTTGAATTCCACGACTACCTCAAGGAATGTGGAATAGTTTCACAATTGACGCCACATAGGACACCGCAGTTGAATGGTGTAGCTGAGAGGCGTAATCGAACCTTGCTAGACATGGTTCGTTCCATGATGAGTCGTGCTTCACTACCTATCTCATTTTGGGGGTATGCCTTAGAGACTGCCGCCCATATCCTTAACTTAGTCCCTACGAAGAAGGTTGCCAAAACACCTCACGAGATGTGGACAGGGAAAGCTCCCTCGTTAGCACATGTCAAGGTTTGGGGTTGCGAGGCTTTCGTAAGACGAGAGACTCACGACAAGCTCGAACCTCGAAGTGAGCGATGTATTTTCATCGGCTACCCGCAGAAATCCTTTGGATATCTCTTCTACAGACCGAGTGATAATGTTGTCTTCGTTGCGAGAAGAGGGGTTTTCCAAGAGCGAGAACTCATAAGCCAAGGAGACAGTGGGAGATAAATTGATCTTGAAGAGCTTCAAGAGTCGAGCGATGAAGGAACCTCTAACACTGGCGCTCAACCTGAGGAGGAAACTCCGGTTGAACCGATTGACAAGTCCTTACCTCTTAGACGTTCCGAAAGGATTAGTGTTCCACCCCAGTTTTATGGTTTTCATATTACTACAGAAGGGGATACGTTCATTAGTGATAGTACACTAGTGAATCTGGACGAACCTAACAGCTATAAGGAAGCCATGGCAGGCCCGGAGTCTGTGAAA
Source organism: Lactuca virosa (assembly GCF_052849685.1). NCBI lineage: Eukaryota > Viridiplantae > Streptophyta > Magnoliopsida > Asterales > Asteraceae > Lactuca > Lactuca virosa. The sequence goes on from NC_136432.1 coordinate 53,216,882, forward strand.
TGGAAGGAGGCTATGGACAGCGAGATTCAGTCCATGTATGACAACCAAGTTTGGAATTTAGTTGACAATCTACCAGGTCGTAATACGGTCGGGTGCAAGTGGATCTTCAAGAAGAAGACTGACGTGGATGGAAATGTGCACACTTATAAGGCGCGATTAGTTGCGAAGGGTTTCACTCAAACTCCCGGAGTTGACTACGATGAAACCTTCTCACCAGTTGCGAAGATAAAGTCTATCAGGGTGATGCTGGCCATTGCTGCATTTCATGACTATGAAATATGGCAAATGGATGTCAAAACCGCTTTCCTTAATGGGAAGTTGGCTGAGGATGTTTACATAGCTCAGCTAGAGGGTTTTGTCAATGCGAAGCATCCAAATAGAGTGTGTAAGCTTGAGAAGTCCATTTATGGACTTAAGCAAGCGTCTCGCAGATGGAATCTTTGTTTTGATGAGAAGGTCAAAGAGTTTGGTTTTCTGCGAAGCGAGGACGAATCATGTGTATATGTCAAAGCCAGTGGGAGTATAGTAAGCTTCCTCATATTGTATGTCGACGACATACTACTCATAGGAAACGACATTCCGACATTGCAGGAGGTTAAGTCCTGGCTCGGGAAGTGCTTTGTTATGAAGGACCTCGGAGAAGCTTCCTATATTTTGGGAATAAGGATAGTGAGAAACAGAAGTAAGAGACTAATAGGACTTAGTCAGAATACTTACTTGGACAAGGTACTAAGGCGTTTTAGTATGGAGAATTCAAAGAAAAGGGAGTTACCAATCCAATGTAATGCCAAGTTGAGTAAGACTCAAAGTCCGAGTACTGAAGTCGAGATAGCAGAGATGAGCCGAGTACCTTACGCTTCTGTAGTTGGCTCGATCATGTATGATATGACTTGTTCTCGCCCTGATGTGGCCTTCGCTTTGAGCATGGTCAGTAGATATCAAGGGAACCCTGGCAAAGCACATTGGACCGCAGTCAAGAATATTCTTAAGTACCTTCGGAGGACCAAGGAATGGTTTCTAGTCCTCGGTGGGAGTGATGACTTAAAGGTGCGAGGGTATAGTGACGCCAGTTTTCAGACCGACAGGGACAACTACCGTTCGCTGTCGGGCTGGGTCTTTACCCTTAATGGAGGAGCAGTGACTTGGAAAAGTTCCAAACAGGAGACCGTAGCTGATTCAACGTGTGAATCAGAGTATATAGCGGCGAGCGAAGCGTCAAAGGAGGCGATATGGTTGAAGAACTTCATTGGAGACCTTGGAGTTGTAGCGGCCATACAAGAGCCTATGGAAATTTTCTGTGATAATGAAGGAGCGGTTGCCTTGACCAAGGAACCGAGAGATCATGGCAGATCTCGACATATCGATAGAAAATATCACTTTATTTGACATCAGGTGGAAGAAGGACTCCTCGTAGTGAAGAGGGTATCGTCAGAGGATAACCCAGCAGATCCGCTTACGAAGGGATTGAGCAGGGTTAAGCACTTACAGCATGCTAGGAGCATCGGGCTGAAGGACGATATTAGTTTAGATTAGATAGTTAAGAAATATGTAATAGATAAATTGTAATTAACATTTGATGATTAAATAAAAGAGTATTATTTATTAGTAATGTTACTGTCTTATGTTAATCATTTACCTATTGTTTCATTTTGCATGTTTTGACTTCCTGAATAATTGAATTATTTGATAATAATCGAATTATTCGAACGGTCCACAGTCGTTCATATGTTGGAAGTAGATATGAATGAAGACTGTCATGAATTGGTGTGTAGATTGTCTGAAGAGTATTAGACATAGCAAAAGTTTGCTACAACGTTCATGAGTGCTTATGAACTTAATTTGAGCATTGGAATAAACCCACGCTTGCTGGAATCGCTTCATGGAATTCATCACGAGCGATTGCAAGACGGTAATATCATATGGTCTTAAAACCTAGATATATGGTTTACTGTTTGCTAGTTGGTTGTGCATTGATAATGCGTAAACGCATCAGTAACTTGATGTTATAAAACGCATTGTTGTGTATGATTTGATTGGTGGATAGTAAATGCATATAAGTCGAAGTTTATCTGTTCCTTTTATCCTAAAAGGGTAAAAGCGATATCAGGGCCCCTCGATGATTTGATTTGACTTATGTGTCGGGCCCGGTCAGGACTGAATTGATGTGTTCAATTAAGTTCTATGTCAAATGAATCTGAGATCGAGAAACTAGCTGATGGATAATAAGTATGACTATGTTCCATGTAATTGTCCACATGATATCTAGAACAGAGGATTATATGATCCCTTATCTAAAGGACAGGTTACTGATAAGATCAGAGTTTGACAGCGTCTTTGAGAGCTACGATTGCTAATCAGATTAGGCTTGCATTTGTAGTTACTAGACTTATCCAAGCGGGAGACTGTTGGATTAGTGTCTAAGTCCGTAACTATATTTGGTAAGTACTTGACCCGGTTGTGCATGGTCCTTTTGGGTTGCCTTCACCGTAGCAACTTGATAGGGTGATTTACAAAAAGAGAGAAGATATTATGATTTATTAATATATTATGAGAATAATATATTAAAGGAATAATCATATTATTTAATTAATATTAGTCATAGATTAGTTAAGAATTAATTTGGTGACTAAAAGAGATTAATTGAATATAGGGGACTGAACTGCAATTATTGGATAATTGAGTTATTGGGCTGGGGAACCAATGGAGCAAGGGGTGAACGAAATTATGATGGGAGTCCATCAGAAAGGAGAATGCAAATCGTCGTGTGAAGACTCTGTCGATCACCATCCAATCTCATCTGGCTTCGCAGATCAAGGAAGCTCAATTGGACGCATTGAAGCCAGAGAATGTCGCTAGTGAATCGCTACGAGGAATGGAGAAGGAGCTTGAAGTTAAAAATGATGGAACCCATTACTTCATGAATAGAATCTGGGTTCCCAAAATTGGGAGATTTAGAGAGATAGTCATGCATGAAGCCCACAAGACGCGATATTCTATTCATCCGGGGTCAGATAAAATGTATTCGGATATCAAGCAGCAATATTGGTGGCCTAATATGAAGGCATAGATAGCTACTTTCGTGGGCAAGTGCCTTACTTGCGCCAAGGTGAAAGTAGAATATCAAAAACCCTCGGGACTATTGCAACAACCAGCGATACCCGAGTGGAAATGGGAAAGGATTACTATGGACTTCGTGACCAAATTGCCAAAGACAGCGGACGGATTGGATGCTATATTGGTAATCGTCGATAGATTGACAAAATCCGCTCATTTCCTGCCAATAAAAGAGTCATACAAGATGGAAAAGCTGACCCGAATCTACATCAAGGAGGTCGTGAAGCTCCATGGAGTGCCAGTATCTATTATCTCGGATCGAGATAGCAGATTTACTTCAAGGTTCTGGCAATCTCTTCAGAAGGCAATGAGAACACAGCTAGATATGAGCACCGCCTACCACCCGCAGACGGATGGTCAGAGTGAGCGTACCATCCAGACACTCGAGGATATGCTCCGAGCTTGCGTGATTAACTTCGGCAAAACATGGGATGCCCACTTTCCTCTGATCGAATTCTCTTATAACAACAGTTACCATACGAGCATCAAGGTTGCTCCCTTCGAGGCTCTCTATGGTCGTAAATGTAGATCGCCCCTATGCTGGGCCGAGGTGGGTGACACTCAACTAGCAAAAGGGAAATCGCTAGCCAGTGCTCTTACAGGACCCGAAATCATTCGTGAAACAACCGAGAAGATAGTCCAAATCAAAGCTCGACTTCAAGCATCGCGAGACCGACAAAAGAGTTATGCTGATAAGCGACGAAAGCCACTAGAGTTTCAAGTCGGGGATCGCGTACTATTAAAAGTCTCTCCTTGGAAGGGAATGATTCGATTTGGGAAAAGAGGAAAATTGAACCCGCGGTACATTGGACCGTTCAAGATTCTTGCCCGAATTGGTCCAGTGGCTTACAAGCTGCAGCTACCCGTCGAGCTCAGCAACGTACACCTAGTGTTCCACGTCTCAAATCTGAAAAAGTGTCTATCAGACGAAACCCTTGTCGTCCCTTTAGAAGAGATTGAGATAAACGAGAACCTCCTGTTCATCGAAGAACCAGTCGAGATTATGGATAGAGAGGTGAAGCGTACAAAGCAAAGTCGCATCCCGATTGTGAAGGTTCGATGGAGCGCGAAACGCGGACCGGAATTCACGTGGGAACGTGAAGATCAGATGAATCAGAAATACCCTCACCTATTCACTCCTCCACAATCCTAGTTTTCGAAAGAATTTCGGGACGAAATTCCCTCTAACGGGGGGATGATGTCACAACTGGCATTTTAGCTAGGAAATTCTATTCCTGTGTAACCATTCAACTATTGTAAAACTTATATTCTAAGTAAATCTCACTCAATGCATATTTAAATTCACCATTCATGTTCATCAAAGAGTCTGAAGCCCTAAGATCCATGGTTTAAGTTCATATTGGACTAGGAGTTCCTTATTGGGCCTAATGGACCAATAAGCACCCAATTCAACTTTATTGGACTTAGAAGCCCTAATTGGATCCTAATTGGACCCAATTCAAAAATCTAAAACATTTTGGACCATTTGGGCCTAGAATGATTCATTTAAACCCTAATGCGCCTAATTGGGCCATAACTAATCAAATTAACCCTAAACGACCATAAATCCATTCCTTTATACAATTTGGGCCGTGAACTACTCTAAAGGCCCAATGGGCCGAAAACTTTCTCTATGGGCCTTAAAAATCTCGAACCAAGATTTGAAGTGGGCCAAGTTAATCCATTTCTTCTCCCTTTAGCCCACTCTCGTCCCATGTAAAAAATAAATAAATAAATATAATACAAGGGTGATTAGTGAGGTGACACCTCACTAATAACCTTTAGTCAACCATGCAATATACACAACATACATCTATGAACTCTCATGTTTCCATGCACCTATCATCTCAACTCTCTTTCCCTCCCTCTTCTTCTATTTTCGGCCGAGACCACACACCCACACCACCATCTTCAATTTTCTCTTCAAACTCTCTCAAACACTCAAGAACATCTCCTTCCTTTCATCAAAATTTTCGAGATTTCCAAGTGCTTCAAGAGGATCTTTCACTAATATCACCAACCTTGGTAAGTTCTTACTTAGATCTATGGGTTAACTTCTTGAATTCATCCAAAAATCTCTTCTTAACCCACATTATTTCGTGATACATACTCTTGGACCTCATAGAACTCGAGATCAACTCAAGGAAACTTACTAGGATTGAAAACTCTCTCCATTTCTTCTTTAAATCGAGAACAACAAAGCAAAGATGAGTTCATACCCCCCTTGTTTTCGGTTTTCATATGATTTTTGGGGGAGAATACAAGTAAAATGTGTAGATCTATGTGTTATATGCATGTTTAGTGTGAATTCTTAGTTTATTTGACAAAAATGTGTTAGATCTTAGTGATTCTCGAAATTTTAAGCATTATGTAGCAAAGATCTAAGAACTATAACACTATATATATACATATATCTATATATATATATCTATATATATATATATATATATATATATATATATATATATATATCATATTACAAAGCCAAAGGAGAACACATGTTTAAGATGCAAAAGAATTCAACAAAAAACCTTGTTAAAGGTCAAAATTGTCAAGAAAACAAAAGATAAGGGTAAAAAGCGAAAATTCTGTTTTAAAGAGGGCCAAACAGGCCCTACATGTATAAAAAGGTATTTTTATGCTAAACATACTTTTACAAGAGTCAAAAATGCAAATTTAAGCTTATTGGGCCAAACTTTTAGGCCTCACGGCCTTTGGGCCCAATTTGCGAAAAAATGAGGTTTTAAGGTTTAAAAATGTTATTTTGGAAAAGTTTTGAGTCATAAATGTAAATAAACCAAATTTAGAGGTGAAAATATCATTTATTCTCAATTTGGACCAAAAATGTAAATTTTTCAAAAAATGGGCCGAAAATGTAAACTTTCACCAAAAAGGGGCTGAAAATGTATCATTTTGGGTCAAAACTGTAAATTTACCAACATTTGGGACAAAATTGCAAACTTTTATAAATTATGGACTAAAGTGTCATTTTTACTAAACTTTGGGCCTTAATTAAAGATTTGAGTATCATTAGCCAAAAATGTCATTTTTACAAAATGAAAGCCTTTTATCATCAATCTATTAAGCCTCGAACTAAAACAAACAATCGAATCAAAAGAACGAACGAATTACGTCAAAAGCTATTTATTGGGTCCAATATACACATTTCTTGGCCATTGGGCCCTAAGGGCCCAATTAAGTGTGTATTGAGCCCAATATTTTCCATGACATGTTTATTGGGTCTTGTGGCCCACTTACATGTTAATTTGGGCCTAAGTTATGGATTACATGTTTATTGGGCTTTTGTGGCCCATTTACATGCCTATTGGGCCTAAATTACCCTTTTACATGTGATTGGGCCTTTGTGGCCAAATTTCATATTAATAGGGCTTGGAATGGAAATTTTCATTTGTTAGTAAACCGTAATGATACCCTTATGTAATCATTAAAATCCGTAAACATATTCAAGTACCTTTCGAATACCAAAAACACCTCACAAATACGTAAACATTGAACATAATACAAAGAGAGGTTAAGAATCTAGTGAGACTTGTCGGTTGGCACCACTGAGTGTACTATCGTAGCCTGTAGCTATAATCAGAGTTTCCTGTTAGGAAAGCGGGAGTTTGTGTATAGATCTATACGGGGTGACCCCCCACGCCTTAGCTGTTCGCTATAGCTAGACTAGGCCAGTCTAGGGCGACAACATCCTTAGCAAGACCGACATTTGGAAAAATACCAAGACGGACAACCTAGTCATATCATGCATGGTTATAACGGCTCATATAGGGATTCAATACCAAAAGATAACCATTTGAAGATAAACTCTTTAATTGTGTTAATGCAAACGACTTATTTAACGATACAAGAAGTTAGACGTTATTATAAAACAGAAAATATCGGATTTTCTGGGGAATTTATTTATATACAATTATCATTTATTCAAAATACAACGAACCTAAACTACCCTCTTACAAGTTTTATCTATTAAATTCACACATGCATTTATACTCGATTTTCACATCATTTTCAAAACATTTTACAGAGAATATCGGATTTTCTGGGTTTTTTACAAAAGATACAAAGACTTTTACTCAAATATACTTATGAACTCACCAACATTATATATGTTGACCGTTTTCAAAATAACTTGTATTCTCAGGTAATCGTTAAGCTGGAAGATATGCAAGTGTGTCTGGTTTTGTTTATGTAACATCACTTATCGTACTTTGAACAATTAGAACTTATGTATTTTAACAATGTACTTGATGTGAACAATGTTGGTTGTATTATGTAATGTTAGTGATGAATGTGTTATGTTTCATGTATATTCATTGTAATGATTATTCAATTGATAGTCACACCAGCCCCAGGACGTTTCCGCCGTCTGGTTCGGGGGTGTGACAGCCTTGGGGAGCCCCGATACTGTTTGTGAAAAAGAAGGACGGGTCGCATCGGATGTGTATAGATTACTGGGAGCTGAATAAGGTAACGGTAAAGAACCGTTACCCACTCTCGAGGATTGATGACCTCTTTGACCAACTCCAGGGAGCATATTGGTTCTCTAAGATTGATTTGCGTTCAGGATATCACCAGATGAGGGTCAGAGAGGAGGATGTGTAGAAGACTGCCTTTCGGACACGATATGGTCACTATGAGTTTGTGGTGATGCCTTTCGGGCTCACTAATGCTCCAGCCGCGTTCATGGATCTCATGAACCGTGTGTGCAGACCGATGTTAGATCGATCGGTGATAGTTTTCATAGATGACATCTTGGTCTATTCCAAGACTCGGGAGCAGCATGAGGAGTACTTGCGGGAGGTGTTGGATACCCTGAGAGGGAGAGCTTGTATGCCAAGTTCTCCAAGTGTGAGTTCTGGTTGTGCGAGGTGCAGTTTCTTGGGCACCTTGTAAACCAGAACGGGATTTCGGTCGACCCGGTCAAAGTGGAGGCCGTGATGAGGTGGGAGGTCCCGAGGTCTCCATCTGAGATTCGGAGCTTCCTGGGATTGGCAGGTTATTATCGGAGATTCATTCAAGACTTCTCCAAGATAGCCGTGCCCTTGACCCGGTTGACAAGGAAAGACGTTGTCTTTCGCTGGGGGCCTGAGCAGCAGGCCACATTCGAGATGTTGAGACATCGGTTGTGTGAGGCGCCAATCTTAGCCCTGCCAGAGGGTGTGGAGGATTTTGTTTTGTATTGCGATGCGTCCATCTCGGGTTTGGGCGCGGTATTGATGCAGATGGGGCATGTTATCGCCTACGCTTCGAGGCAGCTGAAGCCTCATGAGGCGAACTATCCGACACATGATTTGGAGTTGGGGGTAGTTGTTTTCGCCTTCAAGATTTGGCGTCATTACCTCTATGGGGTCCGCTGTACTATTTACACGGACCATAAGAGTTTGAGGTACCTTATGGATCTGCCGAATCTGAATATGAGGCAGCGTCGGTGGCTTGATGTGGTGAAGGATTACGATTGTGAGATCCTCTACCACCCGGGGAAGGCCAATTTCGTGGCCGATGCGCTTAGCCGCAAGGCAGCACCGATCAGAGATATCTGCATGAGGATGACTGTGGTGACTCCGTTGTTGGAGCGGATTCGAGAGGCACAGCAGGAGGCTATGAAGGAGGAACATCGTAAAAGTGAGCGTATTGTGGGCCAGGTTTCCTCCTTCGATTATGACAGCCGTGGATTGTAGACTCCACACCGTAGAGTGTGGGTCCCATATCATGGAGGTGTGTGCCAGGTATTGATGGAGGAGGCGCATAAATCCAAGTTTTATATCCATCCAAGGGCGACGAAGATGTACAGGGATCTTTGTCTTGATTATTGGTGGCCCTGCATGAGGAGGTATGTAGTTTGGTTCGTTGAGAGATGCCTGACCTGCAGAAAGTTCAAGGCCGAACACCAGAGGCCTCACGGCAAGACCCAGCCGTTGGATATTCCGTTGTGGAAATGGGAAGATATCACAATGGATTTCATCACAAAGCTTCCCAGGACCGCGCGGGGAGTGGATTCGATTTGGGTCATTGTGGATCGATTGACCTAGAGCGCCCGTTTCATTCCGATTCAAGAGAGCATTTCGACCGAGAAGTTGGCCGACATCTATATCAGAGAGGTAGTGGCTCGACATGGGGTGCCAGTTTCGGTGATTTCCGACAGGGATGTGCGGTTCACTTCCAGGTTCTGGAAGAAGTTTCATGACGAGCTGGGTACTCGTCTGCATTTTAGCACCGCTTTTCACCCGCAGACGGATGATCAGAGTGAGCGGACCATCCAGACTCTGGAGAATATGCTGCGGGCGTGTGTTTTAGACTTCGGAGGTAGTTGGGATACTTACCTTCCTTTGGCTGAGTTTTCCTATAATAAAAGCTATCATACGAGTATTGACCGTCCTCCCTTCGAGATGTTGTACGAGAGGAAGTGCAGGACCCCGATATGCTGGGGTGAGGTTGGTCAGAGGGCATGAGGAGTACCGAAGTGGTACTCAAGACTACAGAGAGGATCCAGCAGGTGCGGAGCAGGCTTCAGACCGCTCAGAGTCGGCAGAAGAGTTATGCCGACAGGTGTCGTTCGGACCTGGAGTTCCAGGTCGGGGAAATGGTGCTCCTGAAGGTGTCGCCTTGGAAGGGCGTCATTCGGTTAAGGAAGCGGGGCAAGCTGGGCCCCAGGTACATTGGACCTTTCAGGGTTGCAGACCGGGTGGGCAAGGTGGCGTATAGACTGGACCTGCCAGCCGAACTCAATCAGATTCATTGCACTTTTCACGTCTCCCAGTTACGGAAGTGTCTGGTGGACGATTCGGCAATGGTGCATTTTGAGGACATTCAGGTGGATGGCAGCCTGAATTACATCGAGCGACCAATAGCTATCCTCGACAGGAAGTCGAAGGATCTGAGGAACAAGAGGGTCTAATTGGTGAAGGTGCAATGGCAGCACCGCAATGGCTCGGAATGGACTTGGGAGCCGGAGGACGAGATGAAGGAGCACTATCCCGAGCTTTTTCAGGGCTTAGCAGCAGACTTCGAGGACGAAGTCTAAAATAAGTGGGGGAGATTTATAACACCCGGTTCCTGGTACGTATTTAAATTCAAGTAATGTTTTAATTTACACTGGGACTCAACGGGTTGGAGGCTCAACTCGTCGAGTAGACTCAATCTTATGCGGGAGTTTTAATGATCTACTCGACGAGTCGGGAGACCGACTCGGCGAGTAGGAGTTGTCTAGACAAAACCCTAATGTTTAGGGTTTGCACCCTATTTAAACACTTTATCTCGTCCCAAACCAGCCTCCATCACCCTCCCAACTCAGAGAAACCCTAGATTGAAACCCTAAACCCTTATTGAGTGTTCTTGAGCCTTTTGGTGCTTTTTGTGTGTGTTTGAAGTTGGAGAAGAAGAAGGAAGCTTGGAAGTTCAAGTAGAAGCAAGGAGATCCAGAAGTTTTACTTCATTCTCAGCTCATTCAAGGGATTGAGGATTCGAGGAGAGTTGGTTTTCATACCAAGATCAATGCAGACACTACACGACTTTGAGGTGAGTTTTCTCCTAGTAGGAGTGGGTCTACGGCCACAATGCCGACCCACAAGTAGGAGTGTTGTATAGATGATTGTATTTGTGCTAATTATCTAGTATTGATATGGGATATGATTATTGTGTTTGATATGATTATTGTGCTTGATATGTTTATTGTGCTTAATATGTGTTAGCAGTAGTAGGGGTGAAATATTCCCCGGGTACCGGTTGAAAGATACCGAAGGGGAGGGTAGCTCCCAGTTACCGGTTGAAAGATACCGAAAGGGATGTTAGTTCACGGTTACTGGTTGAAAGATACCGAGGAGGAGCCCAGCTCCTGGCTATGCCCGATAGTTACCGGTTGAAAGATACCGAAGATTATGCATTGTTTGGTATGGGTATGATGGGGGAACTCACTAAGCTTTGTGCTTACGGTTTTAGTTTTGGGTTTCAGGTACCTCTTTATCTAAGGGGAAGGAGCCGGCGGGGTAGCAGTGCATCACACATTCACACATGATATTCCGCATTTGAGAAACCTGGGATTGTACTATGATATTATACCATTTGATCATATGGTTTTGAGACTTGTGATTTGTGACTTTATGTTTGAAATGATATCAATGCTGTTTTCCGCTAACTGTTTTTACAAGTATTATACTAAAAAAAAAATTTGGGTCTCAATTTTGGGATGTTACATAATTCAAATTCAATAAATGGATATATATATATATATATATATATATATATATATATATATATATAGTCATCAAAGCGGGGGTGGGGCGGGTTGAGGCCAGCCCCATCCCAGGTTTTAGCATAATGGGGATCAACTGGGTTCCCCACTAGGTCAGATGAAATTGTGATCCCTATTGTGTGTTGCTTTTTCCTAAAGTATGAAATATACTTTTGTAAATATTTAGATTTCTTCGCACGGATGTTTAAACAAAAGCACATAATATGTTTTTATACTTTTTGTAGTTAAGTAGTTTTAGGGCACGAAGTTAATAAATTGCACATCCAAAATCTTTTTGTAACGATAGTGTATATAGTGTATACCCATTTTAGAAAATTTGGATATGTCACTATACATATAAAAACACATCTATACCATAATTTACATAAAAAAGTTAACATAAGTACATAACTTAATACATTGCATACTCAAATTACTCAAAATCCTTCACAACCTCTAATGCTTGGTTTTCTAACAACTTGTGAGGAGGGTAGTACTGAAAGCTTGATACATCATCCGCACTTACATACACAACCTTGAATACATCGTACTTCATAAACACCGTAGCATCATGAAAACAATTTTGTAGTATTTCTCGATGATCATTATTTAGTGCAAATGAATAACACGATTGCAAGTTCTTCCACACGTAGAAATTGATCACTGTTGATATGCTTTCATACTTTAAGCAAACCCCGGCCACAGTCCCATTCATCTTGTGAAAATAAGATTGAAATACAGAAAAACACGTGTACACAAAATCTTGTTCGTTCATTTTGTTCATTTTTGTGTCCGACAAAAGATGGGTTGTGTTGAAACATACAATGTCACCCGTTGAGAACTTTGCAGCTGGGGACCCGTCCCTAGCCTCCCCACCATACGCGACCATAAAGTCATGGTCGAGTAAGACAGCCATGCTTTGTAGATTAGCCAAAGCCAAAAGCTGCAATAAGAAAAAATGATTCAAGTCATGTCATGATCTAATAAGATGTGGCTACTCAATTATAGCATTGAAAACTTATTTGTATTTTTAATTTATTCTATTATAAATATTATACTTTCAGTTTTTCCCTTTATCAAAATATTATATTTTGAAAATCTATCCAATTATAAGATTGAAAATTGATTTATATTTGAATAACATTGCTATAGTTTGATAAAAGTTTCAAAACATGTAAAATGATATAATAAAAAAAATGAAAGTACGTAAGATACTATATATGAAATTAGCTTCCAGGTTAAAATTAAGATGCTGTATATAATAAACAGTGAAATGAAAGTATTTATTATCATTCAACTTACAAGAGCTTCATGTAGGAGTTCCTTGTTCTCATTAGATCTCTTGATCCATGCTCCATACCATATGATCTGAAGACCATAAAAAACAATGAATATACTGGATTTGCTTTAAATTAAAATATACATAAAACCACATATTTCTTAAAGAAAGGACAAGTATATGCATGATATATATATATATATATATATATATATATATATATATATATATATATATATATATATATATATATATATATATATATATATATATATATATATATATATTATCAGGTATCTTCTCCATCTCGGGACGATGACAACTATTACGAGTTCAAATCACATCAATAATGATTAATGGCTGTTTCCCTTCTCAAATAGAGAAAAATAACGAAACATACAATTCTCATTAATTAGATTCAAAGATAAAACCTAAAGACTTAACTCATGAGCCAAACTGTTATCACGTAGTTCGAGCTCAACTCAGTTAAACTACTTCATCAATTTGGATTTGAAAGTAAATATAACTTCACAATATCGAGATTTTCAACCTATATGAATTTGTATGTGCGTGTGTATGTATAGAGAGAGAGAGAGAGGGGGGGGGGGGGGGGGGGGAGGGAAGGTATATACCATGTTGCCATGGATGCTGTTGAAGATGGAAGAATGAATGCAGCCAAGTCTTTCCGTAAAAAAAGAAAACTGTTTCAATGTGTCCACAAGGTCATCAATTATGGCGACTGTTGGCCTCAAAACGCAGATGAATATGTCCAGATTCTTGTTGGTGAAAGGCATGAAGCAAGCCATGTGTGTGTGTGGGTTTTGGTGTGTGTAATTCGTAATATTGGATCTGAAAAGAATTGTGAAGGAGATATAGGAGGAGATTGCAAATGGTGGATAATTAATTTGACCAACAAAATGGATGTGCACTGGAGACTACTGGCCGTTGAATTCCATAAAGGAATGCTCTTCTAGTCGCATTTGGCTTCTTTGCCTTCCATGCAACCAATTATTATAATCACCAATTAATTAAATCAAAAACTATGTTTTCGTGTTTTATGAGAGCAAACTACACATAAAATAACATATTTACAATCAAATATGATTTTATGGAATGATTATTAAATCAAAGTTTAAGAACTTGTGCTATAAATATATGGTAATGTCATAAAAAACATTAATTTTTTTCCATTTTCTTATCCTTGTTTTTCAATTTTGTTCGATGTTAACAATTTCTCCGTCATCTTAAGATTACCCGGTTGCCGGCTAACATGACATGTTAACGTGTTACTATTTGATGATGTGACGTTGACATGGTAAGATGACGTGTCACTATATTTTGGTGACATCACATTCTGAATGTCAAATTTTAAAAAATAAAAAATAAAATAAAATAAAATGTAGTTGACTTTTGTGATAGTTATTCCAAATTTAGTGACTTTTGTGCAAATTGTCTCCTCGAAAATTCCAACACTACATTCAAATTGCCCTCTTTATTCTTGATTCTGGAAGTCGATATAGCAAGCTAAGGCATTTGTACATCTTAAGTAGTCGAACACCTTGGATCTGCCAACCTTTGCAATGCCTATTTTCCCAGCTATCCAAGATATCCTTTAGGGAGGAGGGAGTCATTTCCTCCCAACCCACTGTCACATCATTTTTTCTCTTTTATTTTTCTTCATCTTTCTCAACCCACAACACACGGAAACCCTATCTTTTTGAACTCACTCAACCCACTCAATTAAAAAAAAAATACAAAACAATCAAAGATAAAATCTTAATTAGCAATAGAGTTACCGACGGTACCACTCCCGCTTCAATGGGTTGGTTAATTGGTTTCACGAACCCACTTTATCATCTCTCTCTACTTTCCTTCTCTCATTTTCTCTTGTACCATGTGTTTTAAAACTTGTACCTTAGTTGTTTTGTATTTTTTTTAATTGGGTGGGTTGAGTGGGTTGAGAAAGATAGGATTTCCGTATGTTGTGGGTTGGGAAAGATGAAGAAAAATAAAAGAGAAAAAAATGATGTGACAGTGGGTTCGGTGGGTTGGGAGGGAACGATGTATCTTAGTTGTTTTGTATTTTTTTTTAATTGAGTGGGTTGAGTGGGTTCAAAAAGATAGGGTTTCCGTGTGTTGTGGGTTCGGAAAGATGAAGAAAAATAAAAGAGAAAAAGTGATGTGGTAGTGGGTTCAGTGGGTTGGGAGGGAATGACTCCCTCCTCCCTTATGCATATAGAATCTTCTCTTAGGTCTCTCAAGATATACAAGTATGTGCTATACCTTCCTAACCCTTTCGTGATAAAGCTCTAGTCAAAGTTACTAGTTAGGCGTTTTTAAGGAATTAGAGTTGAGCTGACATCCTTGTATGTATGTGTTTTAAGCTCTGATCAAATGTTTCTTGAAAGAAAGTCATATCCTAAACGTAGTGCAATTAAACTTTTCATTTGTATCATTTTCCTGCAATCTAAAAAGGACTATGTCTCGCCATGGAGGAAGTTCGACCCATCATGTTTCATGAACTCGGTGGTGGCAACAAGTATCTTGTGAATTGTAGAAACATCAAGAGCATTCTGCATAAGACTCAATTACATTATATAATTTTCAATACACATATTATAAAGTTTATGAAGGTGATGACAAAGGATTATATTCCATGCATGAATTTTTAATGCCGTCCATTCATAATTAAAAAAAAAACATAATGGAAACATTTTGCAAAACTCCCATCTGTTAAGATCCAAAAGATAAAGAATACATCATTCCTTTTGAATTTTGGTCGCATAAAACCCAATAATCACCAAGATTAACACCATATTTTATTTATAGTCTTGTACATCCTAAACTTGACACTTCTTGCCTCTCTTTTACCATTTATGCTTTATGTTCGGACCTATCCACCATGCTGCTTTGATTCTACATACATATCAATTACATGTATCAACCTCGATTAAGCCCACACAACTACACCCATCATGTCCACCCATAGTTTCACTTAGTATTTACCTTTGAAATAATCATCAACCTCATTTCCCCACCTTTGCTTACGTTTTATTCCCCTCGTTTAATCATCAATGGATTATAAAATATCATTACATCATTGAAGCTTAAACACTTACTCCCTAATGGTTATCTAATTAAAAATAAGAATATGATGCTTGATTCAAAACACTTTATAGATTCATATGTTACCTTACGATCCGATGTAAATAGCCGCTATAATCCTCTGTCATCACCTTCATATACTTTATAATCCATGTATTTATGCATTAAGACTTATGAAGAATGTTCTTGATGTTTATATGATTCACCATACGACTTATTGCCACCACCAGATTCATGACACATGATGGTTCGAACTTCCTCTATGTCGAGACAATCTCTTTCAGATTGCAGGAAAAACAATACAAATGAAAGGCTAACTGAACTACGTTTAGATATGAGTTTCTTTGTATAATTGTTCTCGTAGTCTTCATCATTTTTTTAGTCCTTTACTGGATCCACATCATATATATATATATATATATATATATATATATATATATATATATATATATATATATAGAGAGAGAGAGAGAGAGAGAGAGAGAGAGAGAGAGAGAGAGAGAGAGAGAGAATTAATGAACGAATCTGAGTCACTCATTTCGAATCTACCACTAAAACATTCCAGCATATCAGACCGACGGAACAGATCTATTCATATATGAATATGGCGACGGTGGTTGGTGGTGGCTAGTGGCGGAGGTGGTGGCGGCGGCGGTGGTGGTGGTTTGCGGCGGAGGGGAGGTGATGGATTCATATATAAATATTACTCATCTTCCGCCGTGCCGGTACGGCTAAACATTTTGCAGCAATATAAATGATTGGTTGAGAATGATTCCTCAATTCTCAACATTTTTTTATTTTTCTCAATTGAACTATATATATATATATATATATATATATATATATATATATATATATATATATATATGGTGAGGTTCAATAGAGAACCATAATTAACCAAGGAACCAAGGAACCAATCTTTTTTTCAACTTTTAGAACTTATTTTTTATCAAAAAAAAAAAACTAAAAATACAGAAATTCATAACTTTTTATCCTTTTTCCAATGATATCAAATTCGATTTTTTTTACATCAAATTCACAATGTGAATCTTTGAAAATTCACAATGTGAATCCGGATTCACACGGTGAATCCGAAAAATATTTTTCACATTCACATTGTTAATATATGAATTTAGATATTTTTAGATTTTTTTTTCGATAAAGAATAAGTTCTAGAAATTGAAAAAAAGATTTGATTCCTTGAAAAACCAATAATTATGGTTCTCTATTGAACTTTTCCATATATATATATATATATATATATATATATATATATATATATATATATATATATATATATATATATATACTATTATATTTTTAGACCGACTAAAACTATTAAAATCTTGAAAATAAGAGTAAAATAATTTCACTAATAAAAACAAAGTACAAAATCAGAACCAATATGGAGAATCCTTTGACTGTCCTATTAGTAGACTCGTGTTCTTGTTGCTAACTCGAAGTCAACACTAAATTGTCTTCAATTTTGAGCTTAGATTCAACATTTTATACATTCCATTTGTTTGAATTTTGACACATAATTGAAAATTATAATAGGATATTGGAGATGATCCGACATGTCCATCCTTTAGGCCGTCCTTTTTACACATAATATGATCATCATTTTGCTATATACATAAATTAATCATTTGTGAAATAACTAACATCCTCCCTATCAAATAGTCAAAGTGCAATTCGTCCTTTTGTGATAATTATAATACGATCTCAGAGCGATTTTCTACAAATTTGTCGCCTATGACTTGTAATCAATGGTAGAGATAAGAGTTAATCATGTGTTGTGAAGTGGAAATCATGTGTTGTGAGGTGGGATGCTGTGAGGTGGGACATTTTTACCACATTCCATTCACTGTCTGTACTCATTTCCTTTTTTACCACAAAAGTATGATTCTTTGCTATATTTTTTTTAATAATTTACTTGATAATAAAAAAATAAAAACATTACATTGCACTAACTGAAAAAAACATATCATAATATTAAAAAAAATCCTAAACATTTAGGAAAAAAAATAGAAATCTTAAATCTATAAATTAAAAAAAAAAAAAAAACACATCAAACGACTTCACTCCATTCACTGCCATATAAACGTCATGTCATTTTTTATCACAAAAGTGTGATTCTTTGCTACATTTTTTTTTAATAATTGAATTTAAATAAAAACTTCATTTTTAATAAAAAAAACATAATATTTCATTACTTGAAAATAAAAAAAATAAAAACATTACATTGCATTAATTATCATAACATTAAAAAAATCCTAAACACTTAGGAAAAAAAATAGAAATCTTAAACCTACAAACTTATAAAAAAAAAAAAAAAAAAAACAACAAAAACAACACATAATCGCCTTCAACTTTAAACCTACTTTGCATAACGTTTTTTGGCGTCAGGTTTCATCGTCATAACAGCTTCAAGCTCCTCCCCGGTCATGTTCGATGTGTCCTTCATTAGTATCTTCATGTCACTATCAATTTGTGTCTAAAGCTCTCTTTCGGAAGCAATTTGCAAAATTTTGTCAATTCTTTCTTTTATACCCTTCATATCCTCTCCGATTTCTTTCAAGTCATCTGAATCTGATGCTTTGCATTTTCGTTTGATTTTTGCTTTGTCATTTCCCATTGGTCAGGAAGGTGGTGAAACTTGAACGGGTACAACATCGTTGAGGTCGAAACCAACACGAGCATTGGGTGTAGTGTGGTCGGATTCAGATATTCTTAAGCGTTTTGAACCACTGGCGTATGCTCTTCGGATGTTTTGCTCACTTGCCATTTTTTGTTATCTTTCACGAGATTCAAAAAGTTAATAAACTTGAAAGCCTTCTTCTTTTCTTTTTGGTACATTTTTAGAGCTTTCTTCAAAATCACTTCATCACTTTCTCCGCTTTTTCATTGATGTTTCATGTTGTTATACAAATCATTAAACAACATGACTTCCTTGCTTGTCTCCCCCCCTTTTTAGTAAATTTGGTGTTTTGAACGATAGTCGGGAAGCTTCGTTTATTTGTGGAACATTTTTGTAACCAGCATCCAAAAACAGTAATGTTTTTGGTCTTTTCCTGTCATCACATATTCTGAAATATCGATATATGATTATGCCAATATGAACGCTTCTTCGGGATCCCATCCTTTAGCCACCGCCTTCTCTTTTCTTTTATTTGGTGTTCGAGTGGGTTGAGTTTTTTGAATGAATTTCGGTTCGGAATCAGAAATGGGTGTTTGTGGTTGTGATTGTGTTTGTTGATACTTTCATTTTATTTACTTCTTTTTATAGTTTATTTTAGCATATTTCATTCATAATTTAGTTAATTTCCATGCATATTTTCTTTTTTGTTATTTTATGATCATTTTCGGGTACTTTCGAATTTTGTGAGCATAATTGCAGGTTTTTGGAGTCTAGTGGAGCGGGAATGTTCGGGACTTATGGAAAGCGGTTGGACTTGGAGGAAAACAAGGATCTTGGGCTTAATATCTAATGGAGGTGGTGCAAAGATGGGCTTTAGATGGATTGAGCATGGAAGAAGATGACCTCTTAACTAAAAGAAGATGGAAGAATTTTTCAAGCGTGCGGGAATTAATGATCGGGCGATCACGAGAGCTATGGGTGATTTGGAGAAGACAAATTGGGCTCAAATTGAAGAAAACTTAAAGAAAAACGGACTAGAAGCTGATCGGACTCAAACTGGGCTAGTGGACTAAGCAGTGCAGGCCCAACAAATGAAAAAGGCACATACTCCGTCAGTTCATGCGGCCCGCGTGGAATTCTT
This sequence comes from Lactuca virosa, assembly GCF_052849685.1. Lineage (NCBI taxonomy): Eukaryota > Viridiplantae > Streptophyta > Magnoliopsida > Asterales > Asteraceae > Lactuca > Lactuca virosa. The sequence goes on from NC_136432.1 coordinate 53,236,410, forward strand.
ATGCGGCCCCAGTGGATTCCTGCAGGTAGGGATGCAAACGGGGGCGGATATTGGTGGATACTACAATACTCGTCCCTACACCCGAACTCTGATCCCTATACCCATCCCCACCCCCGCCCCGCCAAATCCCCGACGGGTACGGGTAGAAAAATCCCCGCCGGATTCCGGGAACCCGATGGATATCCGTTTATTAAAAAAATCCATCTTTTTGTAAATCAGAAATATATATATATATATATATATATATATATATATATATATATATATATAAACATAATAACAATCATCATATCCAAACATTCATAAGTTATGATTTCATTTTCATACCAAAAAAAAACCCCACAATATTCTCAATGTTTGTCCCAAAAAACTAAAATAAAAACAATAATTTTTCATAGGCTAAGTATCAAAATCCACAAATCTTGAACCCGCTTCATCATCTTTTACAACTTCAATCTTTGAAAAATGTTTTTCTCTATTTAAATGTGCACCTAGCAATAAAAAATTAAACAAATAAATATTTTATGTTAAAGGATTCCATAGATGCAGTTAACATCATAGCCAAAAAAAAATATTACATTTATACACTTAATCATAGTAAAAAGGATTCCTTAAATGCACTTTAATCAAGTTTCTATGATTTAATCAAGTTTCAGAATTCAAGTTTCTATGATTTAATCAAGTTTCAGAATAATCTTATAAAAACAATCACAGTAAAAAAGATAGTTCTCTTGGTTTTGTTTCTAGTTTTTGTATGGGTGTTCCTTTATACTTTTCTTTTTGGCTTTGTCATTCTCACTTGGCCAAATCATCAAAGAGTGAGTATGCAATGAAATTTACTAGAGAACAATTTTTGGCAGTCTAAATCTAAGTTAGGCAAATCCTCGAACACTTGGCGGGCATATAACTTTGTATATAGCTTTGATTTCGTTTGGAATAAAAAACGAGGCCGATAATTGTGTATAATCAGTTTAATCAAGATTCAAGCTTCTTCAATCTAATAGGGCTACAATAAAATCGATTTCAGATACAATCTAATATAGAAATTCAATTTAATCAATTTCTTATATAACTTAATAATACAATAAAATCAATTTCTAGGAAATCGTTAGTAAAAATCGTTTAATCGATTACAAGATATTCATTATGGATTACAGCTAATATATGGATTAATCACTTACAAACTGATTGGAGTTAATAAATCGTTTGTAGAAATTGATTATAATAGGCACATAAAAATCGTTTGTAGAAAACCAAATCGAATACTAACCTGGGTTCATGATTTTTGGATGAAGCTATAACTTTTTGTAGATTGTTCTCCTCTAATCCCATGACCGTCAATGAGAGTAGGGTCACTAAGGTGGATGAAGTTGAAGGATTATTGATTTGTAGTCGTGAAGCACTGAACCAGAAATAATGAAGCTTGATTGTTTGAAGAGTGTAAAATTGAAGACCAAGGGATGAACTGAACAAGGATTCTTGTCGTATTTGAATTCTTGATTCTAGGAAAAAAGTCTAGAGAGAATGATCATTGAATGGGTTAAAGAAACGAGGAGTCGATTCCTTGATTATTGAAGCGTCTGTCCTTGTTCTATGAATAAGATTTCCCATAAACATTATATATATATATATATATATATATATATATATATATATATATATATATAATCGGGTTTTAAACGGGGCGGATAGTGCCACACCCGTCTCCGACCCGTCCCCGCTTTGGGTATAAAAATATGCATCCGTCCTCACTCCGTTACCTGTTAAGACGGGTAATACCCCCCCCCCCCCAGTTAGGGTCGGGTACCCGCGGTTCGCGATTAATACCCGATCCATTTGCATCCCTACCTGCAGGGGCAAATTCATGATTTTACTTTTGGCTTCTATTTGAGGAAGTTTGGTGGGATTCTTTTGGAACTTTTGCACATCCGAACTTGGGAGTATTCTCTTGTCACAACTAGCAAATTTAGGGTTAAAATGGTGATTCATGTACAAAAATTTCCTCCATGTAACCTTGCAACATCAAATTGATGAAATTCAAACTACAATGTTATTTGAATACATATGTGCATACATTGTGAATCAAGTTGAAATAGCCTCATGAAAGCTCAAAACTTGATCCAATAGCTAAGCCCAATCAATTTTGGGCCTTGGTCCAAGAATTCTCGGCCCAACACCCTATTGGACCGAAAACTCTTCCTTGGGCCTTATTGGGCCGAAAACTTTTCTTTGGGCCTTATTGGGCCAATAACCCTTTTATTGGACCCAATTAAACCCAAAAAGCCCATGCACACTCCAAAATGAAAACCCTTCCACCTTTGGGCTTTAATGGACCGAAAACCTCTTAATGGGCCAAGCCAAAACCGAAAACCCATTTAAGAAGCCATGAAGGCCGAAAACACTATAGGGTTTCGGTTAGGGCATGAGTAAAACAAAAAAAGAAAAAGAAAAAGAAATTTGCAAAAAGCTTGCCACCTCATTTTTATCCCACAAACAACAAAGCTATTGGCCATCACATTTCTAGGCAAGCTTCACATCAAGCATCACAAAGTCAACCCATCCCCCCTCTTATTACTTGCGGCCGATCACCACAACACACACACACACCAAACACTTTCCTCCAACTTATTCTCAAGAATTTCCTCCCATTTCTCTCTCAAAAATTCGTGTGTGTGCCATCTTCAAGGATTCTTCTTCAAAAACTCATAAACTTGGTAAGTTCCTTGTAAAACTCTAGTGTTTTTTACACACACATTTCGCATGTAGCTTCTTAGAACATCATCCATCTCGAGTGGTCTTCAAGCTACACAAAGCTAGGCTCAACAACTTCTTTCTTCTTATTCCTACCACACGAAATCAAGGTGAGCTTCATACCCCCATCTTTTCGTAAATTTCATACTTTTCAGGGGGAGGATACAAGTCAAGTCTCGTTTACCCTTTGATAATTGCATGCATCATAGTTATGGGTTGAAAATGGAACAAGTTCTTGAATAAAAAAAAAGGTTCTTAACATATGTTAAAATCATGAAGTAAATGTTGACAACATCTTTGTGATATAAAATTTGTGGTCATGATTATACACACAAAAATGGCGAAAAAATGAGTGTTATACTCAAACATGTTTAACTTTTGGACATATGCATTTTCAACTCTTATATTTTACACAAATACTTGAATATAATAAATCTCTAGGTTATTGTATGTGTTTTGTAAAAATCGTGACTTGCTAGGGTCAAAACAAAATAGAATCTTTTGTGTAACAAAACTTTCAAACCGGATATGGTGTGTTAAACAAACTACAAAACTTGATTATTTTGCTAAAAATAATTTTTATTAGTAAAATAGTCGTAACTATGTTGTCACTATTTTGATGGCTTAAAACTTAAGATATTATACTATTTTCACAACATATGTTACAACTAAACATATTCACTAATTATTATTTATAAAAAGTTTTTTAAATAATTTAACCAAAATGGTATACAAAACAGAATTTACGACAGAAAATTCCGCATGTCATAATCTGCCTATCATAAAGTTTTTAAAGCATGAGTAATAAGTTGTATGTCATAAAGCTGTAAAACGCGTGTCATAAAACTTCAGTCATAAATTCACACTAGTAATGTCATTTTCATTATTCAATAATGGAGTCAAAGTTCGCGTAAATCCGTTAAGGCTCTAGTGAGACACTGTCTTCACCGTACCTACCTAGTATACATTCTAAGTCTTGCATTATAACCAGAGTCTCCTGGAGGGAGAGCGAGATAGTTGTGTAAAGATCTATACGGGGATTGACACCCCCACACCTGAGCTGTTCGCTATAGCTAGACAAGGCTAGTTGTAGCACCCGGTTTCTGGTACGTATTTAAATTCAATTAATTATGTATTTTACTCTGGGACTCGGTGAGTAGACTCGAGTAGACTCGACATTATGCGGGGGTTTTAGTGACCTACTCGACGAGTCGGGGAACCGACTCGATGAGTAGGAGCTGTTTGGATGAAACCCTAATATTTAGGTTTTGCACCATATTTAAGCAACTTATCTCGTCCCAACCCATCCTCCATCGTCCCTCTCACTTCCAGAAGACCCTAACTCGAAACCCTAGCCATTTATTGAGTGTTCTTGAGCTTGGTGGTGCCTTTTGTGTGCATTTGAAGTTGGTGAAGGAGAAGGAAGCTTGGGGGTTCTTGAAGAAGCAAGTGGATCCAAAGATTTTGCCCCATTTCCAGCTTATTCAAGGTAAAAAGCTTGAACCTTGACTTATCATTTGATAGATCTTCTTTGAGACATGGATCTTGCCATTTTGGGGAGATTTCTAAGCCACCTTTGGGTTTGGATCATTTTGTGGAGTGTTAGCTTCAGATCTGGAACCATTGAAGGTTCCCATGGCATAAAGGTGCCAACTTTATGGCCATGGGAAGCCCATGCATCTTATAAACCCCATTTTATAGCCTTTTGGGCCAAAAACCCCATACATGGACATCAAGTTCGTAGCTTTACGTATAAAATGGACCCTAGGAGGCCAAATCTATGATTTTGATGCATTAAGACCCACTGAAATTGACTGTATAGTTTTGGACAAAGAGGGACTCAGCGAGTCGCTCATGGGACTCGGCGAGTCAGGTCATATTTCCCATCAAATCCTTCTGTTGATGGACCAGATGCTAAGATAGAAGAACATTCAGTTTTCTAGGCTCGTTAGGGACCTGGAAATCATGGAACTCAGCGAGTGTATGAGCGGACTCAGCGAGTTCAAGACAATGTCCCAACAACATGAATACAGACTCGGGGAGGTTAAGGAGAACTCGGCAAGTCATAGACTAAACACCTTCAAACGGATGAAGATGAACTCGACGAGTTCAAGGACGAACTCGGCGAGTCTGTTGAAGAAGGTCCCGATATTTTGTTAAAGGAGAACTCATCGAGCTCTTGCTAGACTCGACGATTAGGGACGGGGTTGTATCTTTTATGAACGAGGAGACTCGACGAGTTGGTGGACCAACTCGACGAGTCTAGTCAACCAGATGTTGACTTTGACCAAAGTCGACTTTGACCAGGGTTTTGACCTTGACTTTGACTTGGACTTGAGTTGACCCTTGTAAGGGTTATGAGTATGAAATTGTAATTTAGAAAGGTTGTTGTGTAGGGATTTAGGAGTTGAGAAGAGTTGATTTCCATACCGAGGATAGTTCGGACACTGCACGACATTGAGGTGAGTTACCTTCCAGTAGAAGTCGGTCTACGGCCACAATGTCAGCCCACTAGTAGGGATTGTTTGTCAAGTAGTTGTCTTTGTGATAATTACTTAGGTTTACCACTATCGGATATGTTCTATACGCTAGGTATGATATGATATTAGGTGATAGTGGTAGTATGGGGAATAGTCCCCATATTACGGTTGTAAGGACCAAAGGGGTAAGTTAGGCACCCCGGTATGCCTGACAGTATAATTATGTTATGTTATTATGTGGTAGTAGTAGGGGTGAAATAGTCCCCGTAACCGGTTGAGATAAACCGGAGGGGTAGGTCGGACACGCCGTATGTCTGACAGAGGTAGGTTAGGCACCCCGGTATGCCTAGCAGGGTAGGTCGGGCACCCAGATATGCCTGGCAGTATGTTATTATATGGTATGTGGTATGACGGGGGAACTCACTAAGCTTCGTGCTTAAAGTTTATAGTTTTGTTTCAGGTACCTCTTCATCGAAAGGGAAGGAGCCGGTACGGTAGCAGCGCATCGCACACACTCGATTTCCGCACTATGACGTTCTTGGGATTGTACTCTGACATATTTAGTATTTCATGACATGTTTTTATGACATTTGTCTCATGGGTTATGAATTGATATGATATTGATGTTGCTTTTCAGTAAACAGTTTTAATAAATTACTTAATCAAAAACGAAATTTTTGGTCTTGAAAATCGGGATGTTTCAAGTTGGTATCAGAGCCTTGGTTTGAGGGATTCAGACACACCTTCGGGGTGTCTGGAATCAAATCGAGGGTTGAAAGATTTTTATAACGAAATAATTTTTTTTAAGATTTAAATGAGTTTTGAGAAAGAATAAGGTGTGTGATGCGTGCGACCGGCCGAGCTCAAGTAAGTTTTTCCCCAAGATACCCATACATGTTATGATATGATGTGATATGATTATAAGAATCGCATGCTAGATTAGGGCTAAGAATCTAGAAATGATGCCTTATATGCTTGTTGCCCTTGTATGAGAACTGCATGCTAGATTAGGGCTAAGGATCTAGGAAGATGCCTTATGTGCCTGCTATATGTGCCTATTGAATTTTATGCTAGAGCTGATTAATCAATAATATGATGGCCTGAATAGGATACGCTTTGCATGGTTACTCAATGCTCGAATGTTGCTTGCTTTGTGATTTTAGGAGTTCTAGTTATATTTAGCTAACTAGTGCACAAATACGTTAAGTTACATATTGCAAGGACGAAATAATTTCAGAAGGTTAGGTCTAGCCCTACTGCGCAGCTCTTGTTTGAGTCCAACCGTTGTAGGGTAGGACCTCTCATTCGAAGAATTATCTGGTCTTAGTAATATGTAATGGTATTCGCAAGCTAGTTAGGTAAAGGTAGCAGGGGTTCCTTATGCAGCTGATGGCATAGGGGTAGGTCGGAGAGTTACCCTAGGGTAAGCCTATGATGAGATTAGTGCAGAGAGCAGTAGTAGTGGAAGGGACTTGGTAAAGTCAAGGAAATCTTTGAGGAAAGTACGGATAGATGTGGAAGGTAGTATGGGCCCGTACTACTGAAAGCAGAGGATCCGTACTTAAGTCGAGGAGGGCCGACAATTATGTGTTTTGTGTCAGAATGGTGATGATTACGCGACACGGAATAGGAGGTTCAGGGACAGGATCAGGCTGAGGATCAGGTTCGGGATCAGGTGTCGAGCCAGTCGATGAGGGACTACGTGAGTTCATTGCTTCTGAGATCACTAGAGGCATCCTTGATTCGACCCTGGTGATTTCCGGGTCGATCAAGGAAGGGATTATTGAGCTGATGGAGGATCGCCTCATGGCGTTTAGGAGTGACTGGGCGGCTAGCCAGTCAGGGTCGCGCACACTATCCTTTAAGGACTTCAGGGGATGCGGTGCGCCGGACTTCCACGGGGTGAAGGACCCCGTTGTTGCCAGGAGATGGATTGCAGACATGGAGTCTGCTCAGTTGACTAGCTCCTGCCCGGAGGGGTCTAAGGTCCGGTATGCTGCTGGATGTTTGAGGGACAGGGCTAGGGATTGGTGGGATTCGGTTGGTGATTCTTTGGGAGCCTCAGCTATTGAGGCGATGACCTGGTCAGACTTTGTGACCAGGTTTAGGGCTGAGTTTGTACCGGCCGTGGAGCTTCAGCAGTTGGCCAGGGAGTTTCTTGATATGAGACAGATGACAGAGACAGTGGTGGAGATTACCGCCAAGTTCAGAGAGAGGGCCTCACTAGTACCCCAGTATGCAGGAGATGAGGATATGCAGAGGACCCGCTATCATGATATGTTGAGGGCTGATATCCAGGAGCATGTCAGCTAATCGGCATGCCCGACCCTGGATTCCATGATTGCCAGGGCGAGGGAGAGGGAGATAGACTTGGAGCACATCAGGAAGAGGAAGGCGGAGGAGGGACAGGTTACTGGGGTTTCGGGGAAGAAATCCAAGGGATTCGACGCTAAGTCGAAAGGCCATCAGGGCCGGAGCCGCTGCGGGAAGTGCGGCAAGCCGCATGAGGGAGCTTGTAGATTGGGATTATCAGGCTGCTATAAGTGCGGCAAGACAGGGCACTTCAACAAGGATTGTACGGCCCCTACCCCCATCATTCCGACATCAGAGTTGCTGTGTTTTCACTGCAACCAACGAGGCCATAAAAAGGCCAACTGCCCGAGATTGACAGCAGCAGCATCGCCAGTGGCGGCGACAGCTCCAGCGACCCTGCGGATCACTGATGGCCGGCAGGGCAAGTCGGAGGCTCCAGTGATGAGGATTCGAGCCTTCCAGTTGACTACCGAGGAGGCACGCACCGCACCCGATGTGGTGACGGGTATGATTTCTTCTACCCAGATTTTATTATATATTGTATATGATGTTTATGTGTTATGGTATGTGTTTTGTTTAGGATCGTTCCATGTGAACGGTATTCCAGTCTAGGTGTTGTTCGATTCGGGTGCTACCTGATCACATCTCTCTTGCACTTAGCAAGAAGTTCCCTGAGTCTCCGGGCACGTTGGATTGCCCACTGGAGGTCGAGATTACTGACAACCGATCACTTCGAGAATCAGAGGTTTTCAGAGATTCTGTGTTGAGATTGTTCAAGGAGCGCTATCTGGTAGACTTGGTTCCCATACCATTGTGTGGGAACAAGGTCATCATTGATATGGATTGGTTGAGCCCTAATGGGGCTGTGATTGACTGCGTGCAGCAATTGGTACGTGTCAGGACCCCAAGTGGGGGAGAGCTGGTGATTCAGGGCGAGAGGCCACAGCATGGACCAGCTTTATGCTCAGCAGCGAGGGCTAGGCGCTACCTTCAGCAGGGTTGCGCCAGATATGTCGCCTACGTCATGGACACCCAGGAGGATGGTAAAGAGACTGTGAGTGATGTGCCGGTGGTGCGCGAGTACCCGGATGTGTTTCCAGAGGAGTTGCCTGGGAATTGGGATACCTCCGGAGAGACAGGTGGAGTTTAGGATCGACCTGGTTCCCGGTGCGGCCCCGATAGCCAAGGCACCGTATCGCTTGGCTCCTCCCGAGATGCAGGAGTTGTGTATACAGCTGCAGAAGCTGTTAAACAAGGGATTCATCAGACCGAGGAGTTCACCCTGGGGAGCCCCAATTCTGTTCGTGAAGAAGAAGGACGGGTCGCATCGGATGTGCATAGATTACCGGGAGCTGAACAAGGTAACAGTGAAGAACCGTTACCCACTCCCGAGGATTGATGATCTCTTTGACCAGCTACAGGGAGCATCTTGGTTCTCCAAGATAGATTTACGTTCAGGCTACCATCAGATGAGGGTCAGAGACGAAGACGTACAGAAGACTACGTTTCAAACTCTCTATGGCCACTATGAGTTCGTGGTGATGCCCTTCGGGCTCACCAATGCTCCTGCCGCGTTCATGGACCTCATGAACCGCATATGCAGACCGATGATGGATCGGTCTATTATAGTTTTCATCGATGACATCTTGGTTTACTCCAAGACGCAGGAGCAACATGAGGAACACTTACGGGAGGTGTTGGATACCCTGAGAAGGGAGAGCTTGTATGCCAAGTTCTCCAAGTGTGAGTTCTGGTTACGCGAGGTGCAGTTTCTTGGGCACCTTGTCAACCAGAACGAAATTTTGGTTGACCCGGCCAAAGAAGAGGCCGTGATGAGATGGGAGATTCCGAAGTCTCCATCTGAGATTCGGAGTTTCCTGGGATTGGCGGTCTATTACCGGAGATTCATTCAGGATTTCTCCAAGATAGTCGTACCCCTGACCCGGCTGACGAAGAAAGCCGTTGTTTTTCGCTGGGGGCCTGAGCAGCAGGCAATGTTTGAGACATTAAGACAGAGACTATGTGGGGAGCCGATCCTCGCCCTGCCAGAGGGCGTAGAGGATTTTGTGGTATATTGTGATGTGTCCATCTCTGGGTTGGGCGCGGTATTGATGCAGAGAGGGCATGTTATCGCTTACGCTTCGAGGCAGCTGAAGCCTAATGAGGCGAACTACCCGTCGCATGATTTGGAGTTGGGGGCGGTCGTCTTCGCCCTCAAGATTTAGAGACACCACCTCTGTGGGGTCCGTTGTACCATATACACAAATCACAAGAGTCTGAGGTACCTCATGGATCAGCCGAATCTAAACATGAGGCAGCGTCGATGGCTAGATGTGGTGAAGGATTACGATTGTGAGATCCTCTACCACCCAGGGAAGGCCAATGTGGTGTCTGATGCTCTTAGCCGCAAGGCTGACCCTATCAGAGACGTTTGCTTACGGATAACAGTGGTGACTCCGCTTCTGGAGCAGATCCGGGAGGCTCAGCAGGAGACTATGAAGGAGGAACATCGGAAGAGCGAGCGTATTGTGGGACAGGTTTCCTCCTTCGACTATGATAGTTGTGGGTTGTTGACGCTACATCGTAGGGTGTGGGTTCCCTATCATGGGGGTGTGCGCCGGGTTCTAATGGAGGAGGTGCACAAATCCAGGTTTTTTATTCATCCCGGGGCGACGAAGATGTATAGAGAACTTTGCCCTGATTACTGGTGGCCCTGCATGAAGTGGGACGTAGCATGGTATGTAGAGCGGTGCTTGACCTGCAGGAAGGTCAAGGCCGAGCACTAGAGGCCACACGGAAAGACGCAGCCGCTAGATATACCCATGTGGAAATGGGAAGATATTACCATAGATTTCATCACCAAACTTCCCAGGACCGCACGGGGAGTGGATTCCATATGGGTCATCGTGGATCGGTTGACCAAGAGTGCCCATTTCATACCGATTCAGGAGAGCATTTCGGCCGAGAAGTTGGCCGATATTTATATTCGAGAGGTTGTAGCCCAACACGGAGTGCCAATCTCCGTGGTTTCTGACAGAGATGTACGGTTCACTTCCAAATTCCGGAAGAAATTCCACGACGAGTTGGGTAGTCGTCTGCACTTTAGAACCGCTTTTCACCCGCAGACGGATGGTCAGAGTGTGCAGACCATCCAGACTTTGGAGGATATGTTGCGGTCATGTGTCCTAGACTTTGGTGGTAGATGGGATACCTATCTTCCATTAGTTGAGTTCTCCTACAACAACAGCTACCACACGAGTATCGATGGTCCTCCCTTCGATATGTTATACGGGAGGAAGTGCAGGACCCCGATTTGTTGGGATGAGGTTGGGAAAAGAGTCATGGGGAGTACTGAAGTGGTACTCAAGACCACAGAAAGGATCCAGCAGGTCAGGAGCAGGCTTCAGACTGCTTAGAGTCGGCAGAAAAGTTATGCCGACAAGCGTCGTTCGGACCTGGAATTCCAGGTCGGGGATATGGTCCTTCTGAAGGTGTCACATTGGAAATGTGTCATCCGATTCAGGAGGCGGGGCAAGTTGGGCCCTAGATATATTGGACCTTTCAGGGTTGCAGCCCGGGTGGGCAAGGTGGCGTATAGGCTGGATCAACCCGCCGAACTTAGCCAGATTCACAACACCTTCCACGTCTCCCAGCTGCGGAAGTGCCTCGTAGACGATTCATCGGTGGTGCCACTAGAGGAAATTCAGGTGGATGACAGCCTGAACTACATCGAGCGGCCAGTAGCTATCCTCGACAGGAAGTCGAAGGATCTGAGGAACAAGAGGGTCGAGCTGGTGAAGGTGCAATGGCAGCACCGCAAGGGCTCAGAATGGACTTGGGAGCCGGAAGACGAGATTAGGGAGCACTACCCCGAGCTTTTTCTGGATTCAGCAGCGGACTTCGAGGACGAAGTCTAAAATAAGTGGGGGAGATTTGTAGCACCCGGTTCCTAGTACGTATTTAAGTTCAAGTAATTATGTATTTTACTCTGGGACTCGGCGAGTTGGAGGCCCAACTCGTCGAGTAGACTCGACATTATGTTGGGGTTTTAGTGACCTACTCGACGAGTCGGGGGACCGACTCGATGAGTAGGAGCTGTTTGGATGAAGCCCTAATATTTAGGGTTTGCACCTTATTTAAGCAACTTATCTCGTTCCAACCCAACCTCCATCACCCCTCTCACTTCCAGAAGACCCTAACTCGAAACCATAGCCATTTATTGAGTGTTCTTGAGCTTGGTGGTGCCTTTTTGTGTACATTTGAAGTTGGTGAAGGAGAAGGAAGCTTGGGGGTTCTTGAAGAAGCAAGTGGATCCAGAGATTTCGCCCCATTTCCAGCTTATTTAAGGTAAAAAGCTTGAACCTTGACTTATCATTTGATAGATCTTCTTTGAGACATGGATCTTTCCATTTTGGGACATTTCTAAGCCACCTTTGGGTTTGGATCATTTTGTGGAGTGTTAGCTTCAGATCTGGAACCATTGAAGGTTCCCATGGCATAAAGGTGCCAACTTTATGGCCATGGGAAGCCCATGCATCTTATAAACCCCATTTTATAGCCTTTTGGGCCAAAAACCCCATTCATGGACATCAAGTTCGTAGCTTTACGTATAAAATGGACCCTAGGAGGCCAAATCTATGATTTGGATGCATTAAGACCCACTAAAATTGACTGTATAGTTTTGGACAAAGAGGGACTCAGCGAGTCGCTCATGGGACTCGGCGAGTCAGGTCATATTTCCCATCAAATCCTTCTGTTGATGGACCAGATGCTAAGATAGAAGAACATTTAGTTTTCTAGGCTCGTTAGGGACCTGGAAATCATGGAACTCAGCGAGTGTAAGAGCGGACTCAGCGAGTTCAAGACAATGTCCCAACCACATGAATACAGACTCGGCGAGGTCAAGGAGAACTCGGCGATTCATAGACTAAACACCTTCAAACGGATGAAGATGAACTCGACGAGTTCAAGGATGAACTTGGCGAGTCCGTTGAAGAAGATCCTGATGTTTTGTTAAAGGAGAACTCGTCTAGCTCTTGCTAGACTCGACGAGTAGGGACGGGGTTGTATCTTTTGTGAACGAGGAGACTCGACGAGTTGGTGGACCAACTCGACGAGTCTAGTCAACCAGATGTTGACTTTGACCAAAGTCGACTTTGACCAGGGTTTTGACCTTGACTTTGACTTGGACTTGAGTTGACCCTTGTAAGGGTTATGAGTATGAAATTGTAATTTAGAAAGGTTGTTGTGTAGGGATTGAGGAGTTGAGAAGAGTTGATTTCCATACCGAGGATAGTTCGGACACTGCACGACATCGATGTGAGTTACCTTCCAGCAGAAGTCGGTCTACGGCCATAATGTCAGCCCACTAATAGGGATTGTTTGTCAAGTAGTTGTCTTTGTGATAATTACTTAGGTTTACCACTATCGGATATGTTCTATACGCTAGGTATGATATGATATTAGGTGATAGTGGTAGTAGGGGGAATAGCCCCCATATTACGGTTGTAAGGACCAAAGGGGTAGGTTAGGCACCCCAGTATGTCTGATAGTATAATTATGTTATGTTATTATGTGGTAGTAGTAGGGGTGAAATAGTCCCCGTAACCGGTTGAGATAAACTGGAGGGGTAGGTCGGACACGCCGGTATGTCTGACAGAGGTAGGTTAGGCACCCCGGTATGCCTAGTAGGGTAGGTCGGGCACCCAGATATGCCTGACAGTATGTTATTGTATGGTATGTGGTATGATGGGGGAACTCACTAAGCTTCGTGCTTACAGTTTACAGTTTTGTTTCAGGTACCTCTTCATCGAAGGGGAAGGAGCCAGCACGGTAGCAGCGCATCGCACACACTCGATTTCCACACTATGACGTTCTTGGGATTGTACTCTGACATATTTAGTATTTCATGACATGTTTTTATGAAAATATTCTCATGGGTTATGAGTTGACATGATATTGATGATTCTTTTCAGTAAACAGTTTTAATAAATTACTTAATCAAAAACGAAATTTTTGGTCTTGAAAATCGGGATGTTTCACCACTCTAGGGCGACAAACAACTTATCTATTCCGACGCCTTAAGAACGCCGTACAGGCATAACAGTCACATCAAGCATGGTTATAATAACTCACTTAGGGATTAACAATACTATTTTGATTTACAAAAAGCTTATACTTCACCGGTTTTATAAAATATAAAATTACATTTTTTACTCTTGGTACACTATTGTCTCCACTACTGGTCTAGGAATTTAAGACCACACTTTTCATACAATAGAAAATATTGGATTTATTGGGAACATACTCTTTACAATTACAAACAAAAGAAAACAAAGGACATGCATGCATATATTCACAGTTTTGGAACGAGACTTACAAACCATTTTCATAGAAAATATTGGATTTTCTAGAGTCATAAAAACTATTACAAAACAAGGATGTTACAAATCTTTTCATACAAATATGCTTATGAACTCACCAACATTCAATGTTGAGAAATTTCAAAATGACTTGTATTCTCAGGGAACCAGTAAGTAGGTACCTAAGAACCGGATTTGCTGCATTTTGGAAATTTCATACTTTATGTCACTTTTGTGTAATTGATGAACAAATACAATATGTAAACAATGTATGTTGGTATCTGTTAATGTATGTTGTTTGGTTGCTATGTTTCATTCATATTCAATTGTTATGATACTATACAATGACGTCATCCGCCCCCCGGACGTTTCCGCCGTCCTGGTTTGGGGGTGTGACATCTCTGGAGATTTTGGAGCATTTTGAAGGCCAAGAACCCTCAAGAACTTCATCATTTTGCTCTTGAATCTTGTAAAATGTTTGGTACAATCTTTACTTACTTTGTTTTCTTGGGTTTAGCCATGCTTGGCTAGACAAAACTTGGTTGACTTTGGTGAAATCCTTTGACTTTTGTTGAATGTTGAAGACTCCATGAACTTGTTCTTAAGTCTTTATGAGAATGTTTTGTGTTTTAACATCTTACTACTACTTGTATGTTTTTATTCACGAGTTTAAATGTGTTTGTGGTGATTAGTTGGCTAATTTCTTGATTAACTAAATGATACTCAAATTAGCAAGCAACAAGTAATTTTTGTGTTAGTTTTACTTCACACAATCATAAAAACATTTTCTCCAACATGGTAGTGAAAGCATTTGACTCCTCTTGGATTTGGTAACTTTTTGGTTCTTAATGCTAGTTGACTTTCACTAATTACATGCTTAATGGAAATTGTGACTTTAACTAAGGAAATTGTTATGAGCTTCTCTAACAATTTTAACAACTAAGAAAAGTCTAGGTAATCTCAAGCTTCTTGGATTACTATAGCCAATTAAAGGATTTAAAACAAGTATTGCACCATTGGATTCTAGTGATATGTTCATCAAAAGTCAAAGTGAGGAAACCTTAAGTAAAACATCATTCCCTTATTGATTTGACATCAAACTCTTATTTTTGTTGAAATTGTCTATTTAAATCTTAGTTTAATTCTAGTTTATTTCAAGTATTTCAAAAGACCAAAACCCCCCATTTTTAATTTATTATCATTTTGCAAGTATTTTTACAAAGAGATTTTCATAGAGTTATAAAATTGAACCAATCTCCGTGGATACGATCCATTTACCACTATACACTATTTTAGTGTGTAATATTTAGGGTATTTGTTTTGTTGGCCTCGACAACCACCAAATTTTGGCGCCGTTGCCGAGGATTGGTTTTGATTTAATCAGTTTGTTTCTCTATGCTTAGATCTCATTGTGCAGGTACTCTAATTTAAAACCCCGAAATTATATATATATATATATATATATATATATATATATATATATATATATATATATGGTTCGGAAATGAACACTCCTTGCACTGAAGACCAACTTTCTGAGCTAGCTCAGTTACTTATGATGATTGGAAGTGACCAAAGTGTGCAACCCACAACTCTTCCTTGTGATAATTGCACCCAAAATGGTCATCATTCCGATATGTGTCCATATTTACAAGGAGAATGGGAAGAAGTGCAAGAGAATGGAAGCTACTATTGGTCAAACCAATGGAGTTATGATCAACCTTAACATGATCAATGGTGGAACAACAACCAAGCTTGGGGATACAACCAATACCAAAGCCCATATCAAGCTTGGAGAAATGACCAATACCAACCAACTCCATAATTTCAACATCCATATCCTCCACCTCCTCAGCAACCTGAAATTCCAAGCATGTCCTTAGAGGACATTGTGAAAAGCATTACCACATCTACCCAAATTTTCCAGGAAACAACCCAAGATAGCCTCAAAAGCTTAGAGAAACAAATAACACAACTTGCTCAATCAATAAGTATAATGGAAGCTCAAGACAAACTACCATCTGAAGAGAGCCCATGGCATAGCACATGTGTCATTCCTTTGAAAGATGAGAAAAGTTTTGATGGCCTAAGAGTGTTATACGAAGAAGTGGAAGAAGGAGTAGAAGTGGAAGAGGCTATAAAGGAGGAAGAAGAAATTGAGAAAGATGTCAATGAAATTATAGAGGACATGTTGGGGATTAACGAAAGAGAGTTTGAGCCACCCACTACCATTGAGAAAGTAACTCCAGTGCTAGACGAACCACAAGAGCCAGAAATAATAAATCCGTCGGACCCTTTAAAGGATACATATCCCGAGAATGAAGACGCCCAACCGGTCACCAACTTGACCACCATGTCAAAGATGGAAGATTTGATCACCTTACTAAAAAATTACAAAAAAGAATATGGTTGGATGATTGCTATTATCAAAGGTCTAAGTTCGGTATGTTTCTCCCGTAAAAAGAAAGTCAAATACAAGAAAAGAGTACCAGTGGATGGGTGGAAATTAAAAAATGTTGACACGGGGCAAGTTTTCAAGGTTAATGGACATCAGTTGAAGCCTTTCTATGGAGATTTTGATGCAAATGTACAATTCATCGTCTGTTTGGACACCCCAAAATATTAAGGAAGAGTTGGTAAGACGTTAAAGAAGGATTTTTTGGGGGAAGCATTATGCTTTCAACCTTTATAAACTGAATAAAACGATTTAGAAAATGTTTTTGTATTTTGAAAATGTTCATTTTTGAAAAATTTCAAGCTTTATTCTCACATTTGGTCCAAACATTTGTTGTGTTTTTTGAAACCGGGACTTTACAAGAACCATTTTGGCCAAAAATCAAGTTTTTAGAAAAATTTCAAATTTTGAAGTGCAGGAAGTTGTGCGGCCAGCGTAAGGTCCTGTGCGGCTTATGTGCGGCCCATTCCTTTCCCTCGTAGATGAGTTACCTCCAACCCTGTTCAGCACATGCGGCCAGCGTGCGGGTTCCATGCGGCCCCGCATGGATGGTTTCAACACTTAGTATTTTTTTGAGCTTCAGTTCACGCGGCTTTTACGCGGCCATTGTGCGGCCCGCGTGGTTCGACCCAAAATTCTTCTGGACCTTCTGTGGACTCGATAGAAAAGAAAGAATGTTACACGCGGCCTCTACGCGGCTCGCGCCCTATCCACATGTAACATGTTGACCGGTCTTTAAGTGTGTTGACTTCCGTTGACCAATGTTGACCAATGTTGACTTATGTTGACCTAAAGATTAAATGCAGCCTTTCTTCTTCCCTACCCCCATCAACTTCTTCTTCTTCTTCCCTACATCTTCTTTCCCTCTCAAGAACACCCACCTCCATTGAAGCCCATACAAAAACTCGATTTCCCGAAGATCTACCGGTCGGAATCCCGCGAGACCACCGCCACAGACATTTTCCGCCACCCGATCCTCTGATTTATGTAATTTCTGCCCTTAGCTTAAGCATTGAGGACAATGCTTGTTCTTAAGCTTGGGGTGGGGTATTTACTTTTACTTTTTCATGTATTTTTTTAGTTATGTTGCATATCATATTAGTTTTAAGCTAATTTGCATTATTTCTCTTTATTTTATAAAATTCCAAAAAGATTTTATTTTCTTCTTTTTCACTTTTTATTTTGGCATAACATTTAACTTTGGACATTAACATTCATGTATTTTTGTTGTCTGTTTATTCTCACCTCTTGGATGTCATGGAATAAGTTCATAGTTATTGTATCATTATTGGTCCAGGATCTTGTTGTTTTGTCACGCATCGAACCGGGACCATTAGGCTGCAGTTTGGGACTTCATACTTGGGATCAACTGCTGGAGCTTAAAGGGGTAAGTGATCATAGCCAGGTAGTTTTCATGAAGAATTATGCATGCAATACTAACAACTGTAGGATATACTATAACAATGGATGTTTTTAGCCTTGCAGTCCATACCGTTGAGAGGATCATACTTGATCATGTTTGAATCGTTAGGATGAAGCACTGGTGCTTGTCCCCGAGTAGAATCTATATTCGTTCTCTTTACATCACCATTTTTTTGCGATTTCATTAGGATTTTAGAGAGTCTTTTAGCCCCCTTTTGGGCATTTTCATTATATTTGGAGAATCTCAAGTTTGAAAAGGAGCCTACATCTCTATGCTCCACACATGGTGTGACATCCCCATTTTCACGGCCAGAAAAGACCGATTTTGTTTATGTTTGTTTGAAAATCAGAGTATCATTTTAAATAAAAGTGTTGCGGAATTTGTCCCAAAAAAAATATATGATAAAGATTTATCAAAAGCATTTCCAAATAAATGTATTTCATTAAAAGACTCAGGATGTCATGTTCGATACAGATCAAAAGCATAAACAGTACAACATAAGCCTTACTACATTATTTCGTATTTACAAGCCTATAATCCCTTATCTCTCATCCAAATATCTATGCTCATGCGCCACTACCTGTAATACAAGAAACTGAGTGGGTCAGGCTTGGGAGCCTGGTGAGCACATAGGGTTTTCAACCCACAATAAATAAGTTTATTAACTTTATCAAACCAAACAAACCTGATTACCCGTTCCTGTTATCCTCACTTTACGTCCCTAAAACATCTAACTCAAGGGACCTAGTCAAAGGACTTTCATCGGGGTGACAACACATGCTTCAGGGATTCCTCATCAATTCATGTCAAATAAGGCAACCATGTGGGGGATGGAGTACTGCTGGTAAACACACAGTTCAAATAAACACCTACAGGTTGCGAGCCTGCTAGCGTTCCACTGGACTGTCTAGAATAGTCCGTGGTCGTCATCTATACTCCACTAGATGACTGGATCATCAATAACATCTATAACGAGGCCTCTCATTATTTTATTTTGTCACACAGCAACTATTACATCTACCCATGTTTTACCCAACACATTGTAACATCCAAAAATTTTAAGCCAAATTTAAACTTTTTCAACCATAAAGCACATAGTGTTTTACAAAAATGTTTTCAAAATATTATTCATCAGAGTGTCCCAATAACGAAATCATAAGGATGTGGAGTAGTACGGTCACACCTTCTCCTTGCCTTGATCTCCTGAAGTACCTGAAACAATAAACTGAAACTGTAAGCCCGAGAGCTTAGTGAGCTACCCCCAAAATACCAATACCACACTGATAATACCATATCAATAACACATAATCAACAACATGCATACTGGGCCTTCGGCCTGACTGGACCGCCCTGCAGGGCCTACAGTCTAACTAAGTCTATCCCGAGCCTTCGGCATGACTGGACCGCCCTCCTCAGGCCTACAGTCTCTCCGGACCGCTCGTAGGGTATGTTGTCCTTCAGCACAAAGCAGGACCGCCTCAACCCGACCGTCAAGCAAATAATCATGTGCGCATAACTAACATATACTGGCATACACAGGTATCAAACATATCTATCTCACTGATCATCAATACTAGCAATCTCTCATAACCAGAGCACCGACCTAGCAGGTCACTAACATACCAATCCCTACGGATCATAAGAGCATAATAACATACTGTCTATCCTGATACCGAACTATCAGATCATAACCACATATATCATAACATAACCAAGATAACAACTAAAGGACCGGCCTTGGCGCCTTAGACCCTATTGATGTAGTGTGGATAACTCACCTTGAAAAAGTCGGCTCGGTAACTAAACTCCAACTCTCAGATCACGGCCACAAACTCCACCTCCTATCATCATAATAGAACCATACTCATAAGTTCTCAACCTTTCAAGGTACCCCATAAGTCAACTAGTCAACCCCTGGTCAAAGTCAAAGTCAACAGTCAAGGTCAACAGTCCATGTTGACCCTTACTCGTCGAGTACCCTCGGCTACTCGCCGATTTCCTCGAGATACTTGTCCACTCGCCGAGTCCCCGGAGTGACTCGCCGAGTCCCTATGGTTCGCGATCGAAACCCTCAGGCCACTCGTCGAGTTTTTCCTTCTTGCAACTCGACAGGTTCACACGCATTCATCAATTTGGGGAAACATTAACCGACTCGCCGAGTTGTTCATCCAACTCGTCGAGTCTACGACAATCTTCGACGGACTCGCCGAGTTGTTCATCTAACTCGTCGAGTTCAATGACTATCTTCATATGACTCGCCGAGTCCCTTCAGCCCTTTAACCATGCAGGCACTTTTTAAGCCATGCCGAGGCCCCAAATTGCAAATCCAACTTCCTTAGGCATGCTTATCACGTAAAGTTGCAAACTTTACATGCATGCAAGGCTTTAAGACCCTAAAATGGCACAACTAAGCTTGCAATGAAGTCACATCCTTGGGAGAAGGCTCATACTAGACAAGGCTGATGGCTTTATGAATCTAGAAGCCAAGGGGAGTCCAGATCTGAAGTTACAACTTCAGATCTTGGCTTAAACACAAGAACCCTTTCCTAAACTCATGCACAAAAGGGTTTAGGAGAAAATGAGCCAAGGGAAAAACGATCTAATACCTTCAAGAGAGCCCTTTCTGATGCAGAACTTGAAACCCACCAGCTCTTGCTTCAACTAGCTTGTTTTCCCCAATTGATTCCTTCACCAAAACTTCCCTCCAAGCTTAAACCTCCAAAGAATACACACACTCGAGTTAGGGCCTTTCTAGACTCTCAATGGACTGTAAAGAGGCCAAAGGAGGCTTGTGCTTCTTTAAATAGGGTGCAAAACCCTAGGATTTAGGGTTTCATCTGCCAGCTCCTACTCGTCGAGTCCCTTCTTGGACTCGGCGAGTAGGCCACTAAATACGCGAACCAACCCGCTGCTACTCGACGAGTAGGGCAACCAACTCGTCGAGTAGGCCTTGAAACAAAAGGATTCTCATTTAAATCAATACCTGAGAATCGGGGCGTTACAACTCTCCCCCACTTAAATTAGACTTCGCCCTCGAAGTCTGATGTGATGAACAATTCCGGGTAATGCTCCCGCATTTCTGCCTCCGGCTCCCACGTCCACTCAAATCCCTTCCGATGCTCCCATTGTACCTTCACCAAAGGTATCTCCTTATTCCGCAACACTTTCGTCTTCCTCTCAAGTAGGGCCACAGGCCTCTCCACGTAATTCAGACGCTCATCTACCTGAATATCATCCAATGGCACCACTGCCTCCTGATCCACAATGCACTTACGCAGCTGCGAAACGTGGAAAGTGTTGTGGATCCGACTAAGCTCCTCCGGGAGCTCTAACTTGTACGCCACCTTGCCAATCCTGGCAATGACCTTGAATGGCCCAATGTATCGGGGACCCAATTTCCCCCGCCTCCTGAAGCGAATCACACCCTTCCAGGGCGAGACCTTCATGAGCACCATATCATCCACCTGAAACTCCAACTCGGTTCAGCGTCTATCGGCGTAACTCTTCTGCCGACTCTGAGCGGTTTGCAGTCGCTGCCTAATCTGTTGGATCTTCTCGGTAGTCTGCAAGACTACCTCCGTCCGCCCCATCACTCGGTGTCCAACTTCACCCCAACAAATCGGGGTGCGACACCTGCGCCCATACAGTAACTCAAAAGGCGGGGCGCCAATACTGGAATGATAGTTGTTGTTGTAAGCAAACTCTGCAAGAGGTAGATGCAACTCCCTCCAAAATCAATAGCACACGCCCTCAACATATCCTCGAGGGTCTGAATGGTCCGCTCACTCTGACCGTCTGTCTGTGGATGAAACGATGTGCTAAAGTGCAAGCGTGTGCCCAGTTCCTCGTGGAACTTCTGCCAGAAACGGGAGGTAAATCTAACATCTCGATTTGAGACAATGGAGACCGGAATCCCATGGCGAACAACGATCTCACGGACATATAAGTCAGCCAACCTCTCGGCCGAAGAACTCTCCCGTATCGCCAATAAATGAGCACTCTTGGTCAATCGATCCACGATGACCCATATAGCGTCGAACCCTTTCGCCGTCCTAGGAAGCTTCGTGATGAAGTACATTGTGATATGTTCCCATTTCCACATGGGGATCTCCAGAGGCTGCAGCTTACCATGCGGCCTCTGATGCTCAGCCTTGACCATCCTACAGGTCAAGCACCTCTCGACATACCAAGCGATTTCTCGCTTCATACATGGCCATCAGTAACTCAAACTCAAGTCCCGGTACATCTTGGTGGCCCCTGGGTGTATGGAAAAATGAGACTTATGATCCTCTTCCATCACTGTCTGCCTGACTCCACCAGTCATCGGAACCCATACTCGACCATATCGGGTCAATAACCCCCGGCTATCCTGAACAAACCGATTGCTTTCGCCCATGATCCTTTCCAGCTTCCAGTTCTCTGGTCGAATGCCCTCGACCTGGGCATCTCTGATCAAACGTACCAGCGGGGAGTCCACTGCTATCCTCATACACCTTGCTAGGGTGGAAGACCCAGCTGACTTGCGGCTCAAAGCGTCCGCAACCACATTCGCTTTACCAGGGCGGTAAAGGATCTCACAATCGTAGTCCTTGACTACATCTAACCACCTGCACTGTCTCATATTCAGGTTCGGCTGATCCATAATGTGCCTCAATGATTTTGTGTATAATTCAATGAGTGGTAGAACAAACATATGAGTTGAAGTTTATCTGTTCCTTCTTGGATTAGAAGCTGATATCTGGGCCCCTCGATGATTTTGTTTTGACCTATGTACCGGGCCCGGTCAGAACTAAGTTGATGTGTTCAATTAAGTTCTTTGTCAAACAAATCGGAAATCGGGAAACAAACTGCTGGACAATAAGTAAGACATTGTTCCATGTATTTGTCCGGCTGATATCTAGAACAGAGGATTATATGATCACTTATCTTAAATGGCGTATCATCATCTTCTCAGTTCCGAGAGACCTTGAAAGAGCTACGATTGCCGATCGGTTCCTGAAGTATTGCAGTTATAGCTATTAGACTTATCCAAGTGGGAGACGGTTGGATAAGGTGTCTAAGTCCATAACTATTTCTGGTATGTACTTGACCCGACCCGTCATGGTCCATTTGGGTTGCATGGCACCATGCAATTGGATAAACTAAAATGAGAGAAATAACACTTATGGTTTATTAATATATTATAAGTTCTAATATATTAATACTATTATTTAATTAGTTTGATCAAGAATTAATTTAGAATTAATTAAGTGATCAAAAGATAACTAATTAAATATATGGGTAGATTATGTAAATCTTCCATATCTTATATAGTGGGCTAAGAGGCTCCATGGATTATCAAGTTGGGTTCCACCCATAGGATGCTCCATGGGAGTTACAAACCCATGGGTCATGGAAATGAAGAGTCATGACACATTAGGGTTTACATGGTGTAACCCTAGATGTGTCAACACTATATAAGAAACCCATTCTCCACCAAAATCGGTGACACATAAGAAACAAGAGGGCTAGGCCGATTTTAGAAGTGTGTATTCTCTCTAAAGTCATTCCAAAAGCATTTGGTGTTGTGTGAAGCATTTGAGGCATCACACTTGGGGTGCTAGGCTCACAAGGTTTCAAGGATCATAAGCAACAACAAGGTAAGTTATTCTATCTTTCATGCAAGTTAAAATTTGTTCCCCATGTATGCTAGATAGGAATATAACCTTGGAATTCAACTTTGCATGATAATTAGACAAACATAGATCCAAGGTTATTAGGGTTGCATGTACACTTAGGCAGTGTTAGAATGCTCAAAACCCATCACTTTATTGATGATTGCAGCAAGTATTCTTATATTTATTTGTTAAATACCAAGGATGAAGCCTTGAATTCTTTTAAGAATTACAAGGCTGAAGTTGAAAATCAACTTGACAAAAAGATCAAAATTCTAAGGTCTGATCGAGGAGGAGAATATGAATCCAAAGACTTTGCTAAATTTTGTTCTTTAAATGGTATTATACATCAAACAACTGCTCCATATACTCCTCAACAAAATGGAGTGGCAGAAAGAAAGAATAGAACATTGAAAAACATGATTAATTCAATGTTAATTACTTCTGGATCACCACATAATCTGTGGGGAGAAGCATGTCTTGCAGCAAATTCGATACTTAATAGAATTCCTCATAAAAAGAGTGATAAATCACCCTATCATCTGTGGAAAGGGAAGTTACCCTCTTATAAAAGGATGAAAGTGTGGGGTTGCCTTGCTAAGGTACAAGTACCTCGTCCTATGAGGACTAAACTTGGACCAAAAACCATAAATTGCATCTATCTTGGACCTGCCATGAACATTGCAGCCTATAGGTTTCTTGTGTATAAATCACATGTTGATGATATCCATAACTAAACCATCATGGAATCAGCAGAGGATGAATTCTTTGAAAATATTTTTCCTTTTAAGGATAAAGGGAAAGAGGTTACATGCTCTAGGAAAAGACCTCTAGATGATGGACTGAATGATACCATTCCAGACAAAAGTTTACAATCAAATGAAGAGAATTCTTCTAAGGTTCAAGAAGAGAACTTAGAACCCAGAAGAAGCAAACGGGGCAAAATAGCCAAATACTTTGGACCTGATTACATGACCTATGTAGTGAATAAGGACCACAAACCTAAAAGGATGCTATGGATTCTTCTGAAGCTCCCTTTTGGAAAGAGGCAATCAAAAGTGAGATTGATTCCATTGTGCAGAATAACACTTGGAAATTGGTAGATTTGCCACCTGGGCAAAAACCAATTGGGCACAAATGGATATTCAAGAAGAAGTTTAGACATGATGGTACCATTGAGAAGTACAAAGCTCGTTTAGTAGCTAAAGGGTATCGTCAAAAAGAGGGTCAAGACTTCTTTGAAACCTATTCACGTGTTACAATAATTACATCAATTCGCACATTATTAGCAATTGCAGCCATTCACAATTTGGAAATACACCAAATGGATGTGAAAACTGCCTTCTTGTATGGTGAACTAGATGAAGAGATATATATGAATCAAACTGAAGGGTTTGTGGTTAAGGGCCAAGAAAACAAAGTCTGTAAGTTAGTTAGATCACTTTATGGGCTAAAAAAGGCTCCAAAGCAATGGCTTGAGAAGTTTGACAATACATTACTCTCTAATGGATTTAGAATTAACGAATGTGATAAACGTGTTTATGTCAAACAATACAAGAATGCTTGTGTCATCATATGTTTGTGTATGGATGATATGCTTATAATGGGTACTAATTTGGATGTGATCAATCAAACCAATAAAATGCTACACTCCTCCTTTTCCATGAAGGACTTGGGAGTAGTAGATGTGATTCTTGGTGTAAGAGTTCAAAGAAGACCAGCTAGTTATACTCTTACTCAGTCCCATTATATTGAAAGTGTACTTAAGAAGTTTGGACACTATGATGACAAGCCGGTAGTCACCCCTTTTGATCCTTCAAGTCATCTTAAGAAGAATACAGGTGATAGTGTAGCTCAGTTAGAATATACTCAAGTTCTTGGTAGCTTAATGTATATTATGAATTGTACTAGACTGGACTTGGCTTATAGTGTAAGTAGATTGAGTCGTTACTCCCACAATCCTGGGAAAGATCATTGGTATGAATTAGTAAGAGTGCTTAGATATTTAAAGCATACAATGAATTATGGATTGCATTACACGAGGTTGTTGGATTAATGTCTAAGTCCATAACTATAATTGGTAAGACTTGACCCGACCCGGCATGGTCCATTGGGTTACATGACATCATGCATTTGGATAGACTATAATGAGAGAAATAACACTTAAGGTTGGTTAATATATTATAAGTTCTAATAAAATCTAATGAAATACTTGGCTTAATCCACTCTGATTAATGTGATTTTAGAGCAACACCTACAAGAGGAGGGAAGAATTATTATATTTCCTTTATGTTGGATAAGGTGTCTAAGTCCATAACTATTTCTGGTATGTACTTGACCCGACCCGGCATGGTCCATTTGGGTTGCATGGCACCATGCAATTGGATAAACTAAAATGAGAGAAATAACACTTATGGTTTATTAATTTATTAGAAGTTCTAATATATTAATAATATTATTTAATTAGTTTGATCAAGAATTAATTTAGAATTAATTAAGTGATCAAAAGATAACTAATTAAATATATGGGAAAATTATGTAAATCTTCCATATCTTATATAGTGGGCTAAGAGGCTCCATGGATTATCAAGTTGGGTTCCACCCATAGGATGATCCATGGGAGTTACAAACCCATGGGTCATGGAAATGAAGAGTCATGACACATTAGGGTTTACATGGTGTAACCCTAGACATGTCAACACTATATAAGAAACCCATTCTCCACCAAAATCGGTGACACATAAGAAACAAGAGGGCTAGGCCGATTTTAGAAGTGTGTATTCTCTCTAAAGTCATTCCAAAAGCATTTGGTGTTGTGTGAAGCATTTGAGGCATCACACTTGGGGTGCTAGGCTCACAAGGTTTCAAGGATCATAAGCAACAACAAGGTAAGTTATTCTATCTTTCATGCAAGTTAAAATTTGTTCCCCATGTATGCTAGATAGGAATATAACCTTGGAATTCAACTTTGCATGATAATTAGACAAACATAGATCCAAGGTTATTAGGGTTGCATGTACACTTAGGAAGTGTTAGAATGCTCAAAACCCATCAGTGGTATCAGAGCCTAGGTTTGTTTGTTGTTTTTTTTTGTGTGCAAACAGCTTGAAAAAAAAATCGTTTTTCTATTTTCTGCTCGTATGAAAGTTTGCACATTTGTTGCTGGAAATGGACTAGAAACATTACCCTAAACTGTTTTGATGTTTTAAAGCTTGTTTTAGATGGTGTAATGTTTATGCTAATCCATTTACAATGGCAATTATTAAAATTACAAGTTTTTTTAAGTGTAATTTTTGATTTTTGAAAGTGTTCATATTCATGTTCTTGAACTTATGAAGATTATATGATCATAGGAATTGTTTGTAACCTTCATGGTAGTTTAATTCATGATCATAATGTGTTTTAATGGAGTCCATAACTTGTCCTCAAGTTATGGAAAACCAAAAGTCTCACTTTTATTAAAGCCATTAAAAGAACACAAGAGTTATAAAAATGAAGAGTCTTCATTTTTATTACTCAATTAATTCATAAGTTATAAGAAATGAAAAGTTTTGGAAGTTTACAAAACTTGCCCTCAAGTTTTGGAACATGTAAAGTCTTGATTAAAACTTTAGTTCCAACCCTTAGAATTTTAAAAGTTAAAATTCAACCCTTATACTTTATAATATTATAAGTTACTAATATATATATGTATAACGTCAAGTCGTCTTACCGCTAGTACGCCTCATTCACGAAGTCGGTCTATAAGGGGGGTATAAGGTTGTTGCCTATAAAATGGCAACTTAATGGGTGTCCACTCTCACCCACCGCTTCCTTGATCGGTGGAGGGTCGTTAGCCGAACGGGTATGACAAGGACTTATAAATTCTCATTAAAAGTATGATGAATATTATAAAGTAACTAAATGCTTTTATTAAATTCTCAATCTTAGTTACTTTAGGAAAATGTGAATAAGGTGCTAATCCATGAAATTACACTTTACACTTTGTTTAAGTCGTTAGTGGAGCTCGTGTGGTTAACCGGCACACTAACTTGGACTTAACAAGGTAGGTAAAGGGTGACTTAAAGTTTATTATAGGTCGGTGGAGCGTGTGTGGTTTACCGGCACATCGATTGAGTGATAAACCTTGAGGGTACCAAGTGATTTGCATGGTTACTTCACACCTCGTTTTGTGATCCTCGGTATCCCAGTCACAAAACTTGGAGGGCACACTCGAGATTGAAACATGCCTTTGAAAAGTTCATTGAATCTCAAAAGAATCTAGGAATTTCTAAGAACCAATTAAAAACCTAATATTTATATTTCGTTTTTCATGGTGGAAATTGGTGAATCGTCATTCACCTACCTTTCAAATATGTTATAGCTTGGATTACGGCATACCTATTCTAAGTTATAATATATTGTGATTGGATCCTAGCCTTAATATTACATTTGAGTGTTTTATTAAGGACTCTCTTAATATCTAAACTAATCTTGTTCTCTTCTTTCAGATGTCTTCAAACAATGCTACTTCTGGCTCTAATCCTAATGGCTCCTTTACCCTTATGAACTTGTGTGGGAAAGTCACTTTTGATGGATCCAACTTCAATGAATGGATCAGAAACATCAGGATGATTACCCGCTACGAGGACAAAGAATATGTCCTTGACAAGGAGCTTAAGGAGATTGATGAGACCACTGCAACTCCCCAGGAGATCGCTGACTTCCGGGCACATGAAAGGGATGCTACAAAAGTGGCATGCATCATGTTGGCCACCATGACAGCGGAACTCCAAAAGTCCTATGAGGACTTCTACCCTTTTGAAATGCACCAAGATCTGATGGAAAGATACCATCAAAGTGCACGACAAGAGAGGTATGAAATCATATGCTCTATCATAACAACCATGATGAAGGACGGGGAATCCGTCACGAGCCACATGCAGAAAATGCAAAGGTATGTGGATCGGTTGCTGAAGCTTAAAGTGAACTTCCCTGAGGAGCTTGCAATAGATATCATTTTGCACTCCTTACCATCGTGCTATGATCAATTCCGCATGACATATCACATGAATAAGGAAGAGGTCACACTCAGCAAACTTCAGGGACTCCTCAAGACCGCAGAAACAGGTCTTAAGGGTAAGTCGGTTGTTAACACTCCTACTCCAAACTCCGGCCCGGTTTTGGCAATCGGGAAAGGTCGAGGGAAGAAGAGGAAGAGCTCTTCGAAGGGTACCAAGGCTAGGACCCTTGATGGCTCTTCTTCAAGTGGAACCAAGAAAGGTTTCGTCACTCCTTCTTCTGACCCAAAAGAGGCTGAATGCTTCTATTGCCATGAAAAGTCACATTGGAAGCGGAACTGCCCAAAGTACCAGCAAGATGTGAAGGATGGGAAAGTTAAACCCAACCATGCAGGTATTTACACTATCTTATCTAATAAATCACCCCATTCTAACTCTTGGGTCCTTGATACCGGTTGTGGTATTCATATCTGTTCTGATTTGCAGGGACTAAGAAGAAGTGAGAATGTGGAGCATGGAAGAATAAACTTAATCATGGGGAATAGGAAAGCTTTACCTGTCACCAAGATTGGAGTTTATACTTTATCGCTAAGTAGTGGGTTTAGTTTAGATTTGAATAAATGTTGTTATTCGCCAGAAATGGCAAGAAATATTATTTCCTTTCATGCATTGTATAAACAAGGTTTCACCTTTTCATTTGATAATGAAGTTGGTTCGATTAATGCTTTCTTTAATAATGTTCTTTATTTTAAAGCATTACCTTGTGATGGTGTGTATGAAACTATATCTGTGGTTGATAACTTAGGAAATAATGTATTGTGTATTGATTCTGTTAATGATAATAACTTGGATAAAGCATCATTATGGCATTATCGTCTTGGACATATAAGCAAGAAACGCATAGGCCAACTCCAAAAGGATGGAGTATTGGAGTCATTTGACCTAAAGTCAGATGATAGTTGCGAATCATGCTTACTTGGAAAAATGACAAAGTCACCCTTCACAGGTTCTTGTGAGAGGGGTGAAGGTTTGTTGGATCTTATACACACGGATGTGTGTGGGCCCTTCAAACATGCCACAAGGGATGCTAATCGTTATTATTTGACTTTTACTGATGATTACAGTAGATATGGATATGTCTACTTAATCAAGCATAAGTCAGAGACTTTTGAGAGGTTTAAAGAGTTTAAACAGGAAGTCGAGAATCAATTGGGCAGGAACATTAAGATGCTTCGATCCGATCGAGGTGGTGAGTATCTTAGTTCAGAGTTCCTCGACTATCTTAGGGAATGTGGGATTGTCTCACAATTGACACCTCCCAGGACACCGCAGTTGAATGGTGTAGCTGAGAGGCGTAATCGAACCTTGTTGGATATGGTTCGTTCCATGATGAGTCGAGCTTCGCTACCAATCTCATTTTGGGGGTATGCCTTAGAGACTGCCGCCCATATCCTTAATCTAGTTCCCACAAAGAAAGTTGCCAAAACTCCTCATGAGATGTGGACTGGTAAAGTACCCAAACTAGACCACATTAAGATTTGGGGTTGCGAGGCTTTCGTGAAACGCGAGACTCATGATAAGCTCGAACCTCGAAGTGAGAGGTGTATTTTCATCGGCTACCCACAGAAATCCTTTGGTTACCTCTTCTACAGACCTAGTGAGAATGTGGTCTTTGTAGCTAGGAGGGCTTTCTTTCGAAAGAGATAGTTCATAAGCCAAGGAGACAGTGGGAGGTAAGTTGACCTTGAAGAAATTCAAGAGTCAAGTGGTGAAGGAACTTCAAACCCTAGCACTCAACTTGAGGAGGAAACTCCTGTTGAGCCAATTGACAAGTCTGTACCTCTGAGGCGTTCCACAAGGGTTAGGAATGCACCTGAGCATTACTATGGATTCCATATTACTGCGGAAGGTGATACACTTATTAGTGATGAGACACTGATAGGTCTGGATGAACCTAACAGTTACGCGGAAGCCATGGCAGGCCCTGAGTCAGCCAAGTGGAAAGAGGCAATGGACAGCGAGATACAGTCCATGTATGACAATCAAGTTTGGAACTTGGTTGAGAATGTACCAGGTCGTAAGACTGTAGGGTGCAAATGGATCTTCAAGAAGAAGACCGACATGGATGGTAATGTACACACTTATAAGGCACGACTGGTTGCAAAGGGTTTCTCACAAACTCCGAGAGTTGATTATGATGAGACCTTTTCTCCAGTGGCCAAGATTAAGTCTATTAGGGTTCTGTTAGCCATAGCTGCATTTCATGACTATGAAATATGGCAAATGGATGTCAAAACCGCTTTCCTTAATGGAAAGTTGGCTGAGGATGTTTACATGAGTCGGCCAGAGGGTTTTGTCAATACAGAGTACCCTAATAAAGTGTGTAAGCTTGAGAAATCCATTTATGGGTTAAAGCAAGCACCTCGCAGATGGAGTCTTTGCTTTGATGAGAAAGTCAAGGAATTTGGCTTTTCTAGGAGTGAAGATGAATCTTGTGTATATGTCAAGGCTAGTGGGAGTATAGTTAGCTTTTTGGTATTGTATGTGGATGACATACTACTCATAGGAAATAACATCCCAACTCTGCAGGAAGTTAAGTCCTGGCTTGGGAAGTGTTTCTCTATGAAGGACCTAGGAGAAGCTGCCTATATTCTAGGGATAAGGATCTTGAGAGACCGGAGTAAAAGACTAATTGGACTTAGTCAGAGTACTTACTTGGATAAGGTGTTAAAGAGATTCGACATGCAGGACTCCAAGAAAGGAGAGTTACCCATCCAGAGTAATGCCAGATTGAGTAAGACACAAAGCCCTAGTACTGAGGCTGAGATAGCATAAATGAGTCGAATACCTTATGCTTCGGCTGTAGGATCGATCATGTATGCTATGATGTGTACTCGACCTGATGTAGCCTTTGCTTTGAGCATGGTTAGCAGGTATCAGGGGAACCCTGGCAAGGCACACTGGACTGCGGTAAAGAATATCCTCAAGTACCTACGGAGGACTAAGGACTGGGTCCTTACCCTCGGCGGGAGTGAAGACTTGAGAGTTGTAGGGTATAGTGATGCTAGCTTTCAGACTGATAGGGATAATTTCCGCTCTCAGTCAGGCTGGGTCTTTACCTTAAATGGAGGAGCAATTTCTTGGAAGAGTTCCAAGCAAGAGACAGTGGCTGATTCAACTTGCGAATCAGAGTATATAGCAGCTAGCGAGGCAGCAAAGGAGGCGATATGGCTGAAGAACTTCATTGGAGACCTTGGAGTTGTACTAGCTATTAAAGAGCCAATGGAAATTTTATGTGATAGTGAAAGTGCAGTTGCCTTAGCCAAGGAACCAAGGGATCACGGGAGATCCAGACACATCGACAGAAAATACCATTTCATCAGACATCGAATAGAAGAATGACTCCTCGTGGCAAAGAGGGTATCATCGGATGAGAATCCAGCAGATCCCCTCACGAAGGGACTGACTCGGGTTAAGCATCTCCAGCATGCTCGGAGCATAGGGCTGAAGGATGATATTAGATTTAGTAGTTAGATAACCTTGAAATTTGTAAAGTGTAATTGACATTAGATGATGAATAAAAGGTGTTTTATTTATGAGTAAAGTGTTGCTATCTCTTGTCGATCGTTTACTATATTTCTTTTGCATGTTTTGACTTCCAGAATAATTATGTTTGGTATATCATATTATTCGAACCTCCACAGTCGGTCATATGTCGGAAGTAGGTATGAATCAAGACTGTCATGATTGGTTGCAGAGGTCTAAGTTGTTGGACATGGCTACAACACTCATGAGTGCTCATAAGTTCTGAGCATTGGACTCAACCCACGCTCACTGGAATCACTTCATGGAATTTATCTCGAGTGATCGTGAGACGGTAATATCATATAAGTCTTCAAACCTAGAGATATGATTTGTTACTTATGAGTTGGTTATGCATTGATTGTACGTTAACGCATTGGTAACTCGATGTTATAAAACGTGCTTTTGTGTATAATTCAATGAGTGGTAGAACAAACATATGAGTTGAAGTTTATCTGTTCCTTCTTGGATTAGAAGCTGATATCTGGGCCCCTCGATGATTTTGTTTTGACCTATGTACCGGGCCCGGTCAGAACTAAGTTGATGTGTTCAATTAAGTTCTTTGTCAAACAAATCGGAAATCGGGAAACAAACTGCTGGACAATAAGTAAGACATTGTTCCATGTATTTGTCCGGCTGATATCTAGAACAGAGGATTATATGATCACTTATCTTAAATGGCGTATCATCATCTTCTCAGTTCCGAGAGACCTTGAAAGAGCTACGATTGCCGATCGGTTCCTGAAGTATTGCAGTTATAGCTATTAGACTTATCCAAGTGGGAGACGGTTGGATAAGGTGTCTAAGTCCATAACTATTTCTGGTATGTACTTGACCCGACCCGTCATGGTCCATTTGGGTTGCATGGCACCATGCAATTGGATAAACTAAAATGAGAGAAATAACACTTATGGTTTATTAATATATTATAAGTTCTAATATATTAATACTATTATTTAATTAGTTTGATCAAGAATTAATTTAGAATTAATTAAGTGATCAAAAGATAACTAATTAAATATATGGGTAGATTATGTAAATCTTCCATATCTTATATAGTGGGCTAAGAGGCTCCATGGATTATCAAGTTGGGTTCCACCCATAGGATGCTCCATGGGAGTTACAAACCCATGGGTCATGGAAATGAAGAGTCATGACACATTAGGGT
Source organism: Lactuca virosa (assembly GCF_052849685.1). Lineage (NCBI taxonomy): Eukaryota > Viridiplantae > Streptophyta > Magnoliopsida > Asterales > Asteraceae > Lactuca > Lactuca virosa. The sequence goes on from NC_136432.1 coordinate 53,269,598, forward strand.
TTACATGGTGTAACCCTAGATGTGTCAACACTATATAAGAAACCCATTCTCCACCAAAATCGGTGACACATAAGAAACAAGAGGGCTAGGCCGATTTTAGAAGTGTGTATTCTCTCTAAAGTCATTCCAAAAGCATTTGGTGTTGTGTGAAGCATTTGAGGCATCACACTTGGGGTGCTAGGCTCACAAGGTTTCAAGGATCATAAGCAACAACAAGGTAAGTTATTCTATCTTTCATGCAAGTTAAAATTTGTTCCCCATGTATGCTAGATAGGAATATAACCTTGGAATTCAACTTTGCATGATAATTAGACAAACATAGATCCAAGGTTATTAGGGTTGCATGTACACTTAGGCAGTGTTAGAATGCTCAAAACCCATCACTTTATTGATGATTGCAGCAAGTATTCTTATATTTATTTGTTAAATACCAAGGATGAAGCCTTGAATTCTTTTAAGAATTACAAGGCTGAAGTTGAAAATCAACTTGACAAAAAGATCAAAATTCTAAGGTCTGATCGAGGAGGAGAATATGAATCCAAAGACTTTGCTAAATTTTGTTCTTTAAATGGTATTATACATCAAACAACTGCTCCATATACTCCTCAACAAAATGGAGTGGCAGAAAGAAAGAATAGAACATTGAAAAACATGATTAATTCAATGTTAATTACTTCTGGATCACCACATAATCTGTGGGGAGAAGCATGTCTTGCAGCAAATTCGATACTTAATAGAATTCCTCATAAAAAGAGTGATAAATCACCCTATCATCTGTGGAAAGGGAAGTTACCCTCTTATAAAAGGATGAAAGTGTGGGGTTGCCTTGCTAAGGTACAAGTACCTCGTCCTATGAGGACTAAACTTGGACCAAAAACCATAAATTGCATCTATCTTGGACCTGCCATGAACATTGCAGCCTATAGGTTTCTTGTGTATAAATCACATGTTGATGATATCCATAACTAAACCATCATGGAATCAGCAGAGGATGAATTCTTTGAAAATATTTTTCCTTTTAAGGATAAAGGGAAAGAGGTTACATGCTCTAGGAAAAGACCTCTAGATGATGGACTGAATGATACCATTCCAGACAAAAGTTTACAATCAAATGAAGAGAATTCTTCTAAGGTTCAAGAAGAGAACTTAGAACCCAGAAGAAACAAACGGGGCAAAATAGCCAAATACTTTGGACCTGATTACATGACCTATGTAGTGAATAAGGACCACAAACCTAAAAGGATGCTATGGATTCTTCTGAAGCTCCCTTTTGGAAAGAGGCAATCAAAAGTGAGATTGATTCCATTGTGCAGAATAACACTTGGAAATTGGTAGATTTGCCACCTGGGCAAAAACCAATTGGGCACAAATGGATATTCAAGAAGAAGTTTAGACATGATGGTACCATTGAGAAGTACAAAGCTCGTTTAGTAGCTAAAGGGTATCGTCAAAAAGAGGGTCAAGACTTCTTTGAAACCTATTCACGTGTTACAATAATTACATCAATTCGCACATTATTAGCAATTGCAGCCATTCACAATTTGGAAATACACCAAATGGATGTGAAAACTGCCTTCTTGTATGGTGAACTAGATGAAGAGATATATATGAATCAAACTGAAGGGTTTGTGGTTAAGGGCCAAGAAAACAAAGTCTGTAAGTTAGTTAGATCACTTTATGGGCTAAAAAAGGCTCCAAAGCAATGGCTTGAGAAGTTTGACAATACATTACTCTCTAATGGATTTAGAATTAACGAATGTGATAAACGTGTTTATGTCAAACAATACAAGAATGCTTGTGTCATCATATGTTTGTGTATGGATGATATGCTTATAATGGGTACTAATTTGGATGTGATCAATCAAACCAATAAAATGCTACACTCCTCCTTTTCCATGAAGGACTTGGGAGTAGTAGATGTGATTCTTGGTGTAAGAGTTCAAAGAAGACCAGCTAGTTATACTCTTACTCAGTCCCATTATATTGAAAGTGTACTTAAGAAGTTTGGACACTATGATGACAAGCCGGTAGTCACCCCTTTTGATCCTTCAAGTCATCTTAAGAAGAATACAGGTGATAGTGTAGCTCAGTTAGAATATACTCAAGTTCTTGGTAGCTTAATGTATATTATGAATTGTACTAGACTGGACTTGGCTTATAGTGTAAGTAGATTGAGTCGTTACTCCCACAATCCTGGGAAAGATCATTGGTATGAATTAGTAAGAGTGCTTAGATATTTAAAGCATACAATGAATTATGGATTGCATTACACGAGGTTGTTGGATTAATGTCTAAGTCCATAACTATAATTGGTAAGACTTGACCCGACCCGGCATGGTCCATTTGGGTTGCATGACATCATGCATTTGGATAGACTATAATGAGAGAAATAACACTTAAGGTTGGTTAATATATTATAAGTTCTAATATATTAATAAGGTTATTTAATTAGTATTGATCAAGAATTAATTTGGAATTAATTAAGTGATCAAAAGGAGACTAATTAAATATATGGGTTGATTGTGTAAATCATTCATTCTTATATATGTGGGCTTGTGATCCAAGATTCCTTATGTTGGACTAAGTCCATGGGGTGACCCATGGATACTCCATGGAGGTTAAAATCCATGGAGCATAAGGAATGGGTAAAGTTATGAGTTACATGGTGTAACCCTAATAGCCACCATATAAAAGAATCCCATGGCTCAAGAAATCGTGCACTAATGTGTGAGTGTGAGGGCTAGACGATTTCAAGGAGTGTTCAAGTTTCTCTCAAGTTATTCCAAGTGTATTTGGTGTTGTGTGAACCATTTGAGGTGTCACACTTGGGGCACTAGGCACTCAAGCTTCATGAAGACATTCTACATCAAAGAGGTATGTATTCTATCTTGTTATATTTATTATTTTGTATGCTAGATTAGGATAATACCTTGGATGTTCATAATTGTATGTATAATAGAGAAAACATAGATCCAAGGTATTTAGGGTTGCATGTACACTTAGGAGTGTTAGAATGCTCATAACCCAACACATACTTCCCCCATGGGAATAGGAATCAAATTTATCGGGAAGGATACCCCGAAAATCTCCAACTCACATCTCCGGTAGACCGAAGAAGCAGAAATCACGTGTTCGTTGGCGATAGAAACTCGCAACGGACACTCAAGCTCATCTACCGGCACACTGAAGCCCCTACTGAAAGTTTGAGATATAAACGACCGACTCACCCCCGAGTCGAATAAAACCAATACAGGCAAAGAGTTTACTAAAAACATACCTAAGCACAGGTACAACATATAAGCATAACACAACATGATAACTGAAATAGAGAATAGAAACATACCAGCAACCACATCTGGTGCTGCCTTGGCCTCCTCGGCCGTGAGCTGGAAGGCGCGCCCCTGAGCCTTCAGAGGCTCCATCTTGACTGGCCTCCCATCTGCAATCCTCAACGTAGCTGGTGCGGGAATCTGCGTCGGCTTGGCGGCGAGCTGCGGACAGTTGGTCTTCACATGACCAACCTGATGACAGTGATAACATATCCTCATATCTGCCGGAGGGGCAGACTGGCGGCAGTCCCTGGCATAGTGCCCCTCCTTGCCACATTTGTGGCACCCACCTCCTGCTCGACAAACCCCAGAATGACCCCTGCCACACTTTCCACAAGCGCGGCTCTGCTGACCTCCGGTCCTAGTATCAGCGGTCTTAGGGCACTTAAGTGCCGACTGAGACTGTGCCGGAACCTGACGCTACTCCTTCAACTGCAGCTCTAACTCCAACTCACGCCGCCTCGCGGCTTCCTGAAGATCTAGGAGAGTATCACAACGTTGCATAGCAACAAACTGACGGATATCGGTCTTGAGCATACTCAGATAACGGGTAATCTGAGACTGCTCGGAAGCAAACTCCGGGCAAAACATAGCCCTCTCCGTGAACATGCGGGTGATCTCCATCACTGACTCTCCATCCTGCCTCAATGTCAAAAACTCCTGAGCAAGCCGCTCCCGCTCCACACGTGGAACGTAGCGGGTGCGGAACATATCCCTGAACTGCTCCCAAGTGATAGCAGCTCTCTGATCATCGGTGTACGACCCAGTCGTCAGTCTCCACCAGTCCTTGGCCCCAAGCCTCAGCAGGTTCAGGGCACACCTGACCTTTTGGTCAGTAGGACACGAACACGTGAAGAAACAACCCTCCACGTCAGATAACCACCTCATAGCCCTGATCGCATCCTGAGTACCATCAAACGTCGGGGGCTTCGTGTTATCGAAGTCCCAGTACTGGAAAGCCCGACTGGCTCCTCCTCCACCCCTTGCCGCTGTTACAGCCGACGTGGCTGCAGCGGCAGCCGTCTCTGCTAAGGCCGCATAACGCTCATCAAAGTACTCGACCATAGCGGTCTTGATCGACCCAAACATCTCTGGTAGTTGCGCTCGAAATGCAGCAGCAATCTCATCATGTAAGATCTCTCGAATCCTGGCATCCAACTCCTCGGTCCCTATCTGCACCACGGGCTCAGGTGCTATAGGCTCATCCGGGCCTCCGCCCCCCGATCCTGATCCTGATCCGGATCCAGTCGTAAAGCGTCTCGTCATCACCATACTGAAAATATGCCGAAGACGTCAGATAAACAATCATAATATAAAGAGACCAACTCCCACAAACACTAGGGGTTGTTACTTCCTTGCTACGCGTATGGGTCCTGTGCTTTCAGTAGTACGGGCCCATACTACCTTCCACACCTACCCATATTTCTCTCAAGTATCATCACAACGTCCTAACAATAGACATCAACATAGCAAGCGCTCAACCCTCACTCCTATAGGAATGTGAAACTATCTTACAACTGGCCTCACGGCTTCTCCCGACCCATCCATCCATGAAACTTCCACCAACCCTTCAGCATTAGCGCATGCTAACCACACATAATGCTGGACCCGATAGACTTTCGAATATCCAATGCTACCCTAAGGTCGAATCAAACATTCTCAGGCTATAAGATCTTGATTACGCACAGCTGTGATGCATACACTAAACAACTACAGTAATGATGTCAGTTCCATATAAAAGAAACCGTAGGCTAATAGGCATCATATAATCAGGCAAGTCTATCATGCAATTCCTGAAGATCCCTAGCCTAGCACTAGCATGTTGTTCTAACAGATCATAATATCAAATAACTGTATGGTATTTTGGGGTCTACTTACTGGCTCCGGCTGATCATACACTCTGCATCCTCCATCCCTTATTTTAAAAACCACTTTAGAATTTATTCTAAAAATTTCCTTGATTTGAGACTGGATTCACACGAGTGTTCCTCCAATTCACTCAAACCAAGGCTCTGATACCAACTTGTAACATCCAAAAATTTTAAGCCAAATTTACACTTTTTCAACCATAAAGCACATAGTGTTTTACAAAAATGTTTTCAAAATATTATTCATCAGAGTGTCCCAATAACGAAATCATGAGGATGTGGAGTAGTACGGTCACACCTTCTCCTTGCCTTGATCTCCTGAAGTACCTGAAACAATAAACTGAAACTGTAAGCCCGAGAGCTTAGTGAGCTACCCCCAAAATACCAATACCACACTGATAATACCATATCAGTAACACATAATCAACAACATGCATACTGGGCCTTCGGCCTGACTGGACCGCCCTGCAGGGCCTACAGTCTAACTGAGTCTATCCTGAGCCTTCGGCATGACTGGACCGCCCTCCTCGGGCCTACAGTCTCTCCGGACCGCTCGTAGGGTATGTTGTCCTTCAGCACAAAGCAGGACCGCCTCAACCCGACCGTCAAGCAAATAATCATGTGCGCATAACTAACATATACTGGCATACACAGGTATCAAACATATCTATCTCACTGATCATCAATACTAGCAATCTCTCATAACCAGAGCACCGACCTAGCAGGTCACTAACATACCAATCCCTACGGATCATAAGAGCATAATAACATACTGTCTATCCTGATACCAAACTATCAGATCATAACCACATATATCATAACATAACCAAAATAACACCTAAAGGGCCGACCTTGGCGCCTTAGACCCTATTGATGTAGTGAGGATAACTCACCTTGAAAACGTCGGCTCGGTAACTGAATTCCAACTCTCAGATCACGGCCACAAACTCCACCTCCTATCATCATAATAGAACCATACTCGTAAGTTCTCAACCTTTCAGGGTACCCCATAAGTCAACTAGTCAACCCCTGGTCAAAGTCAAAGTCAACTGTCAAGGTCAACAGTCCATGTTGACCCTTACTCGTCGAGTACCCTCGGCTACTCGCCGAGTTCCTCGAGATACTTGTCCACTCGCCGAGTCCCCGGAGTGACTCGCCGAGTCCCTATGGTTCGCGATCGAAACCCTCAGGCCACTCGTCGAGTTTTTCCTTCTTGCAACTCGACAGGTTCACACGCATTCATCAATTTGGGGAAACATTAACCGACTCGCCGAGTTGTTCATCCAACTCGTCGAGTCTACGGCAATCTTCGACGGACTCGCCGAGTTGTTCATCCAACTCGTCGAGTTCAATGCCTATCTTCATATGACTCGCCGAGTCCCTTCAGCCCTTTAACCATGCAGGCACTTTTTAAGCCATGCCAAGGCCCCAAATTGCAAATCCAACTTCCTTAGGCATGCTTATCACGTAAAGTTGCAAACTTTACGTGCATGCAAGGCTTTAAGACCCTAAAATGGCACAACTAAGCTTGCAATGAAGTCACATCCTTGGGAGAAGGCTCATACTAGACAAGGCTGATGGCTTTATGAATCTAGAAGCCAAGGGGAGTCCAGATCTGAAGTTACAACTTCAGATCTTGGCTTAAACACAAGAACCCTTTCCTAAACTCATGCACAAAAGGGTTTAGGAGAAAATGAGCCAAGGGAAAAACGATCTAATACCTTCAAGAGAGCCCTTTCTGATGCATAACTTGAAACCCACATAGCTCTTGCTTCAACTAGCTTGTTTTCCCCAAGTGATTCCTTCACCAAAACTTCCCTCCAAGCTTAAACCTCCAAAGAATACACACACACTCGAGTTAGGGCCTTTCTGGACTCTCAATGGACTGTAAAGAGGCCAAAGGAGGCTTGTGCTTCTTTAAATAGGGTGCAAAACCCTGGGATTTAGGGTTTCATCTGCCAGCTCCTACTCGTCGAGTCCCTTCTTGGACTCGGCGAGTAGGCCACTAAATACGCAAACCAACCCGCTGCTACTCGATGAGTAGGGCAACCAACTCGTCGAGTAGGCCTTGAAACAAAAGGATTCTTATTTAAATCAATACCTGAGAATCGGGGCGTTACACACATTTTGTAGATATAAAATACATATACAGTTTAAATCATTTAAAACATGTATAAAATCATTCATCCAGCATAGATAGCAAGTATAGAGATAATATGCACACACAACACGTAATATATATAAAATACTTCATATATATGTGTAAGCTGAAAGTAACTATGCACTCACCTGAAAGATGGTGACTCTGCACTCGAACAACGCTTCGTTATCTCAAAATAATTTTCCCTCGACAAAACCCAATATCAATACCACTAGGGTTTAGTCTAACGTTAACCGCAACTAATTAATAGTCTAGCTATTATTATTATTATATAAGCGTTAAACAACACTCTATATAACTCATAATAATAGCCCAAATAATTATTTTAAGGACCTAATAACATTACTATAATTATTTAAAAGCTATATTAAAGAAAACCGGGCTTCGCTTGGAGCAGCGTTTCCGAACCGAAAGACCCTTTTTCTCGGGGATCCGGGAGCCTCGGGGCTTCCTTTGGGTGGTAGGGGGTTTACCTAGGCTTAGGAGGGGTTTAGGACCCTTAGAGAGAGAAAGAAGTTAGAGAGAGAATGAAGAATGGTGTGAAAAACCCGGAACTCTCGCCCCCCTTTTATAGCCTGCGAGGCCTCGGACTACGCTGGGCGTAATCCTTGGCTACGCTGGGCGTAGATCGGATAAGGGTGCCAGCTCGCATACAGCTGGCTCGCACTCGGACTCGGAAGGGACAAGCCCGGGGTACGCTGGGCGTAGCGAAGGGGCGACGTGTCGTTCATTGGATGCGAGGCTTGATCAGTGATGGATGGTCCAGATGTTGCCACGTCATCGAGTTTGCATCAGTTTCGCAATTTTCCTTCCCGACTTCTAGAATTCATAACTTTCGCATACGAGCTCTGTTTTCAACGTTCTTTATATCCACGCATAGGCGGGAACGTACTCTACAACTTTCGTTTAGACTCCGTCGGCTATTTTTGACTCTATTTTAAAAGTTATATTTTTAACAGGCCGGGACAGGATTGGTCTGTTAAAAATTCATAACTTCTTCATCCGACGTCCGTTTTCGTCTGTCTTTTCATCGATACGCTACTATTAACGAGATTTTCGATTCTCGTTTAGGTTGTGTCGGCTAAAAACCGCTCGATCTAATATTCGAACTTCGGGTTGTACACTGCTAAGCCGAAACTTCGAAAACTCATAACTTCCTCATACAAAGTCAGATTTGGGCGTTCTTTTTATGGACGCTCTCGGTTTAACGTATTCTACGACTTTCATTTAGATCGCTAAGGCTAAAACTCGCTCTATCGTAAATTCACTATTTACGCTTCCCGGTATCGTGCCGGTTCCGTCGCGAAACTTCGACGGGTCATAACTTCTTCGTTATAACTCGGATTTCGGCGTTCTTTATATCCCCAGAATCCTTGTTTCGACCACTACAACTTTATGTAAAGATATCGGGCTTATCTCACACTTTAATTTTGACGCTTATTTTTATTCTATATTAATTATACATTTATAATTAAGTTATAAGCACACAAATACACATAATTCACATAGTATTCAAATATTTCATCTTTATTACTTCAAAAATAGTTACAATAGTTGACCTAGACTATTACATCGTCTAAAAATGCTTAGTCCCGAAACCCGGGCGTTACACATGGTCATTTTCACAATTTAGACCATTCAGATTATTATTATCTTTCGGTTCCACCTACATACTTTTGGGAACCAAATTTCTGAGTCAAAAAGTTTTCTTGATATTTTTTTTTTTGATATGTTAGTGCATTACCTTCAAGTATCTTCTTAGTTAAAAAAAAGCTAGGATTATCTTAGATGGGTGACCGGTTCAATTATTGAACAAATTTTTCCTACATTTTGTTCACCCGACGTTTGATATTCATTTATATAGGTTTGTTTTATTGTATATAGATCGAGTTGTTTTCTCGCAAATTGGTGATTGTCACACCCCCGAACCGGAGAAACGATGGAAATGTTCGGGGGTTTGGGTGACTTCATCTTGTAATATCATCACAGTGAATATAATTGAAACAAAGCATGCATCATCATCACATGCGAAATAATACAACAATACAGAGTTTACATAATTGTAATTGTTTACAAGAGTACATCCCAAAATATAAAGGTTTATAATAGCAACAAATTTCCACATATTCTTGATGCCCACCTGCTTAACGATTTCCTAAGAATACAAGTTATTTTGAAAACGTCAACATATATAATGTTGGTGAGTTCATAAGCATATTTGTATGAAAAGTTTTGTATAAATTTGTAAACACCAGAAAATCCGATATTTTCTGAAAAATTGTTGAAAGTATTGTATCAAGTCATGTATTAATGCATGTGTGTTGTTTTGAAAATGTATAAAGAGTGTATTCCAAAATTCTCATGTTTTCTGTTGTAAGTAGAAGGTAATGTATAATTGTAAGTTTTCCCAGAAAATCTGATATTTTCTGCATGTAAAAGTATTGTGGTCTTAAAAGCCCAAAGACCGTGAGTTGGTATTTGTATAGAATTGTAATTGTAGAATCGTTTATGTTTTCCGTAAATTTTACAGTGGAGTTAATTTCTTTGTGAGTCGTTATAACCATACTTGATAGTGACTGATCCGCCTGACATGACGTTTTTCAGACGCCGACTTGTTTAAGGTAAGGTTTGTCACCGTAGACTGGCCTAGTCTAACTGTAGCGAACAGCTCAGGTGTGGGGGTGTCAACCCCGTATAGATCTATACACAAACTCTCGCTCTCCCTCGAGGAGACTCTGGTTATAACTACAGGCTACGGTTGTACACTAGATAGGTACGAACAAATGAAGTGTCTCACAAGAGCCTTAACTGAATTTACGCGAATATTGAATTTCGTTATGTAGCGCAGTGAATAATGTTTATGTGTATGTTTTAAGTTTACAAGGCCCAACGAGTATATAAGTGAATGTGTGAAGCCCAACAAACATGTAAATGGACCACAAATGCCCAATAAACATGTAATGTATATTCCAGGCCCAAGAAGTATGTAAATGGACCACTAAGGCCCAATAAACATGCAAGGTTTATTCCAGGCCCATTTAACATGTAAAAGGACAACTAAGACCCACTAAACATGTAAATTTTATTCCAGACCCAATAAATATGTAAATGGACCACTAAGGCTCAATAAACATGCAAGGTTTATTCCAGGCCCAATTAACATGTAAAATGACAACTAAGGCCCACTAAACATATAAATTATATTCCAGTCCCAATAAAAATGAAAATTACGTAATTAACTCGTTTGTTATTGTATTGTTTGTTCTAGCTTAATTATTTACCAAAATGACATAAAAATTCCACTTTTTGTAATAATGACATTTTTTGGTCCATTAGACCGAAAATTTACAATTTAGGCTCATTTTTGGTAAAAATGACACTTTAGGTCCCTTAAGACCAAAAGTTTACATTTAAGGGCTTAGTTCCAATAAAATAGCATTTTTAGCTCACTTTTGTTAGAAATCATATTTTCGGCCCAATTTTATAAAAATTGACATTTTCGGCCCAATTGTGTATAGTTTTACCCTTTCGGCCCAAATTTAATGAAATTGGCATTTTCAGCCCATTTAACCGAAAATTAACATTTTTGGCTCAAATTTCTTTAAAATGACAATTTAATCCACAAAGGTCAAAAATTTACAAATTTAGCCCATGAAACCGTGAAGGCCTAATTTAAGGCCTATTTTGTGAAAATTACACTTTTGGCCCTTTTTAAACTATGAACTTCATAAAAATCCATTTTTATTTAAAAATGATCCATTTTGGTCCTCTCACAACCGTGAGTTACATAAGAATCTCACCTTTTTGTTTGTTTTGTCAAAAATAGCCCTCTACACGAAATTATTTAGTTTTCTAGTGTTCTTCAACATGTTTTCTCATTTCACTTCATAGTATGTTATATGAAATACTTTTAGCTTGCAAATATCACCATGTTTAGTGAATATTTCGAGTTTTGTGATGTTTCAACAAGTTTTCATAGTAAAAATCACATCACATAACATCAAACACACATGTAACATCCCAAAAATCGAGACCGAAATTTTTTATTTTTTAATTATAATACTTGGGAAATTGTTTGAGGAAAACATTACTGATATCATGTTAAACCACAAAACCATAATTACATGTCTCAAAAACCATAATGTCAAATAGTATAATGTCAGAGTACAATCCCAGGGTTCTCAAATGCGGAATCATGTGTGTGTGATGCGCTGCTACCCTGTTGGCTCCTTCCCCTTAGATGAAGAGGTACCTGAAACCAAAATTGAAAACCGTAAGCACAAAGCTTAGTGAGTTCCCCCATCATACCACATACCATACAACATACATTCTGCCGGGTAATTTTGTGGTGCCCGACCTACCCATGTCAAGCCATTATGGGGTGCTGACCTACCCGTGTCAATCCATTCTGGGGTGCTGACCTACCTGTGTCAAGCCATTCTGGGGTGCTGACCTACCCGCATCAGGCCATTCTGGGGTGCCTGCCTACCCTCCGGTCTATCTCACCCGGTCAAGGGGACTATTTCACCCCTACTACTATCACATAATAACATATCATAATCATGCTGTCAGACATATCTGGGGTGTCCGACCAACACTTCGGCCATAATGACCGAATCGGAGGACTATTCCCCTCCTACTACCACTATCACATAGAACATATCATACTGGCACATAGAACACATCAACTACTAGTGGGTCGGCCTTGGTGCCTTAGACCCACTTCTACTGGTAGGTAACTCACCTCAATGTCATGTAGTGTCTGCACTGTCCTCGGTACGAAAATCAACTCTTCTCGACTCCTCGATCCCTACACAACATCCTTTCTAAGTTACCATTTCATACTCATAACCCCTACAAGGGTCAACTCAAGTCCAAGTTAAAGTCAAGGTCAAAACCTTGGTCAAAGTCAAATTTGGTCAAAGTCAACATTTGGTTGACTCGACTCGCCGAGTTGGTCCACCAACTCGCCGAGTCCCCATGTCCACAAAATGTTATCATCCCGTACCTACTCGTCGAGTCTAGCAAGAGCTCGACGAGTTCGCCTTCAATAACATATCCGGCTATCTTCAACCGACTCGCCGAGTTCATCCTTGAACTCGTCGAGTTCATCTTCATCCATATGAAGGTGTTCAGTCTATGACTCGTCGAGTTCATCCTTGAACTCGTCGAGTCCGTCTTCATGTGGTTGTGACATTGCCTTGAACTCGCCGAGTTTCTTAGTGAACTCATCGTGTCCTTTGATCTTCAAGTCCATCACAGACCCCTAACAGACCAAGTGTTCCTTCCACTCAACCAAATGCCATTTCCAGAAAGCATTTGGGGGAAAACGCGACCCGACTCGCCGAGTCACCCAAGAGACTCGTCGAGTCCCTCTTTGTCCAAAACTATTCAGTCGATTATAATGGGTCTTAATGCATCAAGACCATAGATCTGACCTCCTAAGGTCCATTTTATACGTAAAGTTTCAATCTTGACGTCCATGCATGGGGGTTTTTTGCTCAAAATCCATAAAAAGAGGTATATAAGAAGCATGGGTCTCCCATGGCCATAAAGTTGGCACCTTTATGTCATGGGAACCCTCAATGGTTCCAGATCTGAAGTGTAACTCCAAACACACTCACAAAATCCGACTATAACTTCACAACTCATAAAAAGGGGTAGAAAATAGCCCCAAAACAAGATCTAAGAGATAGATGGTTAAGGTTCAGGCTTTTTACCTTGAATGAACTGAGAATGAAGCAAAACCTCTGGATCCACAAGCTTACACTTGAACTCCCAAGCTTCCTCCTTCTCTTCCAACTTCAAATGCACACAAAAGTCACCAAAAAGCTCAAAAACACTCAAAAGAGGCTTAGGGTTCGAGTTAGGGCTTTCTCTGGGTTGGGAGGAACAATGGAGGCTGTGTTGGGGCGTTATAAGTGTTTAAATAGGGTGCAAACCCCAAATATTAGGGTTTCATCCAGACAACTTCTACTCGTCGAGTCAGTCTCCCGACTCGTCGAGTAGGTCATTAAACTTCCCGGTAAATATCGAGTCTACTCGACGAGTTAGGCCTCCAACTCGCCGAGTCCCAGAGCAAAACATAGACTTACTTGAATTTAAATACGTACCAGGAACCGGGCGTTACAACACATATACATGCATAAACACATAGATCTAACACAAGGCAACTTGTATCCTCCCCCAAAACAATATAAAACCGAAAATAGGGGTATGAACTCACTTTGGGTTGATGGATTCGGTTTTTGGTGAAGAAATGAGAGAGATTTCGACCCTATCAAGCTCCCTTGAGTAGATCTCGAGCTTATTGGGATTCTAAGGAACATGGATAATGAAATGGAGTGTTAAGAGAAGTAACTTTATCATGAACATGAAGTTAAACACCTTGATGAGAAGTAGCTTACCAAAATGAATAGATTTTTTATGGGGAGTCCTTGATCTCACACAAGCACACACACGAAATTTAAAGTGGATGGGTGGGATTTTCTTGAAGTTCTGGGAGAAATATGAGAAGGATTATAGCATGTGTTTCAAGTTGAAGTGAGAGCGGTGGTGAGGAGTGATTCTCGGCCGAGATTAAGAAGAAGAGAGAAGAGAGAAGTGTGAGAGGTAATGCATGGAGGCATGAGATCTTCTAGATACTTGTGTGGTAAAATGCATGGATACCCTCTAGTCCATAGTGAGGTGTTAAGTTTTAATTCAACTAATTTTATTTATTTATTTTTTTTACAATAATTATATATATATATATATATATATATATATATATATATATATATATATATATATATATAGCCGAGAATAAGAGGAAAGAAAAGAGAGGAGAAATTTTTGGGCTATTACTGAATATATTTGAAATTATAAGGCCCAAGATAGGAGTTTTCGGCCCATTGGGCCCACATGTGTTTTTACGGCCCAAAATGATAAAAAAAAGAATGGGTTTTAGGCCCAATAAGGTCCATGAAGCAAAGTGAGACATTTTAGGCCCAATAAGGCCCATAAAATTCTTATGGCCCAAAATGTTATAGTTTAATGAATGTGGGTCCATTTAGGCCCCAAATTTAGGATTCTTAGCCCAAAATAATTCAATCGAGAGTTTATTGGCCCATTAGGCCCAACAAATGATTCCTGGCCCAATAAATGTTTTGAACCGGGAAGTTAGGGTTACAACCCAAAGTTGAGTGAATGTAGTGTATTGAATTAGGTTTAGGGCTTCATGAGAGAGTTTTGATTTAAATAGTTGTTTTTGAATGAGTAATATGTATATCATCAAACTTTGAATTACAAGACACATTGAGAGTTGATGATCCATGGATAGAATTTCCTAGGCATAAATGCTAGTTGTGACAGTGATGTTAGGGAGTCTGTCGAGTCGGATACTACGAGATGTTTGGGCTAACACTAAGTGAACTGATTCCTACAACGGTGCTAGAGCGATGAAACCCAATCACATATGAGAGTGGCCGACAGACGTGAGATCACGCAACTTTCGTGATAAGAGTGTACACTTAAAGAAGAGCTCCATATGAGCCCGTCCACCTGCTTTCTCTCTACTACAAATGTTCTTCATTGTATGCATGTTCCATTGGGGCTGCGACTGACCATCCCTCTTTACTCACCTAGAGGAGTGTTCTGGCTGTGGTTTATGGTTCCATTGTCATCGAATGAAAAAGTCATGAGATAATAGCAAGATTAATTCTGACCATGTTCACTAACTGTGATCAGGTTCCGCGGTTCTATCCACTCTTTTTATTTTTTTTCGGATAGTTTATCTCGAGTTCATTATAGTATCGTCTTACTTGAGGACAAGTAATGTTTAAGCTTGGGGTGATTTGATAGTTTCATTTTATTTACTTCTTTTTATAGTGAAAAAAAACATACAAAAATAAAATTGAAAAGAATTTGAAGAAAAGTTGTAAATAATAATGAAAAGAAAAAGTTTTGCCAAACATTAAAAAATGAAAGTTGGATTAGAGGTACACAAGCCGATTTTTTTTCGAGATCCGGATTGGTTTTGGTCAACAAAGTCAATACCGAATTGAATTCAAACCGGATCAGGTCGAAGATGGTTTTCGAGAAAATATCCATACTTATAGGACTCGGTTTAGGTTAAGTTGGTTAAAAAATCAAAAACCTATGTTTTTGCCACTTTTGCATAACTTGTCAAACTTGATTTCGGTATCGAAGTTTAATGAAATTTTCATGGTTGATAAAAAACAAACCAATACGCAAAACAGATGGCTTAGCAATGATGAGGTGCTTTTCGGGCATTCATGATGGTTTATGGGTTAAACCATTATTTTTAGGGAATGTTTTTCAAGCATTCATGATAGTACAAAGGGTGAATAATTGATATTGGAATACCTCCAAAACCTTGCATTAACAAAAACTTAAAGAAATAATGGATGGATTTTTTTCCATATGAAAATCGTTTTTATAAGTTTGAATACCAATTTTTAATCCTGATTTTTAAGCTACTCCAATGGTAAAATACTCAGACTGTTATAAATCAGAATCGATTACAAACCAGACTAGCTTATAAGTTGGATCATATTGGGTCTTAAATCACTTTCAAAATGCAAACTAGTTTTTTTGTGCACCTCAAAGTCGGAAGGGGTGGACGTAGGTTATAACGTGGGTGTAACACCCATAAATTGGGCTAAAAGTTAACCCTTAAACCAATATATATATATATATATATATATATATATATATATATATATATATATATATATATATATATATATATATATATATATATATATATAATGAAAATAGTTGATTTAAAATAATTAAACTAATATTTAATTCATTAGTTATATGGTATTAAGATTTGAATTTAAGGAATGACATTTGAACAAACACAATTCATTAGAATTTAGACTTAATTATAAGGAATTTTATTATTCAAGGTTGAGATAGAATATTAGAGACTAGAAATGTTAATATCGCCAATTATTGAAACTTAAGTTTGTCTTGGACTTAACTTAGTGATGCTACGTGACTTCTTATGAGGTCAATGGATGGACGAAGAGCGGACTTCTTCTACGATCTTCATTACGATCTTCATACAGGAGCATATAATCTCCGATGCCAAAGTCAAAAACTTGGAACCATGATGCTGATATGCTTAAAAATGTATTGTGGTGTCTATTTGTTGCATACCTCCTTGTTAAATAGGAGGAGTATTTATACTTTAAGGGAGGATTTTTGTTGTTTCGTATTCCCAATTAATGACATTATCCTCTATAGTTGTTGTTTCTATAGAATAATATTTATTGGGTCTTTTTTTCTGGATTTTTAGGATATTGCTTCTGTACCAAGAGAGTAATTTATTCTAGTGTACAGTGTCGGGTATTTTGTAGACAAGGATAACATTGCTGGTATGTTTCATCTGACATGCTTGTTAATTCTTGTGGGCTTGATAGGGCCTCTTGTGCCGACCCGGGAGGTGTGGATGGATTGTTCATATACTCTATGACTTAGTAAACTAGGTTTTTGGCCTAAAATGATAAGACTTTAACATTTTATAAGTTAGATCATCTCCAATTGTTAACATATACTATAACTCAAACTAAATGACACATCATCATCCTTTTAATTTTAACCTCAAATAAATAGCATCTTCAACGGTTAATCTCTTATGTAACTTTTTTTTTTTTTTTTTTGTAAATTTAACTAATTTATCCCCTAACTATCTATTTTTTTATATATAAAATCCATGTATATGTATCAAAAGTTACTATAAGTATTAATGCATTTGATATGTCTTGTATTAAACTTTATTATGATTTGTAATATATAATATTTGTCATCTATGATATTTAATAGAATAACTAAATATTAAAAAAATTAAAAATATTCTTAACTTTAATATAACTCATATTGCTAAATAGAAATGGGTTAGATGGCAACTTATATATTAAGCGGTCAAATAAAAAAAAAACAAATGAGTTGTACACTATATTGAATGCTTATTTAAAAATAATAATAAGTCATAAAAAGATGCTTTTAGATTGGAAGTTTAGGCTACCAATGTCTTTAGATGCCATTTAGGTATCAAAGTCAAAAAGTAAGTATTTAAGCGACCAAACTTGTGAACTAGTGAAATGAAAGATTAGAACTAAAGTCTAAGATCAAGATCCCAACAAAATTAAAATAACTAAATATAATTCTTTATTTTCAAATTTCAGCAAAATCTATTCTAACAAAATACCCTAAAACTAATACAAGAATATAATAGATCCAACATAAGCAAGGGGTAAGGATTTCTGCATGTCAAGAGACAAATAAAAGTAAAAAAACATTTTGATCAAAAATAGATTAAGAAAATCTCAAATTTTAACAATAGAGATACACTCTTTGCTACCCTTCAGATCATCCAGATTAAAAACTACAGCAACTCAAGATAAACTTTACCACCAAACCCACCTAAGGGCAAAACCGTCCAGATCACTCTCTGTTACCTAAAACTAAAAAATTTAAAGAGAATAACTTCATGGGGCACTTTATATTCAGCATCTAGTAAATTTTATGTGTCGTTTAGTATCCTGATACTCGTCTCCTTGTCTTCTCCTAATCCCTTCGTCTTCTTCAAGTAGGTGTACAATTTAATTTGTTGAGCGACTTAGCGGCTTGGCGGCTTCCCGCTTTCAAATTTAGGTCGACGCCTACCTTTTTCAATGGACTGGACTTTGCTGTCGGACTTATGTATCATTTCGTTGGCCCAAATTGAAGATACCCATAACATCTTCCATAAAATTGATGCCCCATAACTGCTGCTGCCCTGGGCCCCTGGGCTTGGGCCGGCCCTGCATGGTTGTGTAGTAACCTCTCTATCTCTCTTCTTCATATGATCTTCAAGAAATAGGCTACTGCTTATGAATTTTGGTTCAATATGGAAAAAGTGTTTAGAGATAACAAAGCTTTAAAAGTTATCCAGCTAGATCGAGAATTACGTATTGCAACAAAATCAAGACTCTTGCTGCCCTGTTCCCGAGACAAACTTTGTACGTGGCCTACATGTTAAATGGTATCTCACCCAAATTTTGATACATAGCAATCAATATTTGACACAGGGAACCTTTGCCTTCATTTTGGGACGCTCGTTGAATCCTCATCTGTAAAGAGTAGCAGATGATTCAAGATGATCAGCGAGAAGCTTCGCTCATCCACTCCGATAACCCTTCATCGAAAACTGCCCACTCCATCGAATCATCAAATTCAAATCGTCGGGGTGGCTTTCGTGGGGGTCGTGGTTGCAACAATTGAGGCAGGGGTGGAGGTCGACATGGTGATCGGAAAATTTTTGGTACCTGTTGTCTGTTGAGGAATCTATCCCACGAACGGTGGGAATTTGGCGTCTGGAGGTCAACAACAACAGTGTCAAATGAGGAGCTTCATCATCGATTCTTTGGGCTTATGGGTGGTTTCAGCCCACGAACGGTGGGAACGGCGAAACTTTCAGCCCACTCACTTTACTCCATCAGTCTGGTTTGTTGCCAAGCCCACCTTTCGCATCTATTCATTCCGACAACATTGGGCCCAAACAGCCACAAGCCCAATCTGCTCAACATTAACAACACCAGTTTTTTCAACAACCTACCAACTCTTACTCGCCCCAGTAGGCCTTCCATGCATTGAAATTTGAATCAGGCCCAACAACACAGTATTGAGACTACTACTCTACCTTAAATGTAGACCTGACAAACGTGTCGTGTCGTGTCAGATTCTTGTCGTGTCAAAACATTAAACGGGTTGAAAGGGCTTGACCCTAACCCTAACCCGACCCGTTTAATTATTGTGTCATGCCGTGTCAACCTGTTTATTTTCGTGTCGGTTTCGTGTCATGTTTCGGGTTAAGGTTTAGACCTTGTAAATATGTTTTGTCATGTCGGGTTGAAATATTTTAAAGGTTGGAAAGTAGGAGTTGTGGAGGTAAAAAGGAAAAGGTGAAACACTGGAGTTATGAGATGAAATGACAAAATTTATAGTAAGTTTAGAAGGAAAAATGAAAAAAGTTAAAGTTGGGGAGCAAAAGGGATAGGTGGTGAGGATGACTAAAATTAAGTAACTTTGAAAATTTAAATATTACTTATAATTCTTGAGTTTGGCCCACTACAAGTCTATAACATATAATATATTTATAAAAATATGAAATTTATTATAAATAATATATAATTAAACGAGTCATATTTTAGTCATCTTCGAGTTGAAAGGCTTGACCCTAACCCTACCCGTTTAATTATCGTGTCGTGTCGTGTCAACCCGTTTACATAAACGTGTCGAAATCTCTGACCCTAACGCGCTAATTTTGTGTCGGATTCGTGTCGGGTTTTCGTGTCGTGTCATGTTTTGCCAGGTCTAGTTAATTGTTTAATACTATGGCCTTAAATGACCCGAGTCAAGCTAAGTGGTATATTGACACTGATGCCACCTCTCATCTTCACTCAAATGCATGTATACTCAAGTCTGTTTCTAATAATAATAATAGTAATTTTTCGTCATCCGTTTTTGTAGGGGATGGATCTTCTATTCTTGTAACTAAAATGGGACACGTTATCCCACCGTTTTCAAATCCCTGTCGCACTTTAAATCTTAAGAATGTCTTAATTACTCCTTCAATCATTAAAAATCTTATCTCTATTCG
The DNA here is from genome assembly GCF_052849685.1 of Lactuca virosa. NCBI lineage: Eukaryota > Viridiplantae > Streptophyta > Magnoliopsida > Asterales > Asteraceae > Lactuca > Lactuca virosa. Next base: position 53,289,608 of record NC_136432.1, read on the forward strand.
TCGATTTGTTCGTGAAAATATGTGCACCATTGAATTTGGTGCTTTTGGTTTTTCTGTGAAAGATTTTTGTACCCGTCAATTCCTCATTCGATGTGACAGCACGGTGATCTATCTGCTGTCAAATCCCCGACTCCTTAAGGTTTCATCACCATTTCCCCGCCCATTTGGCATCAACGTCTCGATCACCCTGTGTTTTCCAACGATTATTCATCATATTAATGAAAGATATTGTAACGTCATGTTCTAAATTACTCAATTATAGAATTTCAGAGGCCAAGGCTAGGGGCGTTCTAGTCTTTTAAGAGTCCTAGAGGTATTATTCGAGAAGGTTTTGGGCCAGGGAGTGTTGTTAGACGCGTAGAGCTTCTCGCCACCTTTCCGTGGATAAAAAGTTCATCGGAAACGGATCTAGAATGAAGGAGTTATGACACTTTGAAGATATTGACATTTATGGCCCTTAATGGAAAAGTTGACAAGGCAATCCCTAGCATGCACAAAGTGCACGCGTGTTTAGCTGGGTACGCCCAGCGTAAGGCTGGTGTACGCCCAGCGTAGCGGGGCAAAAGATCGCGGGTTTTTAAGGCGTACGCCCAGCGTACGAGAATTACGCCCAGCGTACGCTAACAGCCTCTAAACCCTATTTTTGGGAGTGCCACTATATAAAGAACATAATGGCTTCAACCCTAGCCCCCATATCAGCCTCCCCAACCTCATAAGAAACCCTAGAACGTCCCAACCTTCATTTTGTGAGATCTTGACCTTGAAAAGCTTATTTTGGTGGTTTAAAGCTTGGAATAGAAAAGAAGAAGATTGGCAAGGAGGAACCTTGGAAGCTAGAGCTTATAGATCTGGGATAAGTGCTTCATTTCGGGCCTCTACAAGGTAAAAAGTTTTGAGCTTGATGATTATTCTCTTAGATCTCTCTTAGTACAAGTTTATGGACTTTTTGGTCCCAAGAATGGGTCTTTGAGACTTAAGCATGTTTCTAAGACCAGGGTTACCTCCCTTAGAGTCATATGTGTCCCATAAGCAGTAAAGTTCCAACCTTTAGGACTTATATGAGTTCATGTATGGGTTAAGACCTTCATCCATGGAAATAGATTATGGTTTTTGGAGTTGGGGCTTATGTGAGTCAAGGAAGCCATAAAGTAAGCAACTTTATGGTTTAAGACGTGAAATAAGACTTGGATCTGAGTTGGTAGCTTCTGAATCGAGGTATTCAGCTCTTAATAGAGAAAGGACTTAACAAAGCATTACGCCGAGCATACGTGCAGGTACGCCCAGTGTACACGTCATCGAGCATGTACGCCCAGCGTACATTGAATTACACCCCGCATAACGCTGCCAGTTTGGGCCTTGAGTATTTAGGCCTCGGTGTGGGCTGTGCTTTGGACGTTGGGTCTTTGGGCCTTAGTGGGCCATCAGGAGTCAGGGAATATGGGCCAAGTATGGGTGTTGGGCTTAGGGTAAGGCCCAATATAGCAAATTGGGTCATTAATGGGCCATTAGTGGGCTTGGGAAGCCTACCTAGGGTTTGGGCCTTTATATATTATGCTTGGGCCTTAGTTATGGACTATATTGGGGTAGGGGTAAAATAGTAATCTTACCCTGAGAAAAGACTATGATATTGAGCTAAGTAATATTATGATCTTGGTAGCTCGGGGAGCCGAAGAAGCAGCGGTCGGGGAATTTCCAGTCAGCAGTAGAGGGTTATCAGCAAGTTCAGCAGTGCAGGTGAGTTTCCCTTTGTGTGGATGGGTCTACGGCCACAATGCCGGCCCATGTAGTTATGAGTAGGAAGACCTGGGGGTTAGCCCTAGGCACCGTATGCTAGTATGATATTCAGGACCAAGGTCCGATAGCGGGCGGGTGCCTAAGGAATGGTTTGCATGATAGATTATACTTGTTGTCTGTGTGATACATGTATGTGCCTGGTAGGGAGGTGAGTGTGGGCGAGGTCCCGTATCTCACCTATAGCAGAGTGTGGACGGTGTTCCATATCTCATTAGCAGCAGAGCAGGGGCGAGGCCCAAGTTAGGGAAGGAGTGAGTGTGGGCTGGGCCCGTATCTCAATATCAGTAGGAGTGTGGATGGGGTTCCATGACTCATCAGTAGCAGGACAGGGGCGGGGCCCAAGATAGGCGAGACCTTTAGGACAAGATACAGTAGTGTATGTTAGTTATGTGTTATGCGTTATCTTACATGTTTGTATATGTTTAGCGGGCGAGGCCTAGAGACAGGCGAGGCCTAAGAGAAACAAATATGCATACCAAGCGGGGCTCGATGCCAGGCGGGGCCTGATGTCGGGCGGGGCCCGATGCCGGAGCAAGTCCGATGCCGGGCTAGTCCCGATGCAGCAGGGGCGAGGCCCAGTATGTGATTATGTGTATGGTATGTGGTAGGTTGGGGAACTCACTAAGCTTCGTGCTTACAGTTTTCAGTTTTGGTTTCAGGTACTTCCGGTAGCGGAGGGAAGAGCTCGAGGTGATCACATGACACACACCATTGATTAGCCAGCCTGGGATGTTTTACTCTAATGAAATGAACAAGTGTTTTGAAAAGATACTCTGATTTGTTATATAACTCTTTTAGTATGTTTGAAATGATTTAATACTATGGTTTAGTTATGACTTAAAAATGAAATTTTCGGACCGTATTTTTGGGATGTTACAGATACAGAGAGGGAAATTACCACCGATTGTAATCTCAAATTTAGATTATGGAGCTTTACTTTTTTTAGATGAAATTTGATTATATCTCCATTAAATTTGATTGATATTGATTAAAAGAGGATAATGAAGTTAAATGTTATAATTTATATGTAATTTCACTCATTTTAAATCTAAGCCATAATGTTAAATCTTCCAATTGGATTGAAATTGAAACTGTGTTTTTGATGTTTTGATTGAGTTTTAATCTTGATTTTGACAAAAACATCTATGAATTCACTAGATTTAGAAATTGAGAATGTTATTAAGAGTTTTTTATGATTAGGATTCACTTGTATTATATTTAATTTAAATCATTGGTGAAAATCCAAATGACTGATATTTTTTAGTGTTAACATATTTTAACTATTAAACACATATTACACAACCCTATGACAACAATGGAAGTTATTAGTACTCTATAACACCTTCACGAACGTATGATGTTGGTCCTTTTAATACTGGATTCCGATCGTTTTGAGATTCAGATGTTGATCCATTTGTGATTTTGATGTCGATCCTTTGGAGACTGGGACGACAATCCCTTTATGACTTGAATAACGGTCTATTTGTGACTTGATTAGAGTTAAATTTGATTTTAAAAAAATCATAAAAACCGGTTTTGAATACCGTATTCAAACTGATCTTAAGCCGGTCTATGCACATGTCTACTCGGACAATGAATGTAACTAGCCTCAACTAGGGATTAACATTTGGTCTGGTGGAATAGGACCAGACCGGAAAATTAACCAAATCGGACCCGAACCAGACTGAAATTACATATTATCGGGACGATTCCCCATTCCAAGATATCCACTTTTTCAGTTATCGGTTCGGGATTGAAACCGGAAACCGCGGTTTTGGAACAGGATATCCAAACCAGTACCCCTTTAAGCGGTCGGGCTATCGGTCGCATATTTCTATGCATTGATGTTCTTGGGTATTCGGTTAACCGATGCTCATCTCTCGACCAACTTCGATTGCATCTCCATTTGTAGTCCGGAGGTCTGCAACAACTGACAACCCATCGTCAATACAAGCAGCTCAAATGCAATTACACGCAAGGAATTTTCGTTTACAAACTGTTATTCTTGCGTTCAAATCTTGATTTCTCAAATGCTCTTTAAATCAATCAATTATGCTACTCATTATCAAGATTCCATTGCAAAAAGAGTGTGTAGAAGAGCACTCGTCCACTCATGGCCGTCAAAAAACCCTAACGAAAATGGGTATATTAGCGATGAAAGATCGGGGCCAAATAGCGTTAGGGTTTCAAATCTTTTTGGCGGTGGTAGGGATTATGATTCGTGTCAAGAATCAGGGGAGGAAGTCGATTTCAAATTTTCGAGAAATTACGATGCGAATGGTCAAGAAATCGGGGGTTTCAGAGGGGTTGAAAACGATGGTGATGAAATTAGACATCCATTAGTGACGGAAGTTTGTAGATTGATCGACTTACGCTCAAATTGGACTCCGAACCTTGAAGGCGAATTGAAACAATTGGTTCGAAGTTTGAAGCCTCAACAAATTTCCGCCGTGCTAAGGCATCAAAAGGATGCACGAATTGCACTTCAATTGTTTTATTGGGCCGATCGACAATGGCGATACCAGCATCACCCCATCGTCTACAACTCCATGCTCGAGATCCTTAGCAAGACAAGTTTGTATCAGGGCGCTAAAAGGGTTATTCGTCTTATGTCACGAAGAAGAATCCGTCTTCATCCTGAAGCGTTTGGTTACTTGATGATATCCTACAGCCGTGCTGGCCATTGGAGAAAAGCGTTGCAGGTTTTCTCGGTAATGGAAAAAGCTAAAATCTCCCCTAATTTGCTTGTATATAACATCGCCATTTACGTTCTTGTGAAATCTAACAAACTGGAAATGGCGATGAAGATATTGGATAGGATGAAACTAGTGGAGATCGCTCCTAATGAAGTGACATACAATTGCTTGATTAAAGGGTATTGTGATGCAGGTCGTATTCAAGACGCCATGAATCTGATTCAAGCCATGTCTTTGACAAATTGTTCTCCTGATAAGGTATGTTATCATACGATCATGGGTTTCTACTGTAAAGATAATAAAATCGAAGAAATTAGGAGCTTGATGAAGAAAATGAAAGAAGGTAATGTAATCCCCGATCAAGTTACTTACAATACCCTCATTCATATGCTCTCTAAATCCGGCTATGGAGTTTCTGCAATTTCTTTTCTAAAAGAAGCTGAACAACACGGCTTTTCAATCGATAAAGTGGAATACAGTGCAATCATCCATTCATTCTGTGAATCTGGAGACATTGAGAAAGCAAAAGAACTTATGAAAGAGATGAACATGAAAGGTTGTCCCCCTGATATTGTGACATACACCGATCTCATAAATGGTCTTTGTAGAGTTGGGAAAGTTCTAGAAGCCAAAACTTTACTTCAAGAAATCTCAAAACTCGGTTGCAAACCAAACACAGTTTCATATACCGCGTTCTTGAACGGATTATGTCGTAATGGGAAATCATCAGAAGCTCGAGAGATTTTGAACACAAGTGAAGACGAATTGTGGGTCCCGAATTCCATCACATATAGTGTTCTAATGCACGGTTTTATACGCGAAGGAAAGTTACCCGAGGCCCATGAGATAACCCGTGAAATGATCCGAAAAGGGTTCTCCCCAACTCCAGCCGAAATCAATCTTTTGATCCAATCTTTTTGTCAAAACGGGCGACCCAATGATGCCAAGAAATTGATCCAAGAATGTCTTGAAAAATGCGAGATAAACGAGGTAAATTTCACGACTTTGATCAATGGATTTTGTAAAAATCAAGACTTGGAATCCGCATTTTCGGTTCTTGATGATATGTACTTGAAAGACATAAAACCGGATGTGGTTACATACACGACGATAATCGATACATTAGGAAAAATGGGTTTGATAGAAAAGGCGATAGAAATGATTAATAAAATGCTTGCAAAAAGTTTAATCCCGACTTTAGTTACATATAGGGTTATTATAAATCGATTTTGTCAACACGGAAGAGTAGATGAACTTTTATCTTTACTCGATAAGATGGTATTGAGGCAACCCTACAAAAATGTTTACAATCTAGTTATTGAAAAACTTTGTTTGTTTGGGAAGGTTGATGAGGCGTATAAACTTTTAGGTAAAGTTTTGAGGACGGGTTCGAGAACCGATGTTGACAGCTGTCATATGCTTATTGAAAGTTATTTGAAAAAGGGTGATCCGGGGTCCGCGTATAAAGTGGCATGTCGGATGTTTGGACGAAATTTGGTTCCAGATTTGAAGTTATGTGAGAAATTGAGGAAAATTTTGTGTGTTTATGGGATGTCACGTGAGGCGGATGAAATTATGCTAAGATTTGTAGAATGTGGAAAGATCTCTTTGTGAGCTGTTCTAGCTGTAAAGAAGTGAGAATCTGTAAGTGTGGTTTTAGGTTCAAGTTCGGGCATTATCTTGTCGTGGGGACACTGTGATTTACCTTTCTCATATTGACTGTGAGTGCGGTTAAAGTTTCAATTCTAATGTGGATTTGGGGTCCTTATGAGCGAGCCACTAGCTACTGGGCTACTGTGTACCTGATTTACATCTCGCATGATATTTTTCGAAGCATAACAGTGTTTGGCCAGGTGCGAGGTTGTTGGAAGCATCATTTTTGCTACAAGTTATGTATTATGGTTTTGTAAGATGCTACTTTGAAATTGTATTAAATTGACCTATTGTGTTTTTAAGGAAGTATGATCAAGTAAAGAACATTTAGTTATAGTGAAAGAAGTAATTTGTATATTCTCTAGAATTAGTGGTTTTCTTTTAGGTTTAAACTTTAGCTTTTTTTCTTTAATTTTATCCATTGTGAGTTGATACTTTGATACTATACTTGAAGAACTTGTGTAGGTGATAATTTCCACCAATTTACATGAAATTGGTTGATTTTGGTCCATACTATCCGATTTCATATCCATAAAAATCCTTGCAATTTATAACACAAATCCTCAATATCCATAACCAAACATGTATCCATTGCAATTTATAACACAAATCCTCAATATCCATAACCAAACATGTATCCATTGCAATTTATAACACAAATCCTCAATATCCATAGCCCAAACATGTATCCAATTTGCCATTGCGAAAATGAAAAGTATGCATAACCCTATATAAATACAAATGTTTCGGCCTTTTGGGCCTTACAAAATTGTTGGTGAATCAAGGATGCATGTCTTATAAGATCTCTTTTATGGTGATGGTGGTATTGAAGTGTTCAAGAGAAAGATGCAAGAAAATTTTGTTTGGTTATATTTGTTTAATTATATGATTTCTAATTTGGTAATATTTGTTTAATTATACAATTGATGATTACTCTCACAAATTCTCACATTATAGTATTATATATGAATTATTTATTTGGTTATATTTGTTTAATTATATAGTTTGTAAAGATTATATAACAAAAAGATGCAATACAAATTTGTAAAGAACTAATAAATAGAAATAGAAGGGATGTAAAAATCTAAATAAATTATAATAAAAGACGGTTTTTGGGCTTTTTTTTCGATGTAAAAATTGCTTTCTGGTTAGGAGAAGAATCATTGTTTGTAATTTATAAATATCTTTTGCACAAAAAAATAATGTTATGGTTGGATATGTCTTGGAGAAAAAATAACATACACACAAAAAATATACTACGAACTATTTCAATTTTCACATAGAAATCAAGCGATTTCTATTGAAAACTATGTCACACATGCGTATGTGTATAGAATATAAATACATAATATATATACACATGTGTTTTTATAATCATTTTTTCAGGTAACATCTGGATGTAATATTTTAGATGTAATAAGGTTCAAACTCATAGACCTCATGTGTGGATTTGGCACCTCAAACATTACCGTCCAATCACAAAGGGTAGGGGAATGATGATATTTGCAGTATAAAATAACTATATATTTTGCACCACGTTTCTTCTAAAACTGTGTAGTTATGCTCTAACTTATTTAATTGGTTGAAACATGGTTGCATAATTCATTTCAGATGTATAAATTGGAAAAGAATGTGAGATATTATTCTATAAACATGCATAAAAACCAACTAGTGCGCCACTTATATCTGATGTAACAACGTGAATTTTCAAAACAATTTTTCATTTTTAAGTCATACTTTCAATCACATGAAAATCACAAAACATAATGTATCACTGTGTCATAACAAAACATGTCCCCAGAATCTTAATAACATAAACTCTATAAGTGTGTACGGATCATGTCGACGCCTTCCCGCGATCTTCGCTAGTACCTGAAACACATAACACAACAACTGTAAGCATAAATGCTTAGTGAGTTCCCCAAAATACCACATACCACACATACGCCTTTCCAGGCCATAATTTTATAGGATCTTCCGATCCATGTGTCTCAGGGGACTCCCGTCCCGAATCCCGATAGACCTTCCGGTCCTACCCGTATCGACCTTCCGGTCCGTAACCACTTGACCTTCCGGTCCATATCATCTTGACCTTCCGGTCCATATCATCTTGACCTTCCGGTCCTTATCGTACATAACATACATAACACATACATATCACATAACAACATACAGTTCATACATCTCATAGCATATAAAACCTTCCAGTCACACATAGGTACCCTTCCAGGTACAGTATAGTGAGAAGACTCACCTCAATGAAGTCGGATAAACTCTCGTGCTCAACGTCCCGACTTAGCCTCCTCCTATTATTCAAATAACATCCCCGATCAATATTCTCTCATAGCCTCATCTTTACAGATTGGGTAGAAGGCCATTCTACCCTTCCCTGAACTCTCTTGAATCAGTCTTGACCAGAACCCTAAGGTCAACGAAAGTCAACGGTCAAACTTTGACCCGACTCGTTGAGTGCACAAGGGCGACTCGGCGAGTTCATGCGGGTCCTCTGAATCCTTTCAGCCTCTCTTGGCTCGTCGAGTCATCCTTCCATTCGTCGGGTTACACCTGTCAGGAATCGCGGGGCAACCCCGACTCGACTCGTCGAGTCCACTTATGGACTCGGCGAGTTGCTCCCATAACAACTCTCAAATGACCTTCTGAGGTCAGATCTGCTTCTCTAAACTATAGATCTGGCCTTCAAGTGCTCAAAGGTCACGTAAAGGTGCAACCTTTACGTGCATGCAACCCACATCAAGACATAAATGGAGAAATAGCTCTAAAAATGGCAACCTAGTCTCCAATCCTCCATGAACAAGCTTAAAGCAGAATGGGAAAGGTTCTCTGGACCTCTATGGGTCCAGATCTGAGGTCTAACCCAGCAAGGGACCAAAACCTCAACCTCCCAAGCCTTAAAAGGGTTTATAGAAAACCCTAAATCATAGATCTTAACCCAAAACAGAAGGGAAGTTCGATTTGATACCTCAATAGTGTAGATCTGAACTTGAAAACTCTGGATCCACAGCTCCCTTGACCTCCTCTTGCTGGAAACCACTTCTCTTTTGCTAAAACACTCAAGAAATGGTGAATTAGCCTTCCTCTAGCACCACAAACGCTCTCTCTCTCTCTAGGGTTTCTCAGGGGGGAAGTGGCCGCAATGGAGGCTATAAAGGCCTTTAAATAGGGCACAGGCCCCGAGAATTAGGGTTTCACTTAACAGCACGGACTCGCCGAGTCCACTCATCGACTCGTCGAGTCCTTCACTAAATCAGACCAGAAATGCGCGATCCCACTCGGCGAGTCTGAGCGCCTACTCGCCGAGTCCCTTTCTAAAATTCAATATAAATACTTAAAATAAGATACCTAGGAATCCGGATGTTACAATTCTCCCCCACTAGAATCAGACTTCGCCCTCAAAGTCCTGCTCGACAAACAACTCTGGATGCTGCTCCCGCATCTCCAACTCCGGCTCCCAGGTCAGCTCGGACCCTTTCCGATGTTGCCACTAGACCTGCACCAGGGACACTTCCTTGTTCCTCAGAACCGTGATCTTCCGATCCCGGATCGCGATTGGTCTCTCAGCATAATTCAGGCTCGCATCCACCTGAATATCCTCTAGCGGTACCACCGCCGATTCGTCGGCTATACACTTCCTCAATTGAGACACGTGAAAGATATCATGAATCTGCCTCAGCTCCTCAGGTAGCTCCAACCGATAAGCTACCTTGCCCACCCTCGCGATCACCCTAAATGGCCCGATATACCGGGGCCCCAGCTTGCCCCTCTTCCTGAATCGGATCACTCCTTTCCAAGGAGACACTTTCAGGAGTACGAAGTCTCCCACTTGGAACTCAAGCTCGGATCGTCGCCTATCCGCATAACTCTTCTGACGACTCTGAGCCGTCAATAACCTCTGTCTAACCTGCTGTATCTACTCTATCGTCTGAAGCACTATCTCAGTGCTACCCATCACACGTTGTCCTACCTCTCCCCAGCAAATGGGAGTCCGACACCTCCTACCATACAACAACTCGAAGGGAGGCATACCAATACTCGAATGGTGGCTGTTGTTGTAGGAAAACTCATCCAACGGTAAGTACATGTCCCAACTTCCTCCGAAGTCCAACACACATGCTCGATAGCAAGAAAGTGCGCGCTCTTCGTCAGTCGGTCGACGATCACCCAAACTGCATCGACACCCCTCGCGGTCCTCGGCAATTTGGTGATGAAATCCATGGAAATCTGTTCCCACTTCCACTAGGGAACCTCAAGCGGCTGCAACTTGCCATGCGGACGCTGGTGCTCGGCCTTAACCTTGCGACAGGTCAAGCACCTCTCGACAAACCACGCGACATCCTTTTTCATACAGGGCCACCAATAATCCTTCTTCAAGTCCAAATACATCTTGGTGGCCCCGGGATGGATCGAAAACCTCGATCTATGCGCCTCCTCCATCAGAATGGTGCGCGTCCCGCCTGTATACAACACCCAAATCCGACCCTGAAAGGTCATAAGCCCACGACTATCGGTAACAAACTCAGGTACCTGTCCAATCACTCGCTCCCTCTTGCGGTTCTCCGGTCTCACGGCCTCTGCCTGGGCCTCCCGAATGGTGTCCAACACCGGAGCCATCACTGTCAATCGCATACAAGTGTCTCGAATCGGGGCACTCTCTGCCCTACGACTCAACGCATCAGCTACAACATTAGCTTTGCCCGGGTGGTACAGGATCTCACAATCGTAATCCTTTACCACATCCAACCATCTCCTCTGGCGCATATTCAGGTTGGGCTGATCCATCAGATACTTCAAACTCTTGTGGTCCGTGTATATGGTACACCGAACCCCATACAAATAGTGACGCCAGATCTTGAGGGCGAACACCACTGCCCCCAACTCCAGATTGTGGGTGGGATACCTCGTCTCATGAGGCTTCAGCTGCCTCGATACATACGCTATCACATGCCCCCTCTGCATAAGCACTGCACCCAACCCCGATATCGATGCGTCACAATACACCACAAAATCCTCCATCCCTTCCGGGAGGGCTAACACTGGGGCTTCGCATAACTTCTGGCGAAGTGTATCAAACGAGGTCTGCTGCTCTGGACCCCATGAAAAAGCAACACCCTTCCGGGTCAACCTGGTGAGAGGCACGACGATATTGGAGAAAGCTCTGATAAATCTCCGATAGTAGCCGGTCAATCCTAGAAAACTCCTGATCTCGGTGGGGATCTCGGCACCTCCCAACTCATCACTGCCTCAATCTTGGCCGGATCGACCAAAATCCCATCCTGGTTGACGAGATGCCCCAAGAACTGGACCTCCCGTAACCAGAACTCGCACTTGGAGAATTTGGCATAAAGCCTCTCTGTCCTCAATACCCCGAGAATCTCTCTCAGATGCTCCTCGTGCTGCTCTCTAGATCTCGAATACACCAGTATATCGTCGATGAACACGATCACCAAACGATCCAACATCGGTCTACACACCCTGTTCATGAGATCCATGAACGCTGTTGGTGCATTGGTGAGCCCAAAAGGCATCACCACGAACTCGTAATGCCCATAACGAGTCCTGAACGCCGTCTTCTGGATATCCTCATCACGCACTCTCATTTGATGATATCCAGACCTCAGATCAATCTTGGAGAACCAAGACGCTCCCTGCAACTGATCGAACAAATCGTCGATCCCCAGTAATGGGTAACGGTTCTTGACCGTCAACTTGTTCAACTCCCGGTAATCAATACACATCCGGTGTGAACCATCCTTTTTCTTGACAAAAAGGATCGGCGCTCCCCATGGCGAGCTACTCGGTCGAATAAACCCCTTCCCCAGCAGCTCCTGGAGCTGCGAGGATAACTCCTGCATCTCTGGCGGTGCAAGGCGATAAGGCGCCTTGGGGATAGGCGCTGCCCCCGGAACCAAATCAATGCGGAACTCTACCTGCCTCTCGGGAGGCACACCCGGCAACTCCTCGGGAAAAACATCCGGGAACTCACGCACTATTGGAACGTCATCCATCAAACTTGGCCCCTCGGCGGCCACTCGTGAGTCCATCACATATGCCACAAACCCGCTACAGCCCTGCTGTAAACTCTGTCTCGCTCTGGCTGCCGAACAAAACGCTGACCCACATCGGGTACCCTCGTCGTACACCGTAAGTACTCCCCCACTGGGGTCTCGTATCGTCACCAACTGTCGCTCGCAGTCTATGACAGCCCCAAATCGGCTCAACCAATCCATGCCCACTATGACACATACGTCCCCCCATCGCTATCGGGACCAGATCTATCGGGAACTCAACACCGAAGATCTCGAGTACACATCCTCGAATCACATCCGTAGCATACACCGCTCGCTCGTCAGCTATGGAAACTCGTAAAGGTCGTCTCAACGCCTCTCGTCGGCTACTGATGTGTCGACTAAATGCTATCGACACAAATGATCGACTCGCTCCCGAGTCAAATAACACTAAGGCAGGTACAGAACTCACAAGAAAAGTACATACACATATCATAATATAAGCACAATATCTCATCACAGCATAAGTAAATAAAGAATACATACCAGCCACAACATCGGGCGCTGCGCGGACCTCCTCCGCTGTCAACTGGAAAGCTCTCCCACGAGCCCTCGGTGCCTCGGCCTTCGCTGGCCGAATCTCGGTAGTCCTAGCAGCAGGTGCAGATCCCTGTGCTGATCCCTGATGTAGCTGCGGGCACTCGGCCTTCCGATGGCCAGTCTGGTTGCAATGAAAGCAAACCATAAATCCCTTGGGGAAATCCTTGGCGATATGCCCCTCCTTGCCACATTTGTAGCAAGCACCCGATCGACAGACCCCATCATGTCCCTTGCCGCACTTCCCACAAGTGCGGCCCTTCTGGCCTCCAGATCTCGTATCAGCGGACTTTGCCCGCTTGGCTGCCGGCTGAGGCTGTGCCGGCCGCCGATCCATCCTCTGAGACTCGGCCTCCTCCCTGGCTTGAGTCTCCAACTCAATCTCCCTCTTCCGGGCATTTTCCTGGAGCTCAGCAAATGTCTGGTAAGTCGAGTTCGACACGAACTCCTGAATATCCCTCCTCAAAACGCCCAAATACCGGCTCATGCGTGCCTGCTCAGTAGACACCTGCTCAGGGCAGAACATCGCCCTCTCATGAAACTTCCTGGTAACCACAGTAACCGAATCAGTACCCTGCTTGAGGGTCAAGAACTCCTGAACCAACCGTTCCCTCTCCACCAGGGGAACATACTCGTCTCTGAACATGGTGGTGAACCTCTCCCAGGTCACCGCTGAAATCTCTGCAAGAGTGAAGCTCGCCGTCACGAACTTCCACCAATCCTTCGCTCCCAAACGAAGCTGGTTCAACGCGAACCGTACCCTCAGATGCTCCGGACATGAACACGTGTAGAAGCATCCCTCGATATCAGAAATCCATCTCATCGCAGCGATCGGATCCTGCGTCCTGTCAAACTCTGATGGCTTCGTGTTGCTGAACTCTCGAAGCAACAACGAGTCACCTCCCTGAGGTCTGGCAGCAGCCACGGCTGTAGTAGCTCCAGCAGCCGCAGCCTCAGTCACCGCCGCGTACCGCTCATCAAAGTCTCAATCAATGTGGTCTTGATAGACCCAAACATCTCCGGAATCTTGGCTCGAATCGCCGCTGCCACCTCATCGTGGATCATCTAACGAAGCTCCTCGTCACTCACGCCACTCGGCTCAAGTCTGTGACGTGTCCTAACCATGATGTCTCTGAAATACAACATAAAAATATCAGAGACTCGCTCGAGCATACTCGCACTCGATAACTCAACCCTACTTGTTCCTTAGTACCCAAAGGATTCTTACTTAGAGTGCGCACTGCTCCGGTGTCTTCAGTAGTACGGGCCCTATACTACCGTCCACACCGCATCAGTATTCACCCTAAGTCCTCCTCCTTGGATCCCATATCACAAGTACTCTATATCTCACTGGCATAGGCTACCCTTCGGTAGACCCCTCATCAGCTCCTCACTGCTACCTAATCGCTCTCAAGCATCACATAGCAGCAAAATCCTTCCTAGGCTAAGGCATCACAAATCAGGCCACTCTAGTCCTAATATGAATACCTAGCCTACTCTAGCATGCATATCATATCATAACATATCTCATAACACATAATGTAAGGGTATCTTAGGAAATCACCGTTCAGGCGCTGGCTGATCGTACACACTGCTTCCTTCTGCCTTTCTCAAAATCTTTTACTCTTTTAGAAAAATTGTTTATTTTATGAAAACTTTCTCAATTCCTCAGTTTGAGTTCAGATCCATCCGAAGATGCACCCGAATCCCTCAAACCAAGGCTCTGATACCAACTTGTAACAACGTGAATTTTCAAAACAATTTTTCATTTTTAAGTCATACTTTCAATCACCTGAAAATCACAAAACATAATGTATCACTGTGTCATAACAAAACATGTCCCCATAATCTTAATAACATAAACTCTATAAGTGTGTACGGATCATGTCGGCGCCTTCCCGCGATCCTCGCTAGTACCTGAAACACATAACACAACAACTGTAAGCATAAATGCTTAGTGAGTTCCCCAAAATACCACATACCACACATACGCCTTTCCAGGCCATAATTCTATAGGATCTTCCGATCCATGTGTCTCAGGGGACTCCCGTCCCGAATCCCGGTAGACCTTCCGGTCCTACCCGTATCGACCTTCCGGTCCGTAACCACTTGACCTTCCGGTCCATATCATCTTGACCTTCCGGTCCTTACCGTACATAACATACATAACACATACATATCACATAACAACATACAGCTCATACATCTCATAGCATATAAGACCTTCCAGTCACACATAGGTACCCTTCCAGGTACAGTATAGTGAGAAGACTCACCTCAATGAAGTCGGATAAACTCTCGTGCTCAACGTCCCGACTTAGCCTCCTCCTATGATTCAAATAACATCCCCGATCAATATTCTCTCATAGCCTCATCTTTACAGATTGGGTAGAAGGCCATTCTACCCTTCCCTGAACTCTCTTGAATCAGTCTTGACCAGAACCCTAAGGTCAACGAAAGTCAACGGTCAAACTTTGACCCGACTCGTCGAGTGCACAAGGGCGACTCGGCGAGTTCATGCGGATCCTCTGAATCCTTTCAGCCTCTCTTGGCTCGTCGAGTCATCCTTCCACTCGTCGGGTTACACCTGTCAGGAATCGCGGGGCAACCCCGACTCGACTCGTCGAGTCCACTTATGGACTCGGCGAGTTGCTCCCATAACAACTCTCAAATGACCTTCTGAGGTCAGATCTGCTTCTCTAAACTATAGATCTGGCCTTCAAGTGCTCAAAGGTCACGTAAAGGTGCAACCTTTACGTGCATGCAACCCACATCAAGACATAAATGGAGAAATAGCTCTAAAAATGGCAACCTAGTCTCCAATCCTCCATGAACAAGCTTAAAGCAGAATGGGAAAGGTTATCTGGACCTCTATGGGTCCAGATCTGAGGTCTAACCCAGCAAGGGACCAAAACCTCAACCTTCCAAGCCTTAAAAGGGTTTATAGAAAACCCTAAATCATAGATCTTAACCCAAAACAGAAGGGAAGTTCGATTTGATACCTCAATAGTGTAGATCTGAACTTGAAAACTCTGGATCCACAACTCCCTTGACCTCCTCTTGCTAGAAACCACTTCTCTTTTGCTAAAACACTCAAGAAATGGTGAATTAGCCTTCCTCTAGCACCACAAACGCTCTCTCTCTCTCTAGGGTTTCTCAGGGGGGAAGTGGCCGCAATGGAGGCTATAAAGGCCTTTAAATAGGGCACAGGCCCCGAGAATTAGGGTTTCACTTAACAGCGCGGACTCGCCGAGTCCACTCATCGACTCGTCGAGTCCTTCACTAAATCAAACCAGAAATGCGCGATCCCACTCGGCGAGTCTGAGTGCCTATTCGCCGAGTCCCTTTCTAAAATTCAATATAAATACTTAAAATAAGATACCTGGGAATCCGGATGTTACATCTGATTTACATCTCACATGATACTTAGCATAACAGTGTTGGCCAGCTCCAAGGTTATTGAAAATGTTATTTTTGCTATGTTATAAAGTTCTTAAGGTATTGTCAACAAGTTCTTTATTATGGTTTTATAAGTACTTTGAAATTGTGCTTTTAAGTAAGTATCCTCAATTAAATAACATTTAGTTTTTAGTGAATGAAGTAATGTGTATATAGTATCTCTAGAAACGATTTTGACTTTCCTTCAAAATCCTAAATCAGTACAATCTGTGTGACCAGTCTCATTTTTCGAGGTTCATTTTGGATTCTTGCGTAATAAGGTAAACATTTCAAATTTACAGCATAATTTATTCAGATTTTTGTTCTCTATTTTGATTGTCAGGTTGGTGTTTTTCTAAAGATGAATGGACGGAGATGTTGAACGTCTCAATGTACCCTAATTTAAGGTAATTTGTTTATCCTCTTTCATTTTTCTGTGAAAATTATGGAATCTTGGATTTCATTTTTCATATTTCTTGTCGGCTATGTTATCATAATACCAATATTTTTTGTGTTTCTAAAATCGGTAGGCTGTATAATGGATTAAAGCCATGGATTTCGGTTGGTCTGTTTCTTATTAAGGAAAGGCTGAGAGAAGATGATGATTATTCTCCTTGGAGAAATTACACTAACACTCTTCCTAAGCATACTGCTTCCACAATCTTCTGGTGAGTATACCTTTTTATTTATATTATCCAATATTTTGAAGGGTAGATGGTAGAAACAGTTGCATCTATGACACCTGATGATGCGTATACATTGTTGAAAGTATTGTTGGCCATGTGGCAATCAAGGTTTTTTTCTTTTGGTAGTTTTTGGGTGTTAATCATATTTGAATTCGAACAAATTGCACATTATTTTTTGTTTAATTCTTGGTGATATTTTTGTAGGCTCTCTCAAAAGCTTTAACTAAGGATGAGCTTAGATACTTAAGTGCTCAGTTTGATCTCTTAGAACCAAAAGATGAGTGTGGGAAGCTCAATTTTCTTAGGTATACGAAGTTGTTACATGGTTTGTCGATTTGTAGTTCCAACATGAGGCAACAACAATAACATTTAACACATACAGTGGATTCAGAAATAAATCGAAGATACATTCTACAACTGGACAATGATTAAGTTGGTTGCTCATTAAGTTCTATCCATGGGGTATGTAAGTATTAGCAATCTCAAATTGGTTAAAATGTCAATTGTTTCACTATTATTTTGTTCTAATGAACTCCATGTTTATTTCAGCGATATATCACATCTTCTTTTGGCACACATATATGAAAGGTCCAACCAGGTCATATTAGCATACTATGATGGCTCGGTTGAATTTTATCAATGTACTTTTAAACAGTTTCTTTAGGTGATAAATGCACTAAATAGCAATGTTCTTTGAATTTACACGCTTTGTTTTTGTTTTTTGCAATTGATTTTGGTTTTTCTACCAAAAACCAAAGTACATTGCTATTTGTTACATTTTCCATATTTAGCCGGTAAATGCAGTAAATAGCAATGTACTTTGAATTTGCACCTTTTTGTTTTTGTTTTTTTGCAATTTGTTTTGAATTTTTTACCAAAAACCAAAGTACGTTTCTATTTGTTGCATTTTTCCATTTTAGGTGGTAAATGCACTAAATATCAATGTGCTTTGAATTTACACACTTTGTTTTTGTTTTTTACAATTTATTTTGATTTATTTACCAAAAACCAAAGTACATTGCTATTTGGTGTATTTTTCATATTTATATCGTGAACGCACTAAATAGCAATGTAATTTGACTTTATTTGTTTATTATAGCATCATACTTTCATTTCTCATTACAACATTGAAAGCTTTTTTAAGTACACTTCCTTAATGAAAAAAAGATTTGAAGTATAATGTTGTAACAGAAAAAAATAAAAGTAGGACATTGTGATAATTTAAAGTACATTGCTAATTTATTGGGTATGCTGACTTATTACAAAATCTTTTTTTTTCTATATCAGATTATGTAAGATTCTAATGGAATAAGCAAAGGGTTAGGTTTTGTGGTCTTTTCAACTCCTAAGGACGTTTCTACAATAGTAAGTAAAATATTTTTATCATTCCTAGATAATGTTTGGTATGATGGAAGTAGCGCAGGATTGCAATTAAATAAAGAGAAACTTGTGGTTACGTGTTGTATGTAAGAATGGAATCTTTAGTATTCGCAAGTTTTTATGAACTTTTATAACTTTCACCATATTTTTTATTGTTGCTGTAAATTGTTCTTTTTAGATAACATCAATGAATGTCTTAATTAGAAGAAACAACAATGTACTTTCCTTTATTGTTTCTTATTGTTTTATACTATGAAAGTGCAATGTTGTAATATGGACAAGTGAAAGTACAATGCTCTAACAAACAAATAAATGAAAGTAAGTTGCTAATCTTGCATTTATTTGTTTTTATTTACAAGCACACGACCCTTAACAAACACACAAAAACCCACGACAAAGCACAAACTTTTTTACTAATTTACATGAAAATAGGTTGATTTTGGTCCATATATGATTTCACATGCGTAAAAATTCTTGCAATAAAAAACACAAATCCTCGATATCCATAGCCCAAACATGTATCCAATTTATATTAATGTTTCAGCCTTTTGGGCCTTAAAAAATCGGTGGTCACGGATGCATGTCTTACAAGATAGGTTATATTTGTTTAATTATATAATTTTTTTTGCTTATGTTTGCTTAGTTATTTATGAATTACTATCACAAATTCTCACATAATATATATATATATATATATATATATATATATATATATATATATATATATATATATATATAGGAGTAGGATCAAATGAGAACACCAAAAAGGTTGAGAACACGAGAACAGATCTAAGCTCTTCAAAAATTACGATCTA
Source organism: Lactuca virosa (assembly GCF_052849685.1). Lineage (NCBI taxonomy): Eukaryota > Viridiplantae > Streptophyta > Magnoliopsida > Asterales > Asteraceae > Lactuca > Lactuca virosa. The sequence continues at coordinate 53,308,690 of NC_136432.1, forward strand.
AGGCTAATATAATTTATAAAAGTCATGAGATGAAATTGTAAATTTCTAAAAGTCATGGGATGAGATTGTAAATTTTTAATAGACTAAAGGGTAATATGGTCATTAAACGTTAGCCTATTTTTGTCAAGTTGCTGGAATCTCTCTTTCTCTCTCCCCCTATCTCTCACTCACGTATCCTTCTTCCTCTCACTCTCTAAATACAAGTTTCAAACCTTTAAACCCTAATTGAGCCGTCACCACCATACATCCCTTCCCCGACCCTTCCGTTTACCTGCTTTGATCGTCGTTACTTAAAGTCGAAGTTCCTTCTTCTCGGATAGTCATTATAGAAGGAATTTATGCACTGAGTGAAAAGCTACGACCTTTGCTAGATCTTCGTGTCTCTGTAACTGGTGGAGTACACTTTGATCTTGTCAAGAGGGTTTTAAGGGACATTCAACGTGTTGGTCAAGAACCTGAAGAAATCACTCATCAAATCTCTGAAACCGTATATTTCAGTTTGATTATCTTTATAATCGACTAATCATATATCTTTTCGAGTTTTGTTCTCTATATGATTCAAGCTATCCTTGCACTCAGGTATATCCTATGTAAAAAGCTTTCATCGAGCCTGATCTACAAACTGCACATATAAAAATTATAAACAGGTTCAATCCTTTCTCCGGATTTCAGAATCCCATTTCTATTTTGAAGGTTAGCTCCTCATTTACTGTTCAAAAGGGAATTTACAAGGCTCATTTTAGTGAATGGTTTTTGTTTAATTTTGTAGTCTAAAAAGTTAGTGACACCAGAGCAAATGAAAGCAGTTCTTTCTCCAGATCATCAAGAAAGAAAAGAAGAAACGTATGACATTTATCTTCTTCCACCTAGTGAAGACCCTGAAGCTTGTCAATCATATCTCAGGATGAGAAACAGGGATGGAAAGTACAATCTTATGTTTGAGGTATGTATCTTTTCCAAATCTTGATTTTTTTTATATTAAAAGATCAGTTGTAAGGATAAAGTAATTTGTTATTTGTTATTTTTTTGGAATGGGTGTCTGATAGTCCGTTCATTATATCACCTAAAATCACCTTTGAAGTGAGTGTGCGTCTTCTTGGTGGATTAATGGCATTAGGATACACCATTGCTGCCATTCTCAAAAGAAGTAGCCATGTTTTCTTTGATGAAAGGTCTGCGTGAAAACCGATTGGTTAGAGCAACTTAATCGCACCTATGTTCAGGTATCTTATTGGAACACCATCTTGTTAATTTGGCAAAAAGTTTTTATTTTTATTTTTATTTTTTCATGTTTCTTTATTTTGATTGGCTAAGGTGCAAGGAAGAGACCGTTGTTATGTCAAATATAAATGAAACTAATAAAAATATATAAATCAAGTTATATGAATAAGACTTTAATCATATATAAATAAGACTCTAATCATATATGAATTGAATAATATGATTTTTTTCATTTATGATTATTATGTATTTTCGTCTTTGTCTTGTATTTTATTCATTTATGATTAGAATTGTAATAGATTTATGTTTCTACATTTGTACAGTGAAATCCAAGATCTTCTGGAATGTAATGTTGGAATGGCCGTGTTCAAGAAAACACTATAAAGTGGAAATGTTGAAGACTTATTCATTTATGATTATCGAATTCAACCGAACACTGCAAAGTGACTTATTCATTTATGAATTATAGAATAATAGTTAATTATTGTATTCAAATTTTTGTTTGAGTTGTATTAGTTTTGATTATAGGGAAAATAGTTAATTAGTATATTGTAATTTTGTTTTGTATTATTCATTTATGATGAGATATATAATCTACTTATTTATGCAATGTGTTTTATTCATTTATAATTATGATTTTATTGAAAGCTTTTTATATAAAAGTTGTGTTTTATTCATTTAAGATTATAATATGATTGTATAGAAATTTTTTATATCCAAATTATGTTTTATACATTAAAGCTTACAACAATATTCATATATGATTACAAATGTGTTTTTAATATGTCGTTAAAATATTCATGTGTCGTTAAAAATATTTGGATAATATGATAAGTTCTTCAATATTTTTAATATGTCGTTGGTAAATAAAATATAAAATAATTTTTTTTAAATCATGTTAAATGATATTTTATTAATTTTGTTAACTAAAAAATTAGTTTACTACATTCCTAATATGAGGGAAAATAAATGCATCACATAATTATAGAAATTAATTAATTATCATAACTTATCCATATTTAATTACATTTGTCAAATTCCTTTTATGTCCTTATGAAATGATTGGTCCATAATTGTTCTCGCCTTCTCAACTTTTTAGGTGTTCTCATTTGATCATATATATATATATATATATATATATATATATATATATTATTAGGTTATATTTGTTTAATTATATAACTTGTAAAGTTTTTATAACAAAAATATCCTACTATAAATTTGTAAAAAACTAATAAATAGAAGGCGTATTTTTAAGAATTATAATGAAAATACTATTTTTGTTTTTTTCTTGGGTGTAAAAATTGGGTTATGATTAAGAGAAGAATCATTGTTTGCATTATTCCTTATGATTATAATATTTTACAAAAAAAAAATGTTACAATGGAAGACGTCTTGGAGAAAAATCAACGTACACACAAATATACTACAACTATTTCAATTTTCACATAGGAATCAAGTGAAAACTATGTCACATATGCATGTGTATAAAATATAGATGCATAATATACATACATGTGTGTTTTTTATTATCATTTTTTTCAAGTATCTTGACGTGATACTTTAGGCGTGACAGAATTCAAACCATGGACCTCATGTGTGAAATTTGACATCTCAAATATTACGTTCCTATCGCGGAGGGTGGGTGAATAATGATATTTGCAACACAAAACAACCATATATGCTGCACAATAGTTCTTCTAAAACCATGTAGTGATGCTCTAACTTATTTAATCGGCTGAAACATGGTTGCATAATTCCTATTAGATGCATAAGTTGGAAAAGAATTTGAAATATTATTGTATAAATAAGCAGAAAAACCAGTGAATACCATGACTTACAATGTTGTAACTTTTGGTCATAAAATAAAGTATGGTTGCATATTTCGTTTTAAAAGGCGATTTTTGGTGCATAAATTAAGAAAAGTTGGAACGGTATTGTATAAACAAACATTAAATTTCCAAAAGTGATCCTAGAAAAATTTGGTCAAAATATCTTTTTAGGTGGGTGATGGTGGTAAATACATAATATATAGAAGAAAACTAATGTTTGCTTATATGAAGCAAGGGCTTTGACATCTTAATTATAAATTTTATGGTTAACTTTTTCTTTAATTTATAATTGTTCTCTGGTGTTCAATGTTCAACGAGATTAATAATTTAACCTAGTAAGTGGCAAATGATTTCACAATTGTTGTATAAAATATTGTTGGTGCTTTTGACTATTCGTTCAACCCATCTTTTATCATTTTTGTACTTCAATGTCTTTCATGAATATTTCTTTTGAAGTTGTACGACTACTTTTACCTTGGTATTTAGTTGTCACTCTTAATTATAGTTTTTGTTCATCTCTTTATGTTATTTGTCTTATGTAGAGCAAATTAAACATGATATATTTTGCGTAATTTGTTGCATAAGATATGACCGACTAGAAGTCTAGACTACACAAGTTTTCTAGTATGTTATTCATTTATTTGTGATGGTAAAAATGAGAACATTCACATCATTACACAAATGAGAAATCGGAAGCGATTTTATATCACATCTTATTTGACATAGTTGAGTGTCACATCAGTTTTTTTCTCATTCTTCTTTCACTCACCAAAAGATAAGAAATTGTCATCTTTCACTATCTTTCACTATCTTTAATTTTTTTTAATATGTTTTATATAAATATTATACTCGTTTTGTAGGGAATTAAAAACCATGAATTTTAATATATTTTTTATAAGTTTTTATTATATATATAATTTAATAAATATTAAAAAAACTGAAAAAAAAAATTTTAAAAATATATCGACCGAGGAGAAAGAGTGAGGGATAGCCTCCCCTCACTCGGTTCCCACACCCATCTTCCCTCACCCTAGGTATGGTGTTCCGAGGTGAGGGAAAGGTTCCCGTTCATCCTTCCCGTTGTATACCTTCTAGCCTAATGAGATTTGGGAATTTGTTGTTGTTGTTATATTCAATTATTGTAGTTTGAAACCAATAATAAATAGTGTTAGTTTTAATAGGAAGATTGTATAAACACTTATTACCTTAAATAATGAGGATAAATTACTTCCTCAATTATAATGGGCAGAATAAAAAAATATATATGAAATGTGGCAAATTAAAGTGTTTGTAAGTTCATAAAATGTTTATTAGTAGATTTACTAAAATGATAATATTTGGATGTCAAATATATTTAAATGACTATATTTTCATTTTTTAAACATTAATCACCATGTAAATTTTGAAAAAAGGTCCGATGTAAGATTAGTTTATCTGATAGGAAAAGACCTTAAACAAAAAGCTTGCTAATTTTAGCTATGAGTTCGGAAATTTACCAAATCGTAACCTTTCTAAAAATCTTTGTGTAGCTTAACGCATTTTTCACAAGTTAAAAAATCTCACAGTTGACTAACTCAATAAAAACATTAAAAGACCTTTTTTTTTACATGTGCAAAAATGTATTTGATGATATTTGATCCCGTACTCCTGACTTTAGAAACCATTCATCTTAATTATTTTCATATATTTTAAAAAAAATATCATTGCTAATTTTGAGATTTTTTCAACCTCACAGAAACTACATTAAACTCACTAAAATTTCTCAAAATAAATCTTGAGATCGAGTATACTCACGAATTTACGTCTAAAATTCGCGTGCTTTTTGTTAGAGCAAGTCACTTCTCACTTCATGATTTTGTGAGACCTTTTTCATGGTTTAATCATTTATTTTGTGACGAAATTGAAAAGTAGACAGCGTTGGTGTATTTTGCAATGTTTTAAAACCCGGGTCGACCCGGCCGGTTCAACCGGTTGGACCGTGATCCGGGGTAGAAGGCGGGTCAATTGATAACGGTTTTTTTGTAAAAATACGGACCGGATCGAACCGGCCGGGTTTCCCCTAAACCGCAGTTCGACCGCTTATGTTGAACCGGTTAAAACCGGATTGACCCGTTTTAATAAGGCTTGGATAGTTGGTTAACAAGTAACGAACGCCAAAACAACGAATCGTTTGCGGTTTCTTTAATGTTTTTCAATGTTTAAACTTTGTGGACATCAAATTATTGGTTTTATATGTTTATGCATTATGCGGGAAAGTAAAAATATATAAAAATAGAAAAAGACCATAAACCGGGTTGGCCCGGCGGTTGAACCGGTTGACCCGTGAACCGGTCATCACACCGGGTCAACTAAAAACCCGGGTTTTAAAACATTGGTATTTTGACAGTCATATACGAGTAGTTGTTTTGGTAAATATCTCTTTATTTAAACAACTGAATCTTTATTTTAATAATAATTAGTAGTTATGCTCAATAAACTTATTGTTTATTTAATGTAGGTCGGCAAACTAATCCAATTTACCCTAAAAAAATCTACCGGTTTTGACATGTTATCTCGATGGGTTGCACCTTTGGGTTGTCAACCAGCGTCACTACCCTTCACATACCTGGGGTCCCGATAGGCGCGAACATGAAGCAAAAGAAGCATTGGAAGCCTATAATTGATCGTTTTTACTCTAAACTCTCGCCTTGGAAATCGAAAGCACTCTCCTTTGGAGGGAGATTAACCTTAGCCAAAGCAGTCCTGGGCAGCCTACCGCCGTATTATTTCTCTATATTCGTGGCCCCGGTGGGAGTTATTGACCTTCTTGAAAAGATTCGTAGGCAGTTCTTATGGGGTGGGAGTGATAACAAGTATAAAATTGATTGGGTATCGTGGGAAAAGATCGTTGCCCCAAAGGATAAAGGGGGACTTGGTCTTGGATCACTCAGGGCCTTCAACATATCAATGATTGTCAAATGGTGGTGGGCATTAAAAACAAACAAAACAGCTTTATGGAGTCGGGTAATTATGGGTATTCATAATCTGCAAAACAAACCTGCTAATATCTTATCAAAAAGAACTATTGCAGGTGTGTGGAACAATATCGCGGAGGTGACGAATGAACTATCTAAAGTTGGGATAAGCTTTCGAGACATTCTAAAGAAAAAAGTGAAGAGTGGTGACGATACCCTCTTTTGGATGGACGATTGGTGTGATGGTGAGCCACTAAAGGATCAATTCCCATAACTATATCAATTTGAAAGACGTAAAGCTTGCAGGATTAGTCAAAGAGTGCAAATGGAGGGCTATACTTGGGAATGGAGATCAACCCCTGTAACTGATGAACATATTCATAGCTTTCAGATGCTGTACGAGGCCATTGGTGAGCACCGGCCATCTCCAGATCCGGACTCATGGATCTGCCCCTTATCGGATGATGGTACTTTTCACGTAGAGGCGATCAAATTAAAAATTGATAATATAGAGTCGGCAATCAACGAAGTAATCATCCCGTGGATTCATGATATCCCTATAAAGGTCAATACCTTTATTTGGAAGGCTAATCTGGGACGTATCCCAACCAACCTGGCGTTGAAAAAGAGAGGAGTCACAATTATAAACGCATCATGTTCCCAATGTCATCTTGAGGACGAAGATAAGGAGCACATTCTGATACGTTGCCCAGTGGCAAGCAATGTTTGGGATCTGATATTTAAATGGTGCAATATTCCGAAACCACAATTCCAAACCATCGGGGATCTTATCGGGTTCGTGAAAACTTGGGGGAGATGTCGGAGAAGGAGAAACAACCTAATTTGTGTTTGTTTTGGTGTAATGTGGATATTATGGAAAACAAGATGTGAATGGGTGTTCAGGAGCATACGAATTTCCCACTTCCAGATCATTGATAGTGTTAAGTCTCTTGTATTCACTTGACTTAGGCACATGAGAGTAGTTTGTCGTTTTAAATGGGCTGATTGGTGTATTTGCCCTTTGAATTGTTTGTAATTCAAACTCAAATGTAACTTTCTTTTTCTGGACCTGCCTAGCACCTTGCTAGGTGGTGGTCCGCTAATAATAATTGCCGGTTCTAAAAAAAAAACTTATTGTCTATTATCAAAGTGATGACTCAATAATTGAGAACTTACCTTCAAATATGTGTCAAAAGCCAAACCTATACCATGTCGTGGGTCGAAAAGTATTGATGTTAATTTAACGATCTTATGTCAAGATTATGTATGTTTTCTTGTCCTCGTCTATAATAAACACTAGCACTCTACTATAACTCAGCATAGTTAGCCGATCAAAACAAAAATCAATATAGTTAATGAGTATTTAACTATTTATCATTCGGTGTACTATATGTCCAACAAGTTAGTTATTTTTTGGGTACTGAATTAATACTTCAGCAGTGGAAGTATCGTCTCCCTTATGACATCGGTATTGTTTCGTCTAAATAGACTGAATGAATTGATCTCCTTCTTTTCTATAGGCAGATACGACATTAAAAATGGTTATATCCGTACATGCTCTGACCCATCGAATCATTATCGAACTAGTGGACCATATTCATTTGACTAGTTCATGATTTATTGATTTCATAATAACTTAGGGCCCTGAATGCAAGTTTTGCGCTAGATAGGGTTAAATGCACCTACAATAATAGTACTATCACGCGTATTCTTAATATTTATGATGCCAAGCTTTTTGCATCAATAATTAATCTCTTGTCAACACATTACGACGAATATCATTAGATCACATTGATAATCATTTAAGCGGCATTTGGATTTATTCCTACTTCCTAATATATAAGGTCTAAAAAAAATTAAAAAATAAGAATTCATTATTAAGAGAAAAATTACTTCCAAAAAAATAACTATAAATAAGAAACGTTTATTACGGGTTAACCTAGATAAAAGCTAAATACAAACTCATTCCAAAAATGTTATTATTCATACACAACGATTTGTGTTTTATACAGCTATACAATACAACCATCTAAAACATAAACTGTTTTATATGGGTAAAAAATATTATGTAAAAATCACTCCTCTTACAAAAATAGCACAATAGTTTATTATGCTAACATCTCTTACACTGCAATGTGATATCAATAAACATTGAAAATATTAGTAATTTGCGAGGCTGGTGGAACATATGATAGCGAGATGGTACCGAGTTGTAGATGATAGCAAGTAAAATAACACTTACTACTCTCAATATGTTTTGCCCGCTCGTGAAAAATTGAATTCTTTGTAATATGCATCACATTGTGATTGAAACAATGTAAGGGTAGGTCGAGAAACATCATCACCCATATATGCAAGAAGCCAACGTAACCAAACAATCTCACAAGTACTCATATACATAACTAGATACTCAATCTATGTAGAAGATCAAGAAACAAATATCATGTTTCTTACTTTTCCATGAGATTAGTGTAACTCCATTAAAAATACAAAAACGAACAATGGACTTGCCATCATTAGGAACACTATCCCAATCAATATCACTATAGACATGCATCTCTATAAAATACGTGAAGGAAACAAGAGACTTTGAAACTGAGTGAAACGGAGACATCTCAAAATACAAAGAATAGATCCCTGGTGAATAATAGTATGAGCAATTAGAAACTGGCTAATGAACTATATGCAGGGCCGGTCCAGACGGTGGGCAACCCGGGCGACCGCTCAGGGCCCACGTCTCCAGGGGGCCCAAAATTTATGGGCTATGTAGTGTATATATATAAAAAAAAATTATTACATAAATAATTTTTAGGGCCTAAAGTTGGTTCAAACTCAAATTAATTCAAAAGATAAACAATTTGGCTTGCTTGTTATTGCTAATTGAACACGTCTATACTGAAAAATAAATGATATTTTTTTAATCTTTATTATATTTGTCTTTGAGGGCCCCCTTTTTTTCCTTACGCCCCGGGCCCCATATACGTTTGGACCGGCCCTGACTACATGAGCTATGTCTAGACAAGTGAGTGTAAAGTAAATCAAACCGAACACAATATCATGATGTATGCTTGGATCTGATAAAGGAGCACCATTAGTCGAAGAACATCGGGCATTGGTTTGAAGAGTCATATCAACAATTTTATTACCAGAGAGTCGTATATGTTCAACCCGATCAAATTTATACTTTGCCATGAGATAGAAGATAACCTTTTTTAGATTGAACAACTTCGATACCTAAAAAAATAACACATTAAGTGCAAGTATTTCATAGCAAAATAGTGAGCCAAATCAAACTTTAAAGACTTAATAGAATCATAATCATCATTGTTAATGATCATGTCAACTACATATAAGGAAAGGATAATTCGATCTGCACTCATTCATCTATAAAAAATGTAGAATCATGATTACTAGGAAGAAAACTAAGATAAGTAATCACCAATAGAGAATTTCGCAAACCAAGCACGAGGGGTTTGTTTGAGACCGTATCAAGCTTTTTAAAGCCTACCAAATTCACCCGACTGGTGAGCAATACTTCGGGGGAGGAGTCGGGTAGAATATCTTCCACTTCCGAACATATGCAATTGCTATCAAAGTATGAACGATCGTCATTTTTGCAATCGGAGTAAAAGTCTCCTCATAATCCATACCATACTTTTACAAGTATCATTTTGCAACAAGTTTGACCTTATATCGTTAAACTGTCATGTCATGTTTTATTTTGATTTTATATACTTAACAACAACCAATTGTATGCTTTTCGGGTGGGAGTGGAACCATATCCCACACACGATTCTGATAAAGAGTTATAATCCCATTAGCCATAACATCTTGTCAAAGGGGATTAGAAGCAGTCTCTCTGTAGGACTCCAGTTCTAACATATGATATATATGGCAAAAAGAAAAAGAATTTGAATACAAAGAATATGAAAACTTTAGGAGCTTGTTAGTCATGTAAGTACGAGTGGACTTACATAGTGGCAGAAGATCCGTAGTCATAGTAGGTGAAGGGGCGGTCGTAGGTGTAGGGGCGATGTTTGATTTTGGTCATGTATCATGAACTGAGACATCAAATGCAATTTCATCAAGAACAATACAAAAATGATAAATAACTTGAAGATGTGAGTATGTCATGTCATGTGGCCGAGCATGGATGGAGAAAATTGGAATATGGTCCAAGAAAATTGTAACGCCCCGTTCCTGGTATGCATTTAAACATTATTTTTCTTCTTATTTTAGAAGCTACTCGACGAGTCAGTGGCCCTAACTCGTCGAGTAGCAGCGGGTTAGCACGTGGAGTTGGCGTGGCGACTCGACGAGTCCATATTCCGGACTCAGCGAGTCCACCAGTCTGGACGAAGCCCTAATTTTCAGGGAGTGTACCCTATTTAAACACCATTATAGCCCCAAACCATCCTCCTTCACCTCTCAGAGACTTATTCCCGAAACCCTAGCCTCCTTGAAGTGTGTGTGAGTGATCTTTGCCCTTGTGAAGGAATCTTGGTGCATTGTTGCGCAAGAAGAAAAAGGAGAAGGTAGAAGAACTCAAGGAAGAAGAAGTAGATCCAGATTGTACTCCTCTTTGGCCATCCTTTCTGGTAATAAAGCTTTCATCTTGGTTATTGTATTGCTAGATCTAGTTTGTCCCCAAATTGATGGTTTTGAGCTCAAAAACCCCAAATCCCTAGTGATGAAGCTTTGTAATCAAGCCATATCTCGGATCTAGCCTCTCTTGAGTTCTAGAAGCTCAAGAAGGCCACCTTTTGGCAGCCATGGCTTTGTTTTAGTCAAGTAACACCCCATAATAGCCAAGTTTGAGTGTTATTGCTTCATTGTATCATAGATACACGTAAAGTTAGCAACTTTACGTGTTCAGATAGTCCCATAAACCCAGATCTATGAATTGGATGCACTAAAACTGATTAGAATCGACTGAATAGCAACTGCATGCAAAGGACTCGGCGAGTCGTTCTTATGACTCGGCGAGTCAGGTTGCGAGTCTTAGATTCCCTGTTCAGTGGTAGCGAGTCTGTTTAGTGAGTGGAGTAAAGACTCAGTGAGTTAAGACATGGATCTGAGTGTAGAGGGACTCGGCGAGTCTACGCCCTGACTTGGCGAGTCCAAGGCAATCTCCTTACCCGTAAGAACAGACTCGACGAGTTGTTCATACAAATCGGCGAGTCACAGACTGGACGTGTTCTTATGTTGAAGGTGAACTCGACGAGTTGTTCATACAACTCGGCGAGTCGGATGGAGGTTGACAGGATATCAGTAAAGAAGGAGAACTCGTCGAGTTTTGGTTAAACTCGACGAGTAGAGTCGGGAAGGGGAGTAGAAGGAAAGATAGGGACTCGACGAGTTGGCGGCCCAACTCGGCGAGTCAGGTCAACGGATTGTTGACTTTGACCAGGGGGTAAAATAGTCATTTTACCCTAAGATTAGTTATCAACGTCTGATTAAGTGTCTTTTGGGAATTGTAGCCGGGGAGTTACCGGAGCAGCAGTCAGACAGTTCCCGAGCAGCATTTCAGCAGCCAGCCTTACGAGGTGAGTTTTCCTTCCAGTAGGAACGGGTCTACGGCCATAATGTCGGCCCGTTTAGTTAGCAGTAGTTCCGGATTACAGTCCGATGCAGTAGTTCAGTATGCTTGGTGTCTTTGTGATACAGGCATGGTATGTGTTATATGTTCCGGACTATGGTCTGATGCAATATGCAGCATATGTGTTCATATTATATGCTATGATTATGTTATGCTATGTTCACTCAGTTCCAAACTTCGGTCCGATGCAGTTCCGGACTTCGGTCCGATGCAGTGGGCAAGGCCCTAATCAGTTCCGGACTTCGGTCCGATGCAGTTCCGGACTTCGGTCCGATGCAGTGGGCAAGGCCCTAGTTCGTTCCGGACTTTGGTCTGATGCAGTGGGCAAGGCCTAGTATGTGCTTTATATGTTATTGTATGGTATGTGGTAGTTGGGGGAGCTCACTAAGCTTCGTGCTTACAGTTTCAGTTTTGGTTTCAGGTACTTCAGCTAGCAAAGGGAAGGGCTCGGGATGATGGCATGACACACACCACAACTTAGCCTGGGAGATTGACTCTGATATTTTGATATGATCTTGACACTAGTTTTGATTTGATAATTTATTATGACATTTTGAGACACACGATTCATGGTTTCTATCTTTTGATATTTGATATTATGGTTTAGTAATATTTTCAAACAAAAATTTTTGGGTTGTATTTTTGGGATGTTACAAGTTGGTATCAGAGCCTTGGTTTGAGGGATTCGGGCGCACTCCCGAGTGTGTCTGAACTCAAACTAAGGAAGTGGTATAAAGTTTTCAAAAGAAAAGAGTTTTAGAAAAGCAAAAAGAAACTTAAAAAGAAAGGAGTTTTAGAAAAGCAAAAAAGAATTTTTAGAAAGAAAAGAACTTTGAAAAGAGAAAAAGGGTGCGGTGCATGCAATCAGTCGAGCTCAAGTAAGTACTCCCAAATTATTCATACAAGTTTATGATATGTTATGATTATCAGCTTTATTAGAACAACATGCTAGATTAGGACTAAGGATCTTGGAAGGATGCCTTATGTGCCTGTTATATGTGTTTCAGCTCTATGAAAACTGCATGCTAGTATAGAATTGTCAGTATGATAGCCAGAGTAGTATATGCTTGATTATGTGTACTCGATGCTCGAATGTTGCTTGATTTGTGCTTTTAGGAGTCTTAGTTATCTTTCACTAGCTAGTAAATGAATATGTTACGTTACATATTGTGAGGATTAAATAATCTCAGAAGGTTAGGTCTAGCTCTATTGCGCAGCTCTTGTCTGAGTCCAACCGTTGTAGGGTAGAATCTCTCATTCGAAGAATTATCTAGTCGTAGCGATATGTAATAGTATTCACGAGCTAGTTAGGGGGAGGTAGCCGAGACTTCTTGTGTAGCTGATAGCGGAGAGTGGGTTGGTGATTACCCTAGGGCAAACCTAGGATGAGAGTAGCAGAGAGCAGTGGTAGTAGAAGGGACTTGGTGGAGTCAAGGCAGTTCTTGAGGAAAGTACGGATAGATGTGGAAGGTAGTATGGGCCCGTACTACTGAAAGCAGAGGATCCATACTCGAATCAAGGAAGGCTGAGATGAGACCAGGAAACTTGTAGTAGTAGCGATCCCTCGAGATATATCTGTATTCCTGACATTGTCATTATGTGTTTACGAGAATGGTGGTTTTACGCCCTAGACCAGCAGTCGGCAGTTCAGGTGTCGGTGAGGGATCCGGATCAGGCTCGGGGGCCGAGCATTTGGATGAGCAGACTAGGGAGTTTCTCTCCTCAGATATTACTCGCATCATACTCGAGCAGACTCCTGTGATCTTCGGTTCGATCAAGGAGGGTATTTTAGAGCTGATGGACGAGAAGTTGAGCACATTCCGTGCTGAGGTGGCGGCCATGATGGGGTCGCGCACCCTCACTTTCAGGGAGTTCAGAGCATGTGGAGCTTCTGATTACCATGGGGCGTGGGATCCCATTGCGAGTACCAGGTGGTTGACGGATGTCACCAATGCATTCCGCACCAGCAGATGTCCCTAGGGGGACAAGGTCAGACTAGCATCCTGTCTCCTGAAGGACAGGGCACGAGATTGGTGGGAGGAGATCGGACATGTCATGGGAGATGACGCAGCTCTCGATGCGATGACTTGGACCGATTTCACTACCAGGTTCAGAGCCGAGTTTGCACCGGTTATCGAGGTGCAACAGTTAGCGAGGGAGTTTCAGGATCTTACTCAGACTACTGAGACTGTGGCGGAGATTACCGCCAAGTTTAGGGAGAGGGCTCTTCTCGTCCCTCAGTATGCGGCTGATGAGGAGATGAAGAATGCCCGTTATCATGAGATGTTGAGGAGTGATATCAGACAGTTCGTGAGCCGATCCAGCTGTAAAACGCTGGATGACATGATTGCGAGGGCTCGTGAGAGAGAGATAGATTTGGAGATGGAGAAGAAGAGGAAGCCAGAGGCGGCATCTGGCATAGGGAGTTCGGGCAAAAAGCCCAAGGTATCGGATCATAGATCTAGAGGACAGCAGAGCCACAGTCTGTGTGGCAAGTGTGGGAGATTGCACGATGGGGCGTGCAAGGCAGTGATCTCTGGCTGCTACAAGTACGGTCGGACCGGGCATATGAGTAGGGATTGTACAGCCACCACCACCACCACAGCAGCTGATCTGATTTGCTTCCATTGCAATTAGAGGGGACATAAAAAGTCCCAGTGCCCGAGTTTAGCGGCAGCACCTGCCCCTGCTACTTTGAGGATTACAGACGGCCGTCAGGGTCGGGCTGAGGCGCCAGTGGCGAAGAGTAGAGCTTTCCAGATGATAGCAGAGGAGGCGCTGGCGACTCCTGATGTGGTGACGGGTATGTATTTTCCTCTTATCTCTGTATTTAGTATTGATTATTTCTCATGGTTATGTGTTTGTATATAGGGTCGTTCTTAGTGAACGACATTTCAGCTACAATATTGTTTGATTTGGGGGCCATCCGATCGTTTGTCTCGCTTGCGCTTAGCAAGCGGTTTAGCAGAGCTCCGGGGGAGGTGGACAGTCGCTTGAGGTTGAGATAGCTGATGACAGGACCGTCATGGTCGCGAGGGTACATAGGGGGTGTTCGCTGCGGTTAGTTGATGAGCAGTTTTCAGTAGATCTGGTTCCTATTCCCCTACGAGGGAATAAGGTCATAGTGGGTATGGATTGGTTGAGCCCTAATGGGGCGGTGATTGATTGTGAGCTACAATTAGTGAGGGTTCGCACTCCTAGTGGGGGAGAGTTAGTGATTCAGGGCGAGAGGCCACAACGCGGACCGATTCTGTGTTCAGCAGCGAGAGCGAGGCGCTACTTTCAGCAGGGTTGCACGGGGTACGTCGCCTATGTTTTAGATGCCCGGGAGAAGGGCAAGGCGACAGTTGACGATGTACCGATAGTATGCGAGTACCCGGATGTATTTCCAGAGGATTTGCCTGGGATACCTCCTGAGAGACAGGTTGAGTTCAGGATTGACCTGGTTCCTGGTGCGGCTCCAATAGCCAAGGCACCATACCGGTTGGCTCCTCCCGAGATGCAGGAGTTGTCTACGCAGCTGCAGGAGCTGCTAGACAAGGGTTTTATCAGACCGACCAGTTCACCATGGGGAGCCCCGATCCTGTTTGTAAAGAAGAAGGACGGGACACACCGTATGTGTATAGATTATCGGGAGTTGAATAAGGTGACGGTGAAGAACCGTTACCCACTTCCGAGGATAGATTACTTGTTTGATCAGCTCCAAGGAGCATCTTGGTTCTCCAAGATTGATTTGCGCTCCGGTTATCATCAGATGCGGGTCAGAGGTGAGGATGTACAGAAGACCGCTTTTAGGACCCGCTATGGTCATTATGAGTTCGTGGTGATGCCATTTGGGCTCACCAACGCACCAGCCGCGTTCATGGATCTCATGAACCGCGTATGCAGACCGATGTTAGATCGGTCTGTGATAGTGTTCATCGACGACATCTTGGTCTATTCCAAGACTCAGGAGCAGCACGAGGAGCACCTGAGGGAGGTGCTAGAGACACTGAGGAGGGAGAAACTTTTCGCAAAGTTCTCCAAGTGTGAGTTCTGGTTGCGCGAGGTGCAGTTCCTTGGACACCTCGTTAACCAGAAGGGTATACTAGTAGATCCGGCCAAGATAGAGGCCGTGATGCAGTGGGAGGTCCCGAGGTCTCCATCTAAGATTCAGAGCTTCCTAGGCTTGGCAGGGTACTACAGGAGATTCATCCAGGATTTCTCCAAGATAGCAGCTCCGCTCACTCGACTGACCAGGAAGTCGGTGGCATTTCGCTGGGGGCCTGAGCAGCAGGCAGCATTTGAGACCCTCAGACAGAGATTGTGTGAGGCACCGATTCTTACCCTGCAAGAGGGAGTGCATGACTTCGTAGTCTACTGTGATGCTTCGATCACAGGTATGGGAGCAGTGTTGATGCAGCGAGGGCATGTGATAGCTTATGCCTCTAGACAGTTGAAGCCTCACGAGGCTCACTACCCGACGCACGATTTAGAGCTGGGGGCAGTGGTGTTCGCCCTCAAGATTTGGAGACATTAACTCTATGGGGTCCGTTGTACCATTTACACAGATCACAAGAGTCTGAGGTACCTCATGGATCAGCCGAATCTAAACATGAGGCAGCGTCGGTGGTTAGACGTGGTAAAGGACTACGATTATGAGATCCTTTATCATCCGGGCAAGGCCAACGTAGTGGCCGACGCCCTGAGCCGCAAGGCGATGTCGGCCCCGATCAGGGATATATGTCTGAGGATGACAGTGATTACTCCATTGTTGGAGCAGATTAGAGAGGCACAGGTTGAGGGCCTAAAGGAGGAGAGACAGAAGTGTGAGAGGATCGTGGGCCGAGTAGCTTCTTTCGATTATGACAGTCGAGGATTGTTGACCCTCCATGGGAGAGTTTGGGTGTCGTACTGGGGAGGAGTACGACAGGTGTTGATGGATGAGGCCCACAAGTCTCGGTTCTCTATCCACCCAGGGGCGACGAAGATGTACAGAGATCTTCGACCCGATTATTGGTGGCCCTGCATGCAGCAGGACGTAGCTTGGTACGTGGAGAGATGCCTGACCTGCAGGAAGGTCAAGGCAGAGCACCAGAGACCCCACGACAAGATGTAGCCATTAGATATTCCCGTGTGGAAATGGGAGGATATCACCATGGATTTCGTTACTAAGCTTCCCAGGACTGCACGTGGAGTTGACGCGATTTGGGTCATAGTGGATCGGTTGACCAAGAGCGCGCATTTCGTACCGATCCAGGAGAGTATATCGGCTGAGAAGTTAGCCGATATTTATGTGCGAGAGGTTGTGTCACGTCATGGAGTGCCTGTTTTGGTAGTATCAGATCGAGACGTCCGGTTCACTTCCAGGTTTTGGAAGCGGTTCCATGACGAGATGGGGACTCGTCTCCTTTTCAGCACCGCTTTCCACCCTCAGACGGATGGGCAGAGCGAGAGGACGATTCAGACTCTTGAGGACATAGTAGGTGAAGGGGCGGTCATAGGTGTAGGGGCGATGTTTAATTTTGGTCATGTATCATGAACTGAGACATCAAATGCAATTTTATCAAGAACAATACAAAAATGATAAATAACTTGAAGATGTGAGTATGCCATGTCATGTGGCCGAGCATGGATGGAGAAAATTGGAATATGGTCCAAGAAAATTGTAACGCCCCGTTCCTGGTATGCATTTAAACATTATTTTTCTTCTTATTTTAGAAGCTACTCGACGAGTCAGTGGCCCTAACTCGTCGAGTAGCAGCGAGTCAACATGTGGAGTTGGCGTGCCGACTCGACGAGTCCATATTCCGGACTCGGCGAGTCCGCCAGTCTGGACGAAGCCCTAATTTTCAGGGAGTGTACCCTATTTAAACACCATTATAGCCCTAAACCAGCCTCCTTCACCTCTCAGAGACTTACTCCCGAAACCCTAGCCTCCTTGAAGTGTGTGTGAGTGATCTTTGCCCTTGTGAAGGAATCTTGGTGCATTGTTGAGCAAGAAGAAGAAGGAGAAGGTAGAAGAATCAGAGGAAGAAGAAGTAGATCCAGATTGTACTCCTCTTTGGCCATCCTTTCTGGTAATAAAGCTTTCATCTTGGTTATTGTATTGCTAGATCTAGTTTGTCCCCAAATTGATGGTTTTGAGCTCAAAAACCCCAAATCCCTAATGATGAAGCTTTGTAATCAAGCCATATCTCGGATCTAGCCTCTCTTGAGTTCCAGAATCTCAAGAAGGCCACCTTTTGGCAGCCATGGCTTTGTTTTAGTCAAGTAACCCCCCATAATAGCCAAGTTTGAGTGTTATTGCTTCATTGTATCATAGATACACGTAAAGTTAGCAACTTTACGTGTTCAGATAGTCCCAGAAACCCAGATCTATGAATTGGATGCACTAAAACTGATTAGAATCGACTGAATAGAAACTGCATGCAAAGGACTCGGCGAGTCGTTCTTATGACTCGGCAAGTCAGGTTGCGAGTCTTAGATTCCCTGTTCAGTGGTAGCGAGTGTGTTTAGTGAGTGGAGTAAAGACTCGGTGAGTTAAGACATGGATCTGAGTGTAGAGGGACTCGGCGAGTCTACGCCCTGACTCGGTGAGTCCAAGGCAATCTCATTACCCGTAAGAACAGACTCGACGAGTTGTTCATACAACTCGGCGAGTCACAGACTGGACGTGTTCTTATGTTGAAGGTGAACTCGACGAGTTGTTCATACAACTCGGCGAGTCAGATGGAGGTTGACAGGATATCAGTAAAGAAGGAGAACTCGTCGAGTTTTGGTTAAACTCGACGAGTATAGTCGGGAAGGGGAGTAGAAGGAAAGATAGGGACTCGACGAGTTGGCGGCCCAACTCGGCGAGTCAGGTCAACGGATTGTTGACTTTGACCAGGGGTAAAATAGTCATTTTACCCTAAGATTAGTTATCAGCGTCTGATTAAGTGTCTTTTGGGAATTGTAGCCGGGGAGTTACCGGAGCAGCAGTCAGACAGTTCTCGAGCAGCATTTCAGTAGCCAGCCTTACGAGGTGAGTTTTCCTTCCAGTAGGAACGGGTCTACGGCCACAATGCCGGCCCGTTTAGTTAGCGGTAGTTCCGGACTACAGTCTGATGCAGTAGTTCAGTATGCTTGGTGTCTTTGTGATACATGCATGGTATGTGTTATGTGTTCCGGACTATGGTCCGATGCAGTATGCAATATATGTGTTCATATTATATGCTATGATTATGTTATGCTATGTTCAGTCAGTTCCGGACTTCGGTCCGATGCAGTGGGCAAGGCCCTAGTTAGTTCCGGACTTAGGTCTGATGCAGTGGGCAAGGCCCAGTATGTGCTTTATATGTTATTGTATGGTATGTGGTAGTTGGGGGAGCTCAATAAGCTTCGTGCTTACAGTTTCAGTTTTGGTTTCAGGTACTTCAACTAGCAAAGGGAAGGGCTCGGGATGATGGCATGACACACACCACAACTTAGCCTGGGAGATTGACTTTGATATTTTGATATGATCTTGACACTAGTTTTGATTTGATAATTTATTATGACATTTTGAGACACACGATTCATGGTTTCTATCTTTTGATATTTGATATTATGGTTTAGTAATGTTTTCAAACAAAAATTTTTGGGTTGTATTTTTGGGATGTTACAAAAATGACATGTCACGAGACATATATTTCCAAACTTACTAGATCAAAACAATAATATCCTTTAAAATTGATATCATACACTAAAAACACATAATACCGATTGTGACAATAACTTATTTCACTTAACATGAGGGTGGATCACAAAAAAAGAACACCCAAAAACACATAATGATGATATAATCAGGTAAATAACCATATAGCTTTTCGATCGAAGACATCCCAAAATAATTTGAAGTAGGGAACCGATTTATCACATGGACAAGTTATAAGTGATTCTCTTTAAAAACACTAGGAACCTAGAAGATAGTAACAAAGACCACATAGTTTCAAAAAAAATGTCAGTGTTTCCTTTCCGCAATAATGTTTTTTTAGGAGCATCGATAGACGATGATCGGTGTATGGTACCATCAGATGCAAGTAACTGAGATCACTAAATGTGTATTTCCCCTAAGCACACCGGAAACACTTTATATGTTGCGTCTAGACAAGAGTTTTGAAATTGTTGCATATTGTCAAGAAATTAGACTGTTTAATGTGATAAACCCAAGTACATCAAGTATAAGTGTTAGGTCGTCAAACCAACAAATAATAGGGGTACAAATACTGTTAAATATATCAAAACCTAATATAACTAAAGTAGGAATCGAATCCACATAGACACAAAAACAGCTGGTTTACACCTCTTTGCACAAGGTATTGTGAGTTGACACAAAAATAATGACAATAAAAATAAAAGGGGATTTTTAATTAACTAAAAAAAACTAAGACAAACGATTGCATAAAAGAAAGTAAAGAATATATTTTTAAGAAAAATCATAGTTTAAGACAAATCCAGTTCTGTATCCATTTCAACTATATGCAATTGATTCGTGATTTGATGTTTAGACAATTTTTAACCTACGTTGGTACTAAGCAATATTAAAAACTTCTACTATCACTTTACTTGTCAAATTATCTATTTAAAAACAAGTTATTTAGTTAGATTTAATTTTACTAACCATAATCTAGTCAATCTCTTAGATTTTGTTTGAAAAATCGCGTTGAGTTTCTTACAAGTTTCCTAACAATACTCAATACTTTTCATAAGTTCGGAAGCAAAAAACAGTATGTGATGTTTGTGATTTCAAAAACTATCAAACCGCATATGCGGTGCGATTTGTAGATTTGTCTTGTAACCGCACCGCACCACACGAAACTACGCCAAACCGCACCGCGACACCCTTATGGGAAAGTGCATTGACACTAGGAGATCTGTGACGAAATCTTTTTTTTTTTTTTTGGAAATTCACACATTTTTTGGAAAAGTAAAACACAAACTACTCTTTCTTACTCGTTTACAAAAGAATAGTATAAAGTTTTAACCACTATAAGTATGAAGTCATTTGGATTTTTAAATTATTAAAAGTTTTAAAAACTAATTGTGCATTACATGTTGATGTATTTTGTGATAATCGTTCAACAATCTTGCTTTCATCCATTCTAATTTTTCACGAGAGAACTAAACACATAGAAATCGACAAATTTTGTAAGGGAAAAGGCGTCCGAATATGTAATTAAGGTTGTAAACAAGTAGTTGATGTATACAAGTTGTGGCTAGCCCACTTGACTAACAAGGAGTTGTTAAACTAACAAACTAACTAGGAGGTCCCGGGTTCAATCCCCGGGAGAGGAGAAAAAATAATTATTTGCCGTTCAAAAAAAAAATAGTTGATGTATTTATAAAGCCCACTTGGGCAAATGAGCATAGTCTTATCTGTCAAAAACTATGTTTTTCAAATGCATTCAAAGTTCAGCACAGAAAGTTGAAAGCTTATACTTTTAACATTGTCAACATAAATCTCTAATGACTAAATGTGTAAAGTCCCTTTATTTTGACTTATTTTGTTTAGTCTGTGAAAGTAGATAAATAAATCTTAAAGGGCATAACATGTTAAGTTGGCTAAAGGTGGAAGGTTATAGTTGTGTAGATAATGTGTCAAGGACCAAAGGAGCTTATTTGAGTTTCAAAGGTGCAAAGTGTAAATAGTGTTCATATAAATACGAAGAGATGGAGATTTATATCTCATTTCAAAGATGAAAACCCTAATTCATATCATGTGTACTCTACGTATTGTGAGTTATGAGAGATTCTACTTAATCATCTTGGTTAGCTTGTTATTGCATTAATATATGAGTGAGAGAGTCAACATATTGTGAGTTGTATGAGTGTAGATAGTTGTGTATGTATTAGGGTTTTCCTTTTCGTTTTTTACGATAATAGTTGTTAGAGTTAATATTTGTTTTTGAGATTTATGTTGAATTTCATTTAAGTAGCCCTCCTCTATAGGGCACAACATACTTACCATCCAATAATACTTTTTTTTTTTCTCTAGACAAATATTTTAAACATAAAAAACTATTTTGCAGAGAACCACTGTTAAAATGAAAAAAAACGATGTCGTTAGGTTGTTCGAAGTGGGAAGGGCATCATCCGACGTGGTCACCTTCCACCTCACCGTTAGGTCAACCACGTCCCTCCACCACCACCACTAGGCTACTCTTGACACAAGGAAGAAGAGAGGAGAATAAAGATATAGAGATAGAGAGGGGAGAAGATATAGATAGAGAGAAGAAGACGTTAAAAAGCATAAACCCGACTACATACCATCACCACTACACCAATGAAGCCGCCCGGGTGTCGTTCGTGTCTATCACGCGCAGGACACGTCTATGACGCCCACTCACTCGAATAACCTTATAACTATTTCAAAGGGTCTTCTCTCATTTTTCAATGGACCCTACAAAATTAATGGTTATTAAAAGAAACTCATATTTTTTGGTTATTTTTTTTAAAATACTTAAAAAGAAGTGTCGTTTTTGTTTTGTTTTTCTTTCTTTTTTTCTATTATTATCAACTATGTTCCATATCAAACATTCTCTTGTCAGTTGTCACCCATGACCTGTTATTTCCATTTGTTTAGTATCCTTCTATCTTTCTACTTTATATTTTCTACCACATGGAGGTTGAAGCTAAAAGAACCCACTTTCATCAAAAAGGAATAGCGAAAATGTCGATTACCCATGTCCTAATCCCTGAGGAAAGTGTCACAATTATCAGAAAGCAATCTTTATCGTCTTCCACTGTCCCCAGGCATGAAAAACATCAATCATTTCTCATGGCCCCTCACATCAAACTTTCCAGATAACCATATACCTAAACCATGGAGTTTTACCCACTCTGCAAAACTCCATTACACCCATACAACAACAATCACCACCACCACCGGGCGCCGCCCAACCAAAAATGGACGAATCATGGAGGATGAGAATGGGATCAACGGCAACGGCAACCAAACACCAACCCAGTAACCTCCCTCCGCGACGCTCGGCGGATGAAGCAGATCGCCAGAATGGTGACGGCGGCTACGAAGCCCTAGATCCTGAGGACTTTGATGATGTGTTCGGTGGTCCACCTCGCAGTGTGCTTTCCCGTCAATACTCCGTTGAAGCCGACTTCGCGAGGTCAAGGAATTTGGTATTTGAAGATATTTTTAGGAAACCCAAAGGGTATATGGATTTGGGAGGGAGGAGTGATCGGACGTTGCCGGAGTTTAGAATTCCGGAGAGTCGAACAGGAGGAGGAGAAAGGCGGAGGACTGAAGAAGAGTTTTACAGTGATATATTTGGTAACTCCAGAAGATCGAGGTCTAGATCTAAGTCGCATACCAACTCAAATTCGAAATCAAAGTCGAATTCGTCTTCAATCTTGAGTTCGGAGGAAGTGAGTCCGTTTCGGCCGGCGGTGGTGGACGACGACGACGTCTCTTTCTCTTCCTTTGCTTCCAAGCTCAGGTCAGTGTACTTGAGTCCGTAAAATTCCAAAATTACTTCAGATTCCGTCTTAGGATTGAATGGAATTCAATTCCATTCCTTTCCTTTATATTAAAAGATTAAAACACCTTCAATATATTGAAATAAATAAATAAATATAATTTTGCTAAGCATAACTGACAATTTTAGAACTATATAAATGATAAATTGCTAGAATTATATAACACTTTTACTATTCTTTGATATTATAATTCCATCTTATTCCGATTCCAATTCCAATTCCTTTGACAAAGCTACATTCCTTCAAAAAAAAATTAGCTTCGTATAAAAATGGAAAGCTCATAGAAGTTTATGATTTTGTGAAGGCCAATAAATGTCTCATCGAAATGGAACACATCGGAGAAGATGCAAACGGCGGAGGAACAACCGGATCCTCCTTGGAGTTGTAATTCTTTCGCTAAAACCCAAAGCGTCGAGAGTGATTATATCCAGAAATTCAAAGGCTGCTATTCCGGATTCTCACAAAGGGTTTCATCTCCAGAAATTATCAGTTTTGGACTCGATTCATACACCAGTACTCTCAAGGAGTCCATAGAGGATCTGCAAGTCAATTCCCCTGCATCATCTGCAGTGTCTTCGTTTTATCAGGAGCAAGATGAAGGAAAAGACATTGATCCAGAAGACGAAGAAGACGACGACGAAGTTATGAGCTCTTACGTAATTGAAATAAACCCTAGGAATCGGGAAAGAATAGGCGAAGGGATCGGTATAGATGAAGCGATTGCTTGGGCTAAACAAAAGTGTGAAACGCGTAATTTGGAGAAAGTATGGAGTAAAGAAGAAGCTGAGGTAGACGAATGTGGTGGAGTTGAAGGTGATGCAACAATTCCAAATTATTTGAACTTTGAAGTAGCATTTACATTACTAATTTTCGATTTGTATGTTATGTTTCTTTTCAGACACAAATATAAACACAAACACAGCTGGTGTAAAACAGGTTCCTGAAGTGCAGAGCACCGGACATTCATCAAGAGAATCACCATTGGTGAACATTTTAGCACTAATTTTCAGTTCATATGTTCTTTAACTTCTTATACTGACTGTGTCTGTATTATTAACTCTTCTTAATCTTCACTTTCAGTTGGATAAACAAAAGGAATGGACAACAGAAGAACCACTGGAAAAAGATGCAAGCGCATGTAAACAGGTAATAAAAACCTTGATATATATACATGAATCCCATGAATTTTCTTTTAACACTTGTGTTCTTGAATTATTAAAACAAGATGGATTTAGAATTGCTGGATGAGGATATAAAATTGTGGTCTGATGGAAAAGAACCAAACATCCGATTACTTTTATCAACATTACATCATGTAAGTGGATGTGGATGTTGTTTCTTTTTACTTAATGACTTAATCCATTAAGTCCTTATCTTTTTACAAAATTGCCCTCATTGACTCAATTGTTAATCTTGGATGAATTTAGATTCTATGGCCTAGTAGTGGGTGGATTATGATACCTTTAACAAACCTCAAAGATAGTTCAAATGTGAAGAAAGCTTATCAGAAAGCACGATTATGTCTGCACCCTGATAAACTCCAGCAAAGAGGTGCCACCATCCCACAAAAATATGTTGCAGAGAAAGCATTTCCAATCCTACAGGTAAATCTCTCTCTCTCTCTCTCTCTCTCTCTCTCTCTCTCTCTCTCTCTCTCACACACACACACACACACAATGAGGGTGGGTTTTGAAATATGGTTAGTGATGAGTTTCTTGATAATGTTTTTGGTTAGGATGCATGGGCTACTTTTATATCAGAAGATGTTCGTGCATCTGTAACATGAAAGTGGATGCAAGAATCTGTGTGAACATGTTTAGACACACACACACACACATACACACATACACATAAAAAACGCACACATGTATGTATGTAAGTATATATATGTAAAGGGAAGGTGTGATGGGTTGTGTATGATAAAAAGGGAAAAGCATAATTTGAGAAGATGACTGCAGAAGAATTTGCAGAGTGGTGTGTTTTGAAGAGATATAGAAGATATTAAGATAGTGTTTGTTTGTGTCAAGTAAGGATATTCTGACATGTTGATTATAAATTTTGTGGTTTTTATTTATTTATTTATATAAACTTGAGATTAGTAATCTGAATTAATGAGTGTGTGAAATTGTTACGTGTTGGTTGTATAAAAACATACATAGTTGGTGCTTTTTGATTGTTGTTATATAACACTGTTATTTGAGTTTCCCTTGATGTTTTTTTACTAGTTTGATGATCATAGCAAGTATTTCTGCAAATTGATAACGGGTTGAGTTTATTCTTCGAGTTGCTAGAGTTTTACCTTAATTGGTTGTTTGGCTTTTGGCTTTTGTTTTTGTTTGTTTGTGGTTTTAGTTTATAGGCGTTGTTGTTTATCTTTTCCTGTATTAACTAGTTGTATCAAGCTCCTTGTTGGTGTGTTTTTTCTTTCTATATGATTGGTTTTGGTGTAAAAGTTAGTCAAAGAAATATTGTTTTATCACTTTTATTAAATTTTGTATACCGACCGTAAACTGATCACCATACTGGTTCTTCAACTAAAAAATCGGTTTTTAAAATATTGGATACAATGCAATGAAATCTCAAAAAAAAAAAAGTTATAAATTCAAAATATAAAGAAAAACAATTTTAGCTATTTATAATTATGAAACATTATAAATAACTAATTTGATTAAAATTTTAGTATCGTTAAAGATTGTATCAACAAAAGTTGATAATTATAATAAAGTTCTTTTGTTCCGTAGTACAAGATTATATACTAATTTAATAATAAATTTAAAAAAAATTAAAAAGAAGAAAAAAGAGAAGAAACAACCGAAGGGAATAGGTGGCAGTAAAAAGGTGTCGCGCGGGGGTATTTACCGCACACCTCAGACCATAAAGTGTGTTATTCACCGCACCACTGCAGTACAACCTGGTGATACACATTTAAGCCTTATAAGCTATTATAAATAGCTTATAAAAAACTAAATTATAAGCTAGTTTAGCAATTTATAAGTTAGTTGTGTGGTCTAACCATCCATTAAATTAAATTAAGGTAGTTTATTGTTTTGGAATCGATTTCAGACCCATAATCTTGCTCTCTTTCTGCTGCCTCTCTCAGTCTCTTGTCTAAAGCGGTCTTATACGCGGTAAATACAAGCCTAATACTCCACTCATTTGTAGACATCAAACACTATTGACGACCATATTGTAAACACAATTATATTCATTAAAAATTAATGGGTCTTTACTTATGTTTTCTTGTAAAATGTTTAAACTTATATGGTACTAGAATGCTAACACCTCCTAAAATACAACCAGTATTGCACCATTTTGGTCAATATCTATTTAATAGGAGTCGAAATAAACTTGTATTTCGAATATATATATATATATATATATATATATATATATATATATATATATATATATATATATATATATAACATACTAGTCTTATCTTGAATTTTAAGATGTATAAAATATAAATGTTTTTGTATAAATCAATTATACATAAAAAATCATTAATACTTTGCCAAATAGTCTAAAGGGAAAACTGCAATAAAATCCTTACATATTGGCCTCATAATTGATTTAGTCTTTATATTTTTTTATTCAATTAAGTCCTAATGACCGGCAACCGTATTCAATTTAACCCTTAGACCCGGTCAACAGGTCATCCAACTTTCAAAAATTACATTTTTGGCCCAGATTTAGAAATTTATTACAAATTTGGTCTAAAATTTATACTTTTGGCCTAAATTTTAAATTTTATTATAAATTTGGTCCAAAATTTACCCTTTTGGCCCAAATTTTATAATTTTGTTATCAATTCATCATAACTTTAGTTGTTTTTACAACTTTTTTTTTTCTCAAAATGTTGTTTCAAATATGTTTTTTCTTTATAAAGTCATATTTATACAAAAAAAAGCATATTTTATTACAAATACATTTGTATACAAATCCGTTTTTATAATATATATATATATATATATATATATATATATATATATATATATATATATATATATATATATATATATATATATATAACACCTATTTTATAATAAATGCATTCGTATTCAAACATGTTTATATATAAAATGTATACAAACACTTATTTCATAGTAAACGTGTACGATTCTTTTGTAAAAACATATTTATATGCACTCAAATAAGTGTTTATATATATATATATATATATATATATATATATATATATATATATATATATATATATATATATATATATATATATATATATATAAACACCTATTTTATAATAAATGCATTCGTATTCAAACATGTTTATATATAAAATGTATACAAACACGTATTATATAAAAAATTATTCAAACACATTTTTATAAAAGAACCGTATACAAACACTATAGCTTTCCTTCCCCATAACGACCCACAACCATCATAAAACACCAACTTCAACCACTCATATTCCCCGTCACCACTATCTCTCACTGTTTTTTTTCTTTCCTATGAAATAACTAGCAACCAACATTACCCATCCCTGTTATTATCGTCACCTACTCTACTAACGTCGCTAGAAAACTACGCCTTAAAAACCACCAATCACTACGTTGTTAAGCAGATCGTGGTATTGGCTGGTGGTTTGGTGATCTCAAACTTCGATGTTGGTTGCGATGAAGCTAATGACCAAAGAGGATTGTGATGGAGATGTTTGGGTTAGAGTGATGACGGTGGCTCAAGGTATTAAGGTTGAGATAGTGTGTTATACGGCTTTGAAAGGATTTATCTAATTATAGGATTTTAAATTAATAATATTTAATTGATTTAATTTGCCTTAATTAGAGGAAAGTTCTAAAGATAAATAAATTATTATTATGCTAATTTACCGAGAAAATATGTTTTTTTTTGTATAAATATGATTTTATAAAGAAAAAACATATTCGAAATAAATTTTTGAGAAAATAAGTTGTAAAAAAACTAAAGTTAGGATGGATTCATAACGAAATTCTAAAATTTGGGCCAAAAGGGTAAAATTTGGACCAAATTTGTAATAAAATTTAAAATCTAGGCCAAAAGTATAAAATTTGGACCAAATTTGTAATTAATTTCTAAATCTGGGCAAAAAATGTAATTTTTTAAAATTGGATGACATGTTGATCGGGTCCAAGGGTTTAATTGAATACGATTACCGGTTTATAAGACTTAATTGAATAAAAATATATAATGACTAAATCGATTATGAAACTAATATGTAAAGATTTTATTACAGTTTTCCCTAGTCCAAATGTAGACAATGTTTGGTATCAAAACAAATTCATTTTGAATACACAATGAAATTAATTTCATGTTCGAATCTCATAACCTTAACTTTGGGATATAAACAATCCAAAATGAAGTAAGTACTATGTTTGAATCCCACAACCTTCGGTTGACATATCATTCAATTTTATGAGGATACACAATGCATATTTACTACATGCTTGACAACACAATTTGAGTATTCTACCAAACCCTAAAGGTAGATTTCCAACAACTTTAAATAAGGTACTAAGCAGCTAGGTTTACAATTCAAATATCTACCATGTCATAAAACTCTATACAAGGACTATTAATGTAAAATTGAAAAATCAACGTGTCTAAAAGAGAATTTCATGAATGGTTCCTTGCAGAAAAGATTGAGAATAACCTCATCCATAAAATCATCCAACAACCAATGGGTTTCTAGCAAAATTGACCACCTCATCTCACCCTACACCACCCTACCCTACGCTACCCTACCCCACCTCCCTCTCTTTGCACCAGATATATAAGATATATAGATATATGCACCCCACCCCCTCTCATCCTTCACACACAAAAACACCATGGCTGCAACAACAGCAATGACAGCATTCAACTCATACTCACCTCAAGAACAAGCACAAGAATCAACAGACACCCCTCAACTTTCAAAAAAACCCAAAACCCTCCTCCATAAACACCCTCTCTACACTCCAACCCACTCAAAACTCTCCCTCCAATTCCAAGAAAAAATCCTCTGTCTCGAAGTCATGGGAATCGATTCAGGGAAAGCCCTTTCCTTAAACCCCTCAATCCATTCCACCTCCCTCGATTCCATTCACTCCATCGTCACATTCCTCCAATCCAAAGGCATCCAACAAAAAGACCTTCCAAGAATCATCGGTATGTGCCCTCAAATCCTCACATCCACCATCACCAACGATCTCATTCCGATTTTCAACTTCCTTTCACACGATCTCAAAATCCCAGATCACAATTTCCGAAGAGTCATCAATAAATGCCCTCGATTGCTAGTTTCGAGCGTTGAAAACCAACTGAAACCTGCTCTGTTTTACCTTCAAAGACTTGGGTTTCGGGATTTGGAGGCGTTGGCTTATCAGGATTGTGTTTTGTTGGTGTCGAATGTGGAGAATACGTTGATTCCGAAGCTGGATTACTTGATTGGACTTGGGTTTTCGAAAAGGGAAGCGATTGAGATGGTTTTGAGGTGTCCTGGGTTGTTTACTTTCAGTCTTGAGAATAATTTTAAGCCGAAATTCCAGTATTTTGAGAAGGAAATGATGGGGGATTTGAGTGAATTGAAGGATTTCCCACAGTATTTTGCTTTTAGTTTGGAGAAGAGGATTAAGCCTAGGCATTTGGAGGCTTTGGAATGTGGGATTAAGATTCCATTACCCCTTTTACTTAAAACCACTGATGAAGAGTTTGCAGATTTGTTAAAGCAGGGGAATAACAACAAATCAAGATATTTGTAAATTCATTCCTTCTTCTCTTTGTAAGTATTGAGAATAAGCTAACTTGCAATAAATAGCTACCTACTTTTATTTATTTATCTATTTATAGTATTTTATAGTGAAATTTTTATTTTTGGATGACATTCGTTTAATTAGATAGATCTTTATAACAAAAGAAGTGAAAGTAACAAATATGTAACTATTTTGTTACATTTAGCCCTCTATAGAAAATGCCTACAAGTCTTATTTGTGGATCAAACATCATTTTTTATTTTTAAAGACTTTTAACAGACATATCAAAGATAAGGTTGACAATGCAAGTGTTCTATTAAACATCATTTGTCATAAAATAGTCTGAAAACCATTACATTACATAGTTTAGTGTTTAAGTCATGACAATATATAAATATAAATATATATTATATATAGATCAAACAAAAACAAAAAATTAAAAATAGTAGGCAAAACATCCAAAAATCCATTATCAAGGAGGTAGTGTAGTGGTAGTACCTGAAAAAAAAAATGAAAAAAGAATAAAATATTTTTTTAAAATTTTCATTTAAGCACTTAATCCAAACAGACAAAAAAATACCATTCAGATCTCCATTTGCTTCATCTCCATTTCTCCACACAATATCCTTCAATCCAGTAGAAAGGTTCTTGTAAAACTGCATACTCAACAACAAATATATACACATATTAACAACATTTCTCCTGAAAAAGATTTACAAAATTAAAACGAAACATGAATGCAAAAAATTCATGACATTTTTATTTGTATACCTTGTGAAATTCTAATGTATCTCCTCCTGCTTTTCGAACCTCAACCATGTGCAATGAAGGTGCCACTTCAAAAATCTGAAAAGAGCAATATTTTAATACATGATTTTTATATTAACATATATAACTTCCTTATTTTTATAGCCAAAAAAATAGCAAAAAGTTCCAGTTCAATAAAAAACAAAAGTATACCTCTGTTGCAACAGACAAATGACCCTTGCGTCCTGTCTTTTCGCCTTGAAGTTTCAACTGTTGTGAAAAGAAAAAAAAAAAAAAAACCGGGTGTTTAAAACATTAAAATACAAGGTTAAAAAAATGGACCATTTTTTTTAAATTTCTTTCTAATTCACCTTGTAGTTATTTTTCTTGACATCAAATCCAAGTGGTGCAGCAGCTTCTTCTATTTTTGATATAATCTCATTGGCTGGACATTTAGATGTAAATCTTGTTTCACGCTTCACAAGCCCCTATCAAATTGTTTTTTTCCGAATGTAAGGGTAAAATAGTCATTTAATCTCTTTTTGACATAAAAAAGGCAGGAAAATGAATTTTTCCACATTAAGTGCCTAACCTTTACAAAATTCTTACTTCATTTTCTCAAATCATTTGTTAAACATAAATTATTCAGGAATAAAAAAATTACCATTTGTTTTTCAAAAAGAGAACTGAGATTGAGGCCTTGAGATTTAGAAATAAGCTCAAAAGCATTCATGGTGACAGGTTGAGCAGGGCGTTCATCCCGCCTTTCCACTACAAGGATAGGAGAATCCTATATTTCATAAAACAAAACACCATCAATACAAGGAGGGTATAACCGTAAAATGACACATCATCATATCTTAGAGAGAGCATAATCACCCCGGCTTCATTGAAAATAGCATCCACATCAGCAAGACTAACATCCTCTTGTTCAAATCTAGGTGGCACATATCCTTTCTTAAACCATTCATTCTCCACCACTTCAGCTGTTGTAATTCTCTGTCATAAAAAAAAAAAAATTACAATATTGGATTTTGACTTTTTATTTTGACTTAATACAGAAAAAAAACAACTTAATAAACATACTGTTAAAGGATTAGGATCCAGAATCCTTTTGATTAGCTTCTTTGCACTTGAAGAGAACCATGGAGGACAAGAGAAGTCAGCCTTGAATATCTGCAATCACTTCAATTATCTTACAAAATATTCCGATATTAACCCTAATGTAAATGTAAAGGATGCTAGAAATTCAAATACCTTCTTGTATAAAGCCATAAGATTTGATTCTTCAAAAGGAAGGTATCCAGCCATAAGAACAAAAAGAATTACACCACATGACCATAAATCAGCTTTAGCTCCATCATAACCCTTGTTGTTGATTACCTAATCAAATACATAAACCAAACCCTGACAAAATTAGCTTAATCAACATCTGTAATAAAAAAAATATATATGTGGGACCAAAATATAACTTACCTCAGGGGCAACATAATTTGGGGTCCCACATGTTGTGTGTAATAATCCATCTTCCTGTAAAGAAACTTAGTTCAATCCCCCCTATTTTATATTATGGTAATGATGCTTACAAAATATTTGAGAAAATCACATCACACTTAGGGAAATGGAAGGAGAAAGTAAACGAGGGCAAATTAGTAAAAAGCTAGGACTTAATCGGGAAAGTCTCCTTTTTCCTAACTTTCTCTTTTAAGTTGTTCTTTCTGCATTAAGTCAAAGAAAGTCAAAAGGAAACACCCAACGGGTGTTTCTTTTTGACTTAATGCAGAATGAGCGACTTAATAGAGAAAGTTAGGAAAAAGGAGGCTTTCCCGATTAAACCCTAACTTTTTACAAAATTGCCCTCGTTTACTTTCTCCTTCCATTTCCCTAAGTGTGATGTGATTTTCTAAAATATCTTTTAAACATCATTTATCCACACAAAACTTAATGGGAAAAAGTAAGAAAAATAAAACACTCACACGAACTTGTTGAGGAAGTGCACTTAATCCAAAATCAGAAACTTTGAGACAACCAGTTGCATCCAATAGTAAATTTTCAGGCTGAAAAAAATAAAGAAAGTAATAGTGGTGTTTATATAAGAGAAAAGAAGATGTATAAAAACCTTTAAGTAAGAAAAATGACCTTGAGATCTCTATGAAAAACACCACGACTATGGCAATAATCTACAGCATTAATGAGCTGCTGAAAGTACTTTCTTGCTTCATCTTCTTTAAGTCTACCTCTAGTTGCCTGAAAAATATAAGGACATTTTTTATTATTATGCGGATTGTGGAAATATGACATGAAATATATGGACAATTTAAAGCTACCATGAAAACTTACAATTTTGTCGAATAGTTCTCCACCTGTGACAAATTCCAAAACAATGTATATTTTTGTCTTGCTTGCCATAACCTAATACAAAACAACAATCCCTTGATTATGTTAGTGCAAAAAGCTTAAAAATAAACGTAAAAAGGAATGTTTTTCATTAATATGAATTGAAACTTGAAAGGGTAAACTAAGTTTTTATAGAAGATACACATGTGTAATTAATGCTAAGATTCTAATTTCTATATGTGACTTAATAGTGGAAATGTACAGATTGACATACTAACCTCATGCATTCGAATGACATTTGGGTGTCTGATAAGTTTCATTGTTGATATCTCCCGTTTGATCTGCAATTTTCCAAAAGAAATGTTACAAAAACAACTGCAAACAAAAGAAAACACAGAGGAACTAAATCACTGATTATCGAACATGGCAACAGATGGACTTTTCTGTTCAAAAAACAATCCCAGTGCAATTATAAAGAATCAAGCTATAGAGTGAAGAAACAAAACTAGATAACTAAATGATTATTAGATCATATTACAGATTTTCAATATGATCCCTCTGCACTTTAATCATGAAAGAACGAATCGCGAAAGTTGATTGAGATCAGGCACTTGAATGAAGGATTTACGAAATCAACGTTTATGAACAGAGACTCCATACCTGAGTGATCATCTTATGCTTGAGAACTTTCTCCTTATCGAGAATCTTGATGGCAACATTCTCATTTGTTTCAGTATTTCTAGCGAACTTCACCTTCGCAAACGTCCCTTCCCCAAGCGTCCTTCCGAGCTCATACCTACCGACTCTTGTCCTCGAAGGTCGCGACGACGACATCTGTTTACCCCCTCCTTCTAACCCTCTATGTTTTGTATACCAAATGAAACCCCCGTCTGTTATCTATCTATACAGAAATATACAAGTATATTCCTATGAATCTTTGACGATCTTTCCAAAAATTGTATTATTCCATCTTCTTTATTCGAAATCGAAAGAAATATCAAGTTAAGATATGCATATACCATCCATTTTCCCCCGAAGAACTTTTTCAATCAAATCAAAGTCTCTTCTTCTTACAAGGTTGCCAAACCTGAGATCTGGAAACACTCATCTTCCCTAAAATTTCAGATTAAGAAAGGAGAGGAAGCAAAGAGAAAGAAACCCTAGAACGAATTAACCTCGTAGGAACCGCCTTCGAGATCTTCAAACATTAAAGCATGATCATAATTAGCTGAAAACGGGATCACAACATGACAGGTCTTCAATTTCCAAAAATTAAACATTCAAAGAGAAAGATTGGGAAAAATGAATGGATTTTTGGCATGCCAATTTTGGGGAAATTGGGGGGTTTTGAGAATCTTGATCTCTTTGGTAAAAACGGAGGGCAAAACGAAGGGGGTTGACGCACACAGAAATCACAATAATTGAATGGCGTGGTTTTGGTTACTTGAATAAGAATTTCATATTCGCATGAATTCTTCCCCAGTACAACCTCTCTCCCTAATCTTCTAAATTAGTGTATAAAGAATGCTTAATTTTTGTTTTTGTCGCCTTTCATAGAATTATAATATATTCCTTAATCACTAAAATACTAAAATAAAATAAGATCTTTTCATAGATATCATAAAATAATCTCCTTCCTTAAATCTATGCAAAAATCAAAATGTCTTTCTTTTTATAAATTTATTGTGGTTTGGTTAGTTTGGTTTAATTTTTAAAAGATTGATTGGTTGTGTCCATGTGGTTTCAAACAAGCGCCATTAGTCCCTTTTGGTGGATGTCGTTGTTAACAACATTAAGGGCGTGTTCGGCAAAATTAGCTGGTAGCGGGTGGCTTGTAGCTTGTAGCGTTTTATTAAACGCTAAATGAAGTAGCATTTGGATTTGAAACGTTTTGTTTAAAGTAACCGCTAAAAGCTTGTAGTGCCGAACGAGACTTTCTGTTTAAAACGGAGCGTTTTGTCAAACGCTAGAAGCTAGAAGCTCTCAAACACTCCCAAACGCTCCGTGCCGAACACGCCCTAAGTCAAAGTAAAAGACCTATATACATCTTTTTTATTTTTGTTATTCTTCATTTTCCAAAACTATAAAGACCAAATGTATAATTGAGAAAAAACGAAGCAAAATCACTAAAATTTTTAAGAGAAAATTACAAATTTAGCCAAAAATCCTAATTACTTTGTGGAAAATAGCAAAAAAAAATCCCAAATTACAAAAATAGCCCTTAAAATCGTAGATGGATTAAGCCCATCTACGATTTCGCTTTTCCATCCACGAACGTACAAGTGCCTAAAGCACAGATGTGCTTTAGGCACTTGTACTTGCGCAGATGGAACAGTTAATTTGCGATTTCCTTCGGTCCATCTGCGATTTCGTAATGGATTAGTATAAAAACGTTTTTTCTTCATTTTTCACACACACACACTCTCTCTCTCTCTCTCTCTCTGCGATTTCCTTAGAGCCATCATTGACGATTTCTTCAACAATCCCGAAAATATGGTAAGATCTTAACGCATTCTGTGTTTTAATCAACATTTATCAAGTGTAGGTTTTGTTTATTTATGATTTATTCTATTAGTTTTTGAAAAAAAAAATATATTGTGTGTTATTGGGTAATTGTGTTGTATTTGATAGATAGAGTAGTATTTATTAGTAGCCTTGAAGTTTTGATGCTATTTGGTTAGTGGTTGTATGAATGTACAAGTATACAATGCGTAAAGTGTGCATTGGGTAGTTGTACATTTGATAATTTTTTGTTAATAAGTTTAGTGAAATGAGTTTTTTTAATAAGATAATGATTCTTCTTGATTGATGTGGTATTACATTTGCATTTTTTTAGTCTACATGCGGTTTAGTTTTTTAAATTAGTGTTTGTTTACTTGTCGTTACTATGAAAAAATGGTTACAATATGTTGTTGTTTTTCAGCATGATTATAGAAATTTGAATGTTGGTTTACGCATTGTTATGGTTGTAATTTGAATGTTGGTTTATTTATTTCATTTAATATCCGGATATTTTTAAAGAAAGTAGTTGTTTAGTTTTCTAACATGTTGTTTTTCAACATGATTATACAAATTTAAATGTTAAAGCTATTGTCAACCAAAAATGATCGGGGTGCAACATTTGGAAAGTATTGGAGGTGCTACATGGTGCACGACGCGAAAGTTTTAGACAGACCGTATTTGGTTACTTGTTAGACGTCCCTCAATTACAAAGGGACGGGGTGATGTTCTATAAAATGTTTCTTCATCAGCTACGACCGGATGCCGTTTTATCCCTAGATGGCATAAAACGGTTATATTTTAGACTGGGGGATACGAAAATGGTTTATGGTTCGGAAGAGTTTTGTTTGATAATTGGGTTTAATGTTGGTGTGTATCCCAAAATGATTGGGAAAAAGTCTTTAGAAAAAATAGTTGGTAGTAAAAAAAGATGTTTATTGCGGGAACGTCTATTTCCGAACCATACAAATAGTTCGGTGAAAATATGTGAGTTGAAAAGCTTTATTTTAAATCATCCCTTGTTAGAAGCTACCGACAATGATGCAGTTATAGTGTGTCTTATATACGTTTTGTGTGAATAATTTTTGGGAAAAGAAATAAATGACCGGGTGCCGCAAGACTGATTTTTTTTTTTGCTGAGAATTTGGATGTGTTGAACATGTATTTTTTGTCTAGTTTAAAAGTTTCATATTATTAATGTTAATGTACATTATAATTAATTTTTATTATTTGACAGTTTTGCTTGGGGTAGCTATCTGTGGGAGTTTACCTATGATGACCTTGAGGATACGTGGAACAAGATACATAGATATTTTTCACTGCTGGAGCGTCGCCAAACTTTTAAATACTTCGTTTCAGGATTTACGGCGCCATTTAGGGTATACAAATTTATTATTATTTGTAAGATGTTATTGTTATGTTAGTTATTTTAATTTTTATTATTATAATTGTGAAAATTGTAGATATGACAATATGAGATGCTTCCAGCTGTTCGTGCTGGTGGATTTCCATTACGAAAAAACCGAGACACACCTCGGATCAGACGATGGAGTGGTACCAAAAAATTGAAATGGGTTGATGTGAACAAGATTTTTGACATGACAAAGGTTTTTAAATATTATTTTAATTTTAAAAAATTCATGATTGCACTTTTATATGCATTTTTAATATGTCAAACTGTTTTAGGAGGGACGACGACCAAGACATAGCATGTCATCGAGTGATGATGAGATGGCGTCTTCTTATTATATGTCATATCAAGAGTATGTAATATGGTGAACGGAATTCAGTTCCATCTCCAGTACGAGACCATTTTAGGAGACAAGACAAATATTCGTCTAGTATATCTTCTAGTGGTCGCTCTCACGGTAGAGATGGACGTAATGGGAAACCAAACTTAGAGGAGGTGTTGAAACGACTACATGCACTCGAGCAACATGTGTTTATGAACCGAGAACCTACTAAGGTGTTTGTAGAAGAAGTAGATAATGAAAGCATATGGAACAACGTCACTTTTGAGGAACCTGCATAATTCCAAACAAATTTTGGTGAAAATGTTAGTGACACCCTACATTTATGATATAATTTGTTAACAAGTTTGTAAATTTTTGTTAATATTTTATAGCTGAAAATGTAGGTTTTAGATGATGAGGCGATGAATAAAAATAATGCCAATGAAAATGTTTTTGGTGATATTGAAGACGAAAATGTTATTATATATATTACAAATACGATTTAAATTGTTAAATGTTAAGGCGCCTTTCGTTAATAATTATAATGTTTTAATGTAGGAGTTGGACGAGAGGATACACAAAGCAGGGCGGAGTGCGAATCAATTCGATGATGATGTGTTCGCTTTTGATGATAATGAAGTTGAACAGGTTTTTATACTTACATTTATTTTATTGTTTGCTAATAGATTCCTACATTTTTTTTATTAATGATTATATCTTATTAATTTAGGTGTTAGAGGAAGATGTAATAATTACAGGGACCGTAAATCATTTTGATGATCATGTTGTTGATGGCAACGAAGTTACACCCAATAGACCTAGGCTTCGAAATCCATCAAAGTATAGGTGTACTCCTTACACCGAGGTGTTCATTGAATTTAAAAGCTTATATCCTGATTATACGTTTTTATATGAATTATTCGAAACATAATGATTTAAACATTTCAATATTGTTTTAGTTGCACATGACACCAAAGCAAAAACGAAGACCAAAGAAAAAGGTTGATGCCAAATCAACAACCCCCGTTCCTCCTCCAGCATTCACTGTTGTTCGTGACTTCTCGGTTTTGCGCCTGCAACCTTATGTAGCAGGCGGTGAGGTTGTGTTACAAAATTATTTTTTTCATGCATATAACGTGGAGCACCGTTTGTACAATTTTGTATTAGATAGAGAGTTTTGGAGTGCATTGTTTGGGCATACACACAACGGATGATTGGATGAAGCAGTAACTATCTTTTATTTTATTATTGTAATTGCTTTTTATTTATTAATTAATAAAAAAAAGTATCATAACTTTCGCAGCATCTAACAATTTGGATTAGACTGTTGATGGAGAGACGATTTGATAGTGATCAGTACACAATAATGCCTCCAATTTTTTTTTGCTTTCCATGTTCTCGAGGATGGTTTCGATTGGAGGGCGTTTATGTCTGGTATTGCTACATACCCCAACTTCATGGTTCCTTTGTGGAATGTGGATACGGTAAACTGCTATATATTTTTTGAAATTAATTTCATTATTGTCGTTTTGTTTTTGTATTGTGTTATGTAAACATAATTATTATTTTAAACTTTGTATAGGTCCTAATGTCAATTCATTCATTTCCTAATCACTGGTTATTTGGGAAACTACGATTAGAGTCAATGGAAGTGCATCTTTATGACAGTCTCGGTAGGAGTACTTACGAAAAATTCGAGTCTGGTGGAACCTTTAGCAAATTTGCGACTCGGGTGGCAGATCATTTAGACAAGATAAACTACTGGGCACAGAGGAACATCCCAATGATTCCACTGGATATGAAATTCATTTTGGAAACAAATGTTCCCCAACAAAGTAGTGAGTTGGGAGATTGCGTTGTTTTCGTTTGTATGTTTATGGAACAATTAGTTTCAGGCCAACCAATACGTGAACTTATTGATCCAAAAAATGCAGCTTTAGAGTTTCGTCAAAGGATGGCAAAAATTTATTGGGGATCATGTGTTGGTCCTATATATATATATATATATATATATATATATATATATATATATATATAATTGAATGTTGGATTTGATTATCAAGCGTTAAATAATAATTACTTCATACGTAATGTAGTAATAACTTCAATAGTTAAAACATAACAACGACTCCACTATTTTTTTTAACGTTGCAACTTCAAAACTTTAAACATAACAACAAATACACCATGTTACTGACGTTACAACTTCAAAATTATAAAAAAAATTAAAAAGCTTACAACTTGTAACAATAATTGCCAAAAACAACACCCAACTACAAACCAAGGCTATCTTAAACTTCTTATTTTTTGATTGAAAGTGTTTATTAGACTTAGCTACCTGAACTATTACCATAGAAGATTGGTCCTTCTCTTCATCAACCCAACTGATAAACCTGCATTTTGATCCCTGTAAATTTAAAGATAGACAAGAAGAATAATTGTCATATAAATATGAGGGCGTAAATATTAAGGAACTAAAGATCATGATACCATATATGGGCAAGCATAAAATAATCTTCTTGGATTTTTAGTTGTACCCGATATCCTAATGATACGTTCACCTCCGCAATTTCAATATGCCATTCGCCTGATTTATTTGATCAAATATGACTGACTTCACATATAATTTTCATGGAGTGAGTATTACCCATTTATACAAGAATTTTTATTGCAGACAAGTACACTGCCTTGTCATGTCAATCAGTAAAGTTTGACTATGAAATCAACTGGTCTGACTATGAATCCAAAAAGTTGAACTATGAACTGCAGACAAGTATAATGTCTTGTCTTGTCGATCAGTAAAGTTTGACTATGAAATCATCTGGTTTGACTACGAATCCTTCAAGTTGAAATATGAAGTGCGGACAAGTACACTGCCTTGTCTTGTCAATAAGTAAAGTTTGACTATGAGATCATTTGGTTTGACTATGAATCCTTCAAGTTGAACTATGAAGTGCAGACAAGGACACTGCCTTGTCTTTTCAATCAGTAAAGTTTGACTATGAAATCATCTGGCTTGACTATGAATCCTTCAAGTTTTTCTATGAAGTGCAGACAAGCACCAACTTGTTTATATTTATAATTGGATTCGTGTGATGATTTAAAACACTTTCATTGCTTGTGAAAATGAGTACTTACACCGAAAGAAGATTTTGTCACCTACCAATATTCTTTCATAATCTTGAAAGAACAAATCCTAATACCTTCACAGCCATCAAGAAAACATATACCAACTGATTTCAATTCTGTTTCGTGGCTTTAGGTTGCGTGGTATGACATCTTTATTTTATTGAGTTAATTAACAGTTGTAGGTAATGTACCTCATTTAGATTTTGCTTGTCACTAATATAAGTATGTTTTTTTATGCAGATCCGTACCTTCATTAGGTGCATGATACCGTTAATATATGTGGGTTATTTACCCCTACTTGGCAACTATCTAACAACAATGTACTTTGCGGTGGCTTTGGACGGAAACCATGAACCCCTACTCTTAGCAGTTAGTTTGGGAACCTTAGAGTGTGAGGAATCTTGGGAATGGTTCATGATGAAGTTAAAAGAATGTTTAGGTGACGATATAAGCAACCTATGTGATAAAATAGACTTTTCCGTTGAGAGAGTCTACTCAGATTCGTATCATGGGTATTGTCCTAAAGATATAGCTCGAAAAATACGAGATTTTGTCGGACATAATGATACGGAAGTCGAAACGTTGTTTTGGAAGTCATGCAATGCATATAGTGTTCATAAATTTTACTTGTGTTTGGAAAGCTTGAAAAGTGCATGTAGGAATCCACCTTTCCGCACCTTCCTTAGGAGTACAATTTCCTGGCTTGAGAATATAGCAATTTCAAAATGGGCACATGCATTTTTCCCTAAAGTACGTTACAATGTTAAATCGATTGATATTCCTCAAATTGTGAAAAATATATCCACCTCCACACATGAGTTACCTATAACAACGATAATTGAGTTAATCAATCAGTCGATACAATTGGCGTATATTGAACGGGATGAAATTGCAGGTAACTTTATAGTTATAGTTTGTTTTTTCTTGTGTTACTAGATTATGACCCGCATAAAACGCGGGGAAACATATAAAAATGTACATATAAAGGTTTTAAAAAGTTGGCACTATAAAAAAAGATAAAGTAACAGAAACAGACTTAGCATTATTGGTAACATTGAAATGTCTGGAAAAAAAACAATGAAACACCTGAATATCTATAATCGTTGAACGACCTCTTTGTAGACATAACTTTTTCTTTTATTAGTTGGATGACCTTCCTCGTCATATATTTATACCTTCAATCCTTTTTCACTTGTGATGCGAGAAACAAAAAACATATAACTGACAATAAGTGAAGACATGCCTACGCAAATATAATCCAACATTTGATAATTATTGTCATTGATTTTTGTTAATGGCCATAACAAAGTAAACAACTATGGGGAATTGGCTTCGCTGAAAATAGAATGAGATTCTTTTATTAGACGGAGTTAACTTCATGCAAGGTATATAAGTAGTCTCATTGAAGAATCTAGCATATATGATTCAAGCTTCAATGACGTGTCTTCCAAGTCTAACAATCTGTAATCTAGTACCATTGCATAGTCCTTTGGTTTGGTCGATATTACGAAGTAACATGATTGGAACACCTATTTTTAGTGTAAACTTATGGTTGGAAATTCTAGATGTCTTAAAACCATTCAACACTGCTGAAGAGTAGATTGCTTCCTCAAAAAAATTTTGGTACCTCTGTCTCACGTAAAGAATTTGAACTCATATATGTTTTCCCTTCATCTTTCATCAATCCTAAAATGTTTTCAAAGGATGGATAAATGGTGGATACAATTGAATGAATATGGTCACCTGTAGAGTGAACGACAACGTCTTCTGGAAATTCAACTTCAGCTTCACCATCATTAGAACCACCAATATTACCTTCACCAAATTTAAGAACCCACTCATTAAATGTTTTTGTCTCATCCAAATCATTAGTTAGACAACCAAACTAAAGCCTCATGTTTATGGTTAAACGTAAAACTGTACATTCACGCCATATTTTGGATGAATATGATGTCTGCACAATATCTGAATGATTATCTCTTTGTATTGTTGTAAGAATTTGTCTAAAGTCACCTCCAAATAAAATGGTCTTGCCTCCAAATGATTATGGAAGATAAATAGCTATAAAGCAATGATATCCTCTTTGTCGACCGTATTTGATGTATAGACTTCACTGTCATTGAACTGTTCGTCCGAGTTCTCTAATACTTTTGTATTGGCATGTGATATTCCTCTAGACAATGCCACATAAAGTTGGCTAGACGAGAAACCGATTCTGGGAGATAAATACCTACATTTGGAATTGTTTGTTCTTGAGCTTTATTGATTGTCATTGTAAAACATAATCAAATTAGAAATTGTTTTCTTGTCAGCTTGACTGGGAACATGTCATCTTCATGCGGACATAGAGGAATCATTGGACCAAATCTCTAGAATCGTTTATTTCGACTATTAGTGATGCAACGATACCAAATAGTTTCTTTCGATGATTAGTTTCAGACATTTATTTATGGGTTTAAGGTTTATAGGGAGGGTGTGTTGCAATAAATATTAGCAAATTGGTTAAAAAATTAAACTTATTTATGAATGCAAATTTGTATATGTTCTTAGCGGGAACATGCTATATTTTAAAGAACACGGAATATATTGTTCTTGTATCATCTCCCATTCATATATAAGTATACATTAAACCTAAACAAAATAAATAGTTATTTTGTCAAAATATCTGTTTAAAAACTAAAATAATATGTGAAGTTTATTTTAAAACAAGTTGATGCTTGTACTCTTTATGATTTTCATATATGA
This sequence comes from Lactuca virosa, assembly GCF_052849685.1. Lineage (NCBI taxonomy): Eukaryota > Viridiplantae > Streptophyta > Magnoliopsida > Asterales > Asteraceae > Lactuca > Lactuca virosa. The sequence goes on from NC_136432.1 coordinate 53,351,713, forward strand.
AAAACATAAACCATGATTACTTTTATAATTTGACGAATTAAAACATGATTAGTTTTATATATTTAGACAAAATTTTCGTATAACAAAAATTAATCGTTTAAAGATCATAATGAAATAGAGAATCGATTAATTGGTTGTTATACTATTTTTATTTTTATAAGGTGGTAACCTCGTTATGTCTTATTTAAAAACTTATATATATATATATATATATATGACAAATACAAAATTAATTAATATATTGTTATCATTCTAGTTTTATTCCACAAATAAATAAATATGACTATAATGTAAATTATTTTAAAAGCTAAATAAGTAATCAGATTTACATAATAATTATATAAATTTTAGAGTTAAGACAACTAATAAAACAAAAAGATTATGGTTTAACTTTTGCATTATTAACGTAATAGTATTTAAAAAGGAATAGTTTTGGTTTTTAAATGATTTTATAGAATGATTATTTAAAATCAGTCATTCAAACCTTATTATTGTAAAACAAAAACGCTACTGTCAAATTAGCTATTAGATATTTCACAAAGAAAAGACAACGCTCTCCTATTTGTAGGTATTATAGGTATTTATCCTTTGTACAGGTTAAAGTAGTAAAATCAACAGGGGAACCTAACAATTTACGATATACCTAAATAATCAAATGCATAGCAACTCGATAACATTAATTGAAAATGTTCAAGGTTTAATGTTGGAAGTTTGATGTACAATTTGGGAATTGATTCAAGAGTTACTACAGTTCAAAGTTCATTGCCTGTTTTGGAGGATTACTCAAAGTACATTGCTAATCTTAGTGGGGGTCACTAATATGGTTGATTGTCTGATCTTGGTTGATGTGATGTGTTCTTCTCAATCATGAAATTAATGTGGATAGTTCGCAGACCATGTGTTAGGTAACACCTAAGTGAAGCATTTTGACACATTTAGAACATAAATCCATTACCTTGCATGTGAGAGTTGGGTAGGGCCAATAAACTGTTACAGGAAGACCTTATTAAAGTAAATTAAAAACATTAGGTTCTATATGCAACATTGTTTTGTATATTGATCACATTCTTTCTGGTAAAAAAAATCCTTCAAATGTTTCCAGGTAATGATCATTAGAAAGTACAAAACATGTCAAATAACTTTTTAGATTTATTACATCTCGAAGTTATTTCATATGTTATTTTGAGAACATCTAAATAGTGTGTAAGCTACTAAAATGAATAAAGATTTTAAATAAATTGGGTTAGTTAAAACTGAGTTTTTCTTTTTCTTGTTTGGGTTGTCATATCAGGATTTTATCCTTTTCCAAAAGGATTTCTCCACATATGTTCATCAAGGTAGGCATTCAAGGAATCTACCTGCAGTTAAAGAATTCCAAAAAAAAAAGTTATTTTAAAAGTACGATGCTATTAATGATTTTTTTTGCAAAGTTCAACGCTATTAATGAAATTTGCTTCTAAAACAGTGTCCTACAAATGAGCTTCAATGTAGGAAAAATGAAACATTTCAATATCATCTAAAAATAATCCAAAATAATATATATATTTTTAAATACAATGCCATTAATAAACTTCTTTTTTTTTTTTTTGCAAATTTCAATACTAAAAACAAATTTTCCCTAGAAAATTGTCATATTAATGATCTACTAATTAACATTTAAATTTATATATTACATAAATGGTTCACTTGTGAACAAAAGTACATAAATGGTCCATATTTGAAATATTTTTTTTACATAAATGGTCTATATGTGAAAGAAAATGAAATGTACTTTCCATTAAAAAATGTTTAAAAAAAATCCTATTAATGAGCTCTAATGTACAAAAAAAATAAAACTTTTCTAGATTAGCCAAAAAGAATACGAAAAAGTCATTTTTTGAAACTACGATGCTATTGATGAACTTTTTTTGCAAAGTTTAATGCTATTAATGAATTTTTTTTCTAAAAAACAATCCTTTAAATGAGCTTCAATATACAAAAAAATGTAACTTTCCATATAAACTAAAAATAATCCAAAAAATTTATTTTTTAAGAGTACGATGCCATATATGAACTTTTTTTTTTTTTTGAAGTTTAATACTAAAAACAATTTTTTTCCCAGAAAAGGTCCTAATATAAGGTTAAAAGAACATATTCTAAAATACTTATCGATCTACATGAGCAAGAATTAAACGTTTCCAAATAAGGCATATAAATCATCCCCATTCTATAATGAATTTCAAAGCCCCACAATGTGAAATCCTCTGAGTAGCAGCATTCCAGAACTTAAACCATATTGGATAATCAAAATGAAGAGAAGTTGCAATAAAAAATAATAATTGTCACCATCTTATACAAGTATTAGATATTATTGGGGTGTTAGATAGTGTATTAACTTGCAATTAAATATAATTTTCAAAGAAAACTTAGTATGAGAAACTAACCAAGCTGATCAACGGCCAAAGGAGGTATTATAACTAAAACATAAACAAATAAATATTAGTGATGAAAAGGGAAACTTTAAGGAGAAAACATGCAAATTTAAACTATGAAAGATAAGAAAATCCACAAGTATATTTTTAAAGTAATTTAAACCGATATATTTATAAAGTAATTAAAAAAAGTAATTTAAATCAGGCCATATATGTATCCCAATATTGTTCCCTTAAGCATTTCATCGAACAGGTAGTAGACAGATAGACCAAACAAAATTTCCAAGTATCCAAATCAAGGTCTCAAATCCTAACACATCAACACAAACGAAAAAATAAAAAAAATCAGATTTGTGATTTTAACAACCAAAAGCGAAGGACATGGCATACCTTGTGTATGAGTCCATCATTTATAATTGGATTGCTCAACTTATTGAACACTTCGTGAAAAGTATGAAGAAAATGGGGAATCCCATAGAAAGGTCTGATTCAAATTTCGAAATAACACAAGTGCGGCAATTAATTTTCAAACCACAAAATTTGATACCCTCATAGCATAAAAATTAAAATATATTTTACTTACATTAACAAGAACCCAAATGAATTCGACCATTTCTGTTGTTCGTTAACTCCAATTTCAACCTACAAGAAATCCAAAAAAATCAAGCAACTTGAGTAACAATCATTTTCATGTTGTTGAAACTTTAGCACAAATATCGATGAAGAGTACAAATAGCAGTTATCAAGAAATAAGCATATATGAGATAACTAAGAAGTTGTCAAGTGGAATTTGAGTTACTTGCTTTCTTACCTTTCCCTGATGTGATTATAATTCCAGTCGTTCGACTAAAAATCTAAATTGTTAAGTAAAAATCAAAACAACCTGCTTTATGTGTATTTTTGAGAGAATGGAGAATAAAGATGATCAATAGCATAATAATAGAAATCATCAATGGTTTATGGAGATTTACAAAGCGGAAGCATACCTATCAGTTTTAAATATGGATAAATCCCTGATTTCGCGCATACTTAATGGAATTTAAATTTCGTTTCTGATTTTTTAAAATAATTTATGGTTACATAAAAGATTGATTGGGATTAACGAATTGAAAACGGTCTTTGACTCTTACAATTCCAGACACCTTAAAATCTTAAATTTAGATCAAATAAAATATTATGACATATTGAATAAGCATAATCAAAAGGTGGTAATTATGTTGTAGACATAGAAGGTAATAAACAATAAAATAAACAATTTATATTAAAAGGATCATTATACCCTTGTATCTTTCATAAGGAACCAAAAGTCAAAAATATCCGTTTGTACTCTTTAATAGAATGTAATATTTAAAGAGTTACCAAATTACCATTGATCCTAGACATGGGTGACCACACCTTGTAGCCATCACTTGTACAATATTTAAAAAAAATACAAAAAATGTTATAAAAAAAACTATAGTTATGATATCTCTTCTAGGGTACATATGATTATTGAAATTAATACTAACAAAAATCTTCAATATTCAAGTGGCTCTAAATACAACTACCCTCCAGTTTTATGGCCATTGACTTCACCCTACTCCTAAGCAGAAACGGTGCCTCAAATACTCTAAAAAACCTGAAAGATTAAAATATACACACAAAAAGATGAAAAAGGGTAAAATGAACTTTCAAATATAACAACAATATTTTATAGACAATACTACAAACAAGCTAGAAACATGAAAATAGAAACGAAAGAACATCAAAATTAGATTAACACCATACACTCATTTAGTATTATCTTTCTTCTTCCCTTATAGGAGTTTATAAAACATTTTCTATTTTGTGATGGATTTTTGAATTACTTCTTTGAGATATGTTAGGTTGCAAAGAATGGAACAACAAAAAAATGGAATGGATAGGTAATCGTAAAGTAAGATAATAGAATGAGTAATTCCCTTCCAAAAACATGTTTGTGAGGCGTGGAATGGAACATAATGAAAATTTCATACGATTTTTATGTTATATATTGCAATTTAAAGTATAAAGATAATCCTTCACATATATTTGTTTTGTTATTATTATGTAATTAAAAATGGTTTATATTCCAACTTTTATACTAATATCTTCTCTTATTGCTGAGAAAATCTTGATACTCACAATGTTCCCAACGCTATTTTCAAGAGTGTAGGGTATACCCATTTATCCTTGATAAAGTAAACTCAATAAGAAGATTCAAACCAGTTAAACGAAAGAATAAGGTTATGCAATGTTCTTACTATACTTCTCGGCATGCCCAGACAACACAAGTTAAACAAAAAAAATCCGCTAATTAACCAAAATTAATCAATCCCAAACATTTTCCAATAAGATTTATCGATGTAATCTATTTACATGGTATACTAAAACTTTGTCTTTTCTTTGCTATTGAGTCTACAAGATGTTTTTTTATAGTATTAAAAAAGGATCGGTGAATAACTTATTTCTAAGAGCCCAATTTGTATTTTTATAAAAAGATGTTTTTTACAATAAATCAAAACACATATCACCCCTGAGTTTTGTTGAGTTGTAGAATATGTGGATCACTCACTGGTATAAGGGTTTGAATTCCATCTCCAAATCCAGGAAGGGATCAAATGGGTAAAGCATAATAGACATTGACTCGAGTATATCTTCCATTCATGACCTGGTAAGCCACAAAAAATCATCGACTAAATTCATATACAAAAATGTAAAAATAAAAAATAAAATCGACATATACAAATTCACTACCTAACGGACATATCTTCCAAATCGAAACAATGGATGAGAGGTAGTGGTGCTGTTGTGTCCATCCTTTTGCTCTCCAGATACCTATAACTTAAAAAATCAAAATCAACAGTACATATCATAAGAACAAAAATCATAGTAGATTCAGAAAACATAACCATTATGGATTTAAACTTAAATCGAAAAGTTTTATAGATTGGAACTTCATAGTTAAAACATACTAAAAGAAACATAATCTAAAACGTACCCAAAATCGATCTAAACTATGATCAAATTAAAGTAGAATCCAAAGAAATGTATCGCTATATCATTCCTTCTTCTTCCATGATGATCGAACACACGAATGATCCACACAAATCGAAGCCCACAAATATTCTATTTCTTCTTTCCCCAATTTTCTTCTCCACTACAAAACTTAGGTTAGATAAATTATATAAAGAAATGAGGGGGAGAGCGTAGGAGTACTGGTAATGAGGGGTGGGGCGGGGTGTTTTTTCATTTTATTTTTGATGAGATTTAATTGTCATTAATAGAATCTCTAATTTAATGCATTTTATTTTTGTTAGATTTAGTTGTCATTAATAGAATTCCTAAGTTAATTCATTTTATTTTTGTGAGATTTAATTGTAATTAATGGAATTCCTAATTTAATTCATTTTATTTTTGGTGATATTTAGTTGTCATTAATAGAATTCCTAATTTAAAACGTTATATATGTTTTATAAATTTGTGGACAAAATTAAAGGGTTGACAAAGATGATGTCAGCAAATAATCCAAAGGTGGAAAATATAAGATTGAAATACAATCAATGGTCCTGATTTTTCAGTTTAGAATTAAGGGTTCTCTTTTAATAATATTTAGAGATTATTTATAAATTAACAAATATTGTAGGGAGGATTTATGTTGGTGTGACCCCTTATGTTGAGAATAAGGTTCAAAAGCATGTGAACAACTCTTATAATTGGGAGGCAAGATGTATTTATGAGGATACATTTGAAGTCGATGAGAATTTCGACACCAGCAAAGTACAACTTGAACGTAGGGTATGTAGTTGTGGGAAATGGAAAAAAAGGTGGTATACCTTGTGGGCACGTTATAACATCTCTAAGAACCCGTACGTCTGAATCCATTCACGAAATGGTTGATTATAAGTTGACTGCTGCCATGTATCGAGCTGCATTCTATGAGACGGTGAATTCTATACCATCACATGTGCAATGGGAAATACCAAATGAAAGGGTGGTCCTGTTACCTCCCAAATAGAAGTAGTTATTCATGTACTCCTTTGCATTTTATGTCCTATTATGTATTAGTTATTCATGTACTCCGTTGCATTTTATGTCATACTATGTACTTGTTATGGGTTAATGTTTTAATGAAATGAAAATGGATGTGTTTTCTTAATTAATGTTTAATCGTCATTACCGAAACAACATACATTAAAGGAGTAACAAAACACACGTAAAAAACAAACAATGTAACTAACGAACATTCTACATCTAATCTTATTTAACTAACATGCATATTAAAAGTGAGGGACATTCTTTAAAAGATTCCATGCCTCCCCATACGTAAACTCGCTACCATCAGATTCGAAACGGTATAGTTCCATAGTCACCTGTATGAGAATGTCTTCATCCATATTCGCATGTTCATTCTCCAGCTCGTTGTAAATACGTTGAAAATGCTTGATCCTTTTTTTTCAAATCCAGACACGTGGCTTTGACATCTCTTCTTCTTCAATATTGAGTACGACCCATTTGATGGTGAAACAAATGACAGACACGGGACCAAAATGATCCAACGCGAACTTCTAGCGGCCCTGGTGGAAAATCCTCCTCTATAGTTACAATCCAAGCCTGAACCAAAGCGACCTCTTCTTCGTTGCTCCATCTAAGTGGTACAGGTGAGTCCATAGTTTCAAGGTAAAATCGTAATGTGATACAATTAAAATGGATATGAACAATTATTTATAGTGGCCTCTTATTATAACTGATACTGTGTTGTCAAGTCAAACAATCTTCTTTTCTGTTGTCAGCCAATGCAATAACTTGTCAACTCAAACAATCATCTTTTCTGTTGTCAATAGGTACACTGAGTTCTTCACTTAAGTTGGACTATGAAATGCAGACCAATTAAAAATTTTGACTTCGATTTTGTGTAGAAACTACTATAAAATTACTTACAGTAAAAAAAAAAATTACTTAACGATATATTAAGTCTTCATATATTAGATTTGGAAATTTACTCTCTTTATTTCACTAAAAATGACTTCAAAAACCATGGGCCGATGAAGAGTACTTGGTTCTTAGTCGTGCATATATTCATGTGTACGAGACCAACAAGTTGAACGATCCAATGTTTTGGACTCGTTTAACTAATATCTTCAACGCTGAAACTCGATCGACTACAGCAAACCGTCGTGACAACCTAGATATCACAACAAAATGGTATGAAATGAAAACTAAAATTCTATTATTCAACGGACATTATACCAAAATTGACGACGCCCGTTTAAATGCTACCGAGGAGGTCATCTTGGAAGCTGCTAAGAATGAATACAAATCATTAAGTGCGGGTTGGAATTCCAATATGAAGCCCCTTGGAATATTTTGAAATATGTCTCATTTATTTAATATCTATTTCTATCTATTAGGTTTGTATTAGGTTATTTAAATGTATTTTGTCTGTATTAGATGTACCTCCTCTGTTTAGTGTTATTTATGAAAACCCATTGGTTTTTTTTAACAATTCATTACAATACATTACAAATAACAATTCCATGAAACATTACAAATACATTACACATATATAATTTTCATAATAATAGAGCCGTCTACATGAAACATTACACTTAAAACATTACAAATAACAATTCCAGGAAGCATTACACTTTAAACATTACAAATATGAAATATTCATAATAATAGAGTTGTCTACATGAAATATTGATTATTATTAACAAGCTTCCAAACGTCCTCATATTCGAAGTCTCTGCCTTCACGCTCCAAAATGTAAAAATCTTTAACAATTCCCAAAAACTCATCCTCGTCTGCATCACGAGTTTTCGTAATTTTCGCATAATTACATGCTCGGTTGAACCATGTGACTTCTCCCTTTACATCCATCCATTTACTGACAATATCAGATTGTAGTCGGTGTTGTCCTTCTCCCATCTCATGGGTGAACAAAAATGTTATGCGGGTCCATTCATCACCAACCAGGCAATGCGGGGGAGCCAGTGGTGTTACACCCTCCTTAACACTAAGCCAACATCATGTTACAACCAACACCTCGTTTGTTGTCCATGGTCGTGGAGAATTGGAACCCGGTAGTGCATTCGAAGAAGTTTCTACATTCGATGACTTTTCTGAATATGGGTGTTCGTTTCGTATAGATGGTATGGGTGTTCGTTTCGTATAGATTACACGTCTATTTATAATAATCATAAAAAGGAGAGTTAACATGGACTTGACAAGTGTAGTGGAATATATGTGTACTACAGTGACTTATCATGTCAAACAGTCATTTATGTGTTGTCATTTCGAAGTTTGACTACGATTTGCAGGTACTACAGTGACTTGTCATTTATGTGTGGCCATTTCAAAGTTTGACTATGAATTTCAACTCTGACTACGAAATTGTTGAATTTGGACTATGATTTACAGATTACTAGGATGTATAAATACGACATATAACACCGTTTTCTTATTAAAAATACTATATATAATCTCGACTTTATTATGAGTTCATCCCCAAAGTTCGAAATTTGCTCATGCAACGAAGTAGATTGTTACTATTGTGATCTAGTCGATCCCTTTTTTACACCCTCTTCGGCAGGCCATATATGTCGGATGAAAATTTTCAATAATTGAAAAAGGCTGAAGAACAAAAAAAACAGGATAAAGAGGCATCCCGACTTCTCAGTCAACGTCGTAAAGTTATTGCATCAGAATGCAAACAAGCTTAAGAATGGATAGACCTCAATAAAAAGAAAATCAAAGATCATGAAGAATGGATAAAAAAAAGTAAGAAGACAATCAAAATGACTGAAAAATGGTTTGCTGACAAGGATGCAAAGATGATACATCTTAGGGTGCAAAAGGATCGTTTGGAAGATAAAATGAGAGTTAGGGATGACTATATAACAATCGAGAAAGAGAAATACCCATTACAGTTCCCTGAGTTTAATAATTAGTTAAAAAACTGTTTTGACATTATCATGACTTGGCTTTGCTATTTATTTTAGATTAACATGTTTGTTTACCGTTAATTTTGCAAGTATAAAACCATAAAAAAACATGTTACAATGTAAAACCTTCATTCGTTGTTATAATGTTCAAACTAAATTAAAATATAAAAGCATAACAACATCTTAGAAAATTTAATAAAAACACTAAAATACATACTAAATTAACAACTATTCAATTTAAGGTTGTTTTATATCAAAATCGGCATGATAGGATTGTGAGCAACTCGCAGAAGCCCAATATTAAATGTCGTTTCCGTAGTAGGAATTCTCGTGCGACGTGCTCCACTACCGAACGCCCTTCCAGAACAATTGTTTCTCGTGTGTCCTGCTTGACCGCATGTAGAACACTCTTTTCTAATTGGACCCTCGCCTTGGGATGGAATGAAGTATGTGTTTCTTGGTCTGCCTGGATGTCATTTATCCATTATAGGTGGCTTAACAATCATCAAATCATCGGGGATCTCCCATTCGGATGTCTTTGGCAAAGGGTTTACTGATTCCTCATATGTTTTCCTCAATGTTTCCGTATGGTAAGCATTTAATGCAAACATCGAGCTGTCTTGGTAATTGTTGACTGTTAACGCTCTTATGACTTGACCACAAGGTATGTCGTCAAGTTGCCAATGCCTACATGTACATGTCTTTTGTTGGAAATCAACAATCACGTTTTGTGCCCCTTTTTTGACCTCACATTTGTTACTTGAGATCATGCGCACATCCTAATTACTAAAAGAATTTATATTTTCTTTTACAATATCATCGACCCAAGGGGTAAGTGTTGTTGTTGCTTCCGCTTAAAAAATAGACAAAATTACACAGTCAACATCAATAACATTTAATAAAAACATTAATATTAAAACTTAGTACCTGCAAAGTTACGTCTTTGAAACCACCATTGTTGCATTGTTGCACGAAAAAAAGTCGATCAACAAAGTTACGTCTAGATAATGCATTTATAGACTCCGCACTGTTGGACGACATCAGATTGTATCTGTTCCCTCTAAAATGTGCCCTAGACCAAGTTTCAGGATTTATACTTTTTAAATATTCCCATACCGGTTCTTTTGTCTTTTTCATAAGGTCCATGGCAGCATCAAAACCATTAATTGTATACGCTCTACAAGCCTCCCAAAAAATTCCTTTAACTGTCTTACTCTTTCCATATCTAGCTACTATGTTGAAATACAAATGGACACCACATATTCCGTGATGAGCGTGAGGAAAAATGTTGGCAATAGATGTCGCTATAGATGGAGACCTATCAGATATAATCGTAAGCTCCTCCATATTGTCTATGCAATCACGTAGTTTTTGAAAAAACCATGCCTAAGAATCTGTACACTCATTTTTGCATATACCATATGCAACCAGTAATATTTGGTTTTGTCCGTCCTTAGTAACTACAAGTAACATGGTACCTTTGAACTCGCCTTTTAGGTGGGCTCCATCTACTACAAGGGTCGGCTTACGAAAATTTACAAAAGCGCATACCTACAATACATCGTATATCTATTCAAATACACCAAAATAATATATATATATATATATATATATATATATATATATATATATATATATATATATATATTACTAACCGAGCAACCAAGTGCGACGTACAAGAACTCAAACTGATCATCACTATCTGTTTGAATATGTGTCACGGTACCCAAATTATGTTTGACAAAATTGTGGAAATAAGCTAGAAGTTTGGTAAAAGAATCCTCTTTCGTACCCCTTAACAACAACAGTGCATATTGTTTCGCATGCCAAGTCTGATGGTATGAGATATTGATTTTTAATTGAGCGTTCATATCATTAATAATATATTGTCCCCGGTATACTCTACTATAATCTTCAGCCAAAACACCAGCAAGATATTCGCCCAAAACATATTTGTTTGCTTGTCGATGAATATGTTGCAAAATTGTTGAAGAACATGTGTGTACGTCAACAAATTTTTTCACTTGGAAAAGTCCGTCAGCATTTTTATTTCCATTTGCTCTTAGTAACCAAGAATAATTTTTCCCAACACACACAACCTCATACCTTGATTTGGTCGATCTACTTGTCATCGTCTGAAAACCTTCTCGAATACATTTTTTCCCAATCGCCCATTTTTGAAGGTCTTTGTTCTTAAATATACCGAGACATTCAATCTTTTAAACATTGATATCTATCATATGTGCTGGGATATCTTCATTAACATCAACTGGACATGCTGGTACAGGGGGCATACTGTAAAAAAGGTTATCGGGAAACTAAGTTTTAACTTCATCAACCAACTCATCTCCATCAGAATTGCTTTCTAAGTCGGTTATATCTAAAGCTACATCAGCAACATCAACATAATCCCCGTAACCATGTACATTTTCATCTTTCTAAATCATAACTTTTTTCTTTTTTACTTTTATCTACTACACGCCTATTCATAACTTTAACTTCTTGTTTCGGAACATCGACACAACGACCACCCATGTCATTAAGATATGTACCAACATTATCATCACCAACATACTTGTAATTCTCAGGATCCACATAGTGAATAGGTGAATACCTCACATTAATATTTTCAGCAACTTTATGAAATTGAGGTACACTAGGAGTCATGAAAGTATCTATTGAATTGTTGCTCCCTTTATCGCTGCATAAATTACCAACCGACTCATTTCCACTCTCACCACCCTCCGTAACCGCATCACCTTCATTAGCCACCACAAACACTTTCACAGCTCTTCCTCCACTCCATTTGATTACATTGATCAACTTTCTAACATCCATGTCTTCAATCATGGCTATATAATGATTCAATTCAGGATGATGAAAACGAAGACTAATTTTATATTTGTCTAATAAACCGGTTTTCCTTCTCACCAAATATACAAACTCACTATAGCTAATATACTCAGAAAATATCAAAGCGAATTCAGAAATACCTCCCACCAGTTACAACGCAAACCAAATATTCATTCATTTTTTTAGAGAGGTTTTAAACAAATTTTACAAAGAAATAACAACAAAACTGATAATTTTTTGAAAAAGTTTTTATATAATAAGCTTGTTTCGTAGTCAAACCCTATCAATTTCGTAGTCAAAATAATTAAAAAAAAAACAAAAAAAATAACAAAAAAATCACAAAATCGCAGGTGAAAATGAGAGGAAATCGCAGATGGACATAGTCCATCTACGATTTTAGCCTGGAAACAGCGTATATATATACAGTGAAAAAAAAAACCACCTGCGAATGTACAAGTGGCTAAATCACGTCTCTGCTTTAGCCACTTGTACGTTCGCAAATGGCTTGGCGAAATTGCAGATGAGTTTAATCCATCTGCGATTTGGGTGGCTAAAAATGCAATTTTGATTTTTTTTGGCTATTTTCCACAAAGTAATTAGGGTTTTTGTCTAAATTTGCAATTTTCTCAATCTTTAATACCCATTGACCTATTGACCATGTTTAATCCCAACCCTTTGTGTTATCCAGTGGATACACTACCACCTTGTGTTTGTAACACCCATAAAATTCATGAAATAATTAAACTTTTTAAAACATTCAAAATTATCATTGTTTACAAACTGTTTCCAAAATAAGATTCATATAAGAGATATCCCAAAATCATGAAATAAAAACAAGAGGAGGTGCACGATCACGCCTTCGCCTTCCCGCGATCTTGAGAAGTACCTAAAACATAATCCAACAACTGTAAGCCCAAAGCTTAGTGAGTTTCCCCCAAAATACCAATACATAACAAATAACACAATATAATAACAACATGCAATGGGTCCAAAACTTTACAGATCGGATTACCCCTGAGCCCACAACATAAGTCTGGATTGCCTCACAGGCCCACAACTTATGTCTGGCTTGCTCCCCGTCCTGGTCCGTCAACATACTGAATACCGCTAATCCCTCAGTACGAGTCTGGCATGCCCGACCCAACCCTCAACTCATATCTGGAATGCTCATGAGTCCTCAGTATGAGTCTGGCATGCCCTCCCTGCTCAGCTCATATCTAGCATAGTCCAGGGTTTGTTGGTTACAGCACAAAACAGTACAACCTTAACCCGACCCACACAATATGTCGCCATATAACAGATAATATCGTAAACAGATAAACAGGCAATTCACAGGCAGTCCTACTGATCTACCATACTAGCATAGCAAGACTAGCATGCATAACTATAACATACTCAACATATTAGCAATATCAGGTTATTAAACCAATGGGTCGGCCTTGGTGCCTTCGACCCGAAAGTATAATGAGGAAGACTCACCTCACAAGCAGCTGAACTGATAAGATCTAACTCCAAAACTCAGTTCCCGACTCAAAGCCTACAACCATCATGACCAACCCATCAAAACCTCAAAATACCCAAAATGCCCTCAAAAGTCAAACTTGGTCAACCATGATCAAAGTCAAAGTCAACAGTCCATGTTGACCCAACTCGTCGAGTGCACATACCAACTCGTCGAGCTTCTTCAGTACTTAGAGAAACGGGGAAAACCCGAGCCAACTCGCCGAGTTATCAGGACAACTCGTCGAGTTCCTACAGTTCCCAAAAAAGAGGGAAAACCCATCCAACTCGTCGAGTTGTGAGGACAACTCGTCGAGTTTTCCCAGCTTAACTCATTCAGTCCTTTTTCATCCCTTCTAACGTTCAAGAATGTAGATCTGGATCCCAAGAGCTGAAAAACCACGTAAAGTTGCTAACTTTACGTCCATGCATAACACCAAGAGGCTAAAACACTCAAAGAAGGCTTATTAGGGGACTTAGAACATGAAGGAAGCCTAGATCTAGATAAAGCTTGAAACTTTAAGCCCAAGGAGGCCACAACACGTCTAGATCTGAAGTTATAACTTCATGACATGCTCAAACCAAGAACAAACCCAAAAATGAGCCAATAATGACAATAAACTTCCAAGGAAGAGATCCAAGCAATAGATGAGCAAGTTTTCGACATTTTACCTCAAAAGAGTAGCTAAACTCAAGAAGATTCTAGATCTAAAGCTTCCCCCTTCAAGCTATGCACCACCAACTTCAAGCTTCTTCAAGAGAATACCAAGGAAACACTCTTTAAGCTCACACACACTCAAAAATGGGAGAGAAAACACGAGGCTAGGGTTTCTGGACAGAGGGGGCGATTAGGGAGGCCAACAATGGGACTTAAGGCCTTTAAATAGGGTGCAACACCCTAAACATTGGGGTTTCATATTCAGCCACCAACTCGTCGAGTTTTCTTCTCCAACTCGTCGAGTTGGTCCAAAAAGATCCGCGACCCATAGACTTTCAACACATCGAGTTGAGGCCATCAACTCGACGAGTTCCAAGGAAAAATTGCCCTTTTTTAAATAAAATTCTCATACCTGGGAACCAGGATGTTACAACTCTCACCCACTTGAACTAGGCTTCATCCTCGAAGCCTACTGCGGTGAACACATCCGGATAATGCTCCCGCATCTCAGCCTCTGGCTCCCAGGTCCACTCGGATCCCCTCCGATGCTGCCACTGTACCTTTACCAAAGGTACCTCCTTGTTACGCATAACCTTTACCTTCCTTTCCAGAACAGCCACCAACCTCTCAACATAGTTCATGCACTCATCAACCTGAAGGTCATCCGATGATACCACTGCATCCTCGTCCAGAACGCACTTCTGCAACTATGAAACATAGAAAGTGCTGTGAATTTGACTGAGCTCCTCCGGAAGATCCAATCTATATGCAACCTTGTCAACCCTGTCAATAATCCGGAATGGTCCAATATATCGAGGTCCCAACTTCCCCCTCTTCCTGAAGCGAATCACACCCTTCCAGGGTGGGACCTTTAGTAACACCATGTCACCGACCTGAAATTCTAACTCAGATCGGCTCCGGTCGACATAACTCTTCTGCCGACCCTGAGCAGTCTGGAATCTCTTCATGATCTGTTGAATCATCTCTGTAGTCTGCAAAACCACCTCGGCCTAACCCATGACCCTGTGGCCAACCTCTCCCCTACAGACTGGGTACGACACCTCCACCCATACAACAGCTCAAAAGTCGGAGCACCAACACTGGAGTGGAAACTGTTGTTGTAGGAGAACTCAGCAAGAGGTAGGTAGGAGTCCTAACTCCCACCAAAATCAATGACGTAGGCTCGCAACATATCCTCGAGAGTCTAAATGGTCCGCTCGCTCTGGCTGTCGATCTACGGATGATAAGTTGTGCTGAAATGCAGCCTCATGCCCAGTTCCTCGTGGAATTTATGCCAGAAACGAGAGGTGAACTGAACATCATGGTCTGAAACAATAGAGACCGAAACCCCACGGCGAGCAACAATCTCGCGAATATACACATCGGCCAAATTATCAGCCAACAAGCTCTCCTGAATTGCCAGAAAATGGGCACTCTTGGTCAATCGATCCACGATGACCCAAACAACATCAAAACCCTTTGCTGTCTTTGGCAACTTAGTGATGAAATCAATCGAAATCTGCTCCCATTTCCACATGGGAACCTCCAGAGGCTGAAGCTTGCCATGCAGCCTCTGATGCTCGGCCTTGACCATCCTGCAGGTCAAGCACCTCTCAACATACCAAGCGATCTCTCTCTTCATGCACGACTACCGATAACTCAGTCTCAGATCCCGGTACATCTTGGTGGCCCCCAGATGGATAGAAAAGTGAGACTTATGAGCCTCCTCCAACACAATCTGTCTGACCCCACCAGACACAGGAACCCACACTCGACCGCAATGGGTCAAAAAACCACGACTATCTGGCACAAATCTGGTGATCTCACCCCTAATCCTCTCAATCTTCAAATTCTCCTCTCAAACACCCTTAGACTGAGCATCCCTAATCAAGCTCACAACTGGAGAATCCATAGATATCCTCATACATGCCACCT